>NC_054601.1:24182591-24541914 GCF_004785595.1 Juglans microcarpa x Juglans regia | reverse complement strand
GGAGAGAAAGAGGAAGAAAGAAAGGGAGATGAGAGGAAGAACGAAATTGCGTGCAAAAATATTGATTTTAGTAATAAAATAATCCGATAGATATTGCATAGTAGTTCTTCAAATTTGTAGATAAATGTGATTCTACTGTAGCTAAAAACTTCATATTTGGGTAGAAGATGAATCCAATGCCAAGATTTTAAAGTAAAATTTATCAAATTTTAAAGATTAGACTCATTTGATAAGTCTAATGCTAGTGCTCTAACCCAAGGTCTCGATCACCAAAACTCAACCGGTCAGAATCTAACCATGTCCATCAATAGTGCAGGATTCGACTAACATTTTTGCAATATAACCATCACACTATTTAAAATATGAATAATACTAATATGTTCTCTCATTTTACCCCCTCATTTTGACCGCTTATGTATTTTTTTTTACTTACTGATTAAGGAAGTGACTATTATATTAATATTTTTTTATTTTTTAAAAATATTTAAAGATGTTAAAATATGTGAAAAGCAAAAATAAAAAAAAATAAAAAAGAAGAGTTTTACCTAGGAGGCACGCCCAGCGGTCAATGCTAGGTGGCAGCCTAGCAACACCGCCTAGCATCACTCTTAAAATATTACATACCTCCACATATTGAAATATAAGTTAACCCCTCCAAAATTATGAGTATCATATCATTGAGCCCTACTTACCTGTGATTTTTTTTTTTTTTTTTGTTCATATTAATTCAGAGATATCAAAAGGAAAGATACTTTATAATTTGTAAGTGAAGAAAATCAAATAATTTAGTAAGAAAACTGTTGTTCCAAAACAATCATGGCATGTTGGGAAATATAAATCAAATACAACATAGATTAAGAAAATCGCTAAAAATAGTTAAAAAAATAAATAAAATCGCAGACAAAAAATTCACTCAGTTTGTTTTTCTTCTCAATTTTAAGACTACATCTTCCCTAATTTTTACATCCTGTGAGGGACAAACAAATCTTTCAATGTCTGATGACCAGTTCATCAAGTTAACCATCACTCAAATTGATTATGATTTTGATAAAAAAAGAATATGCTCCATCAACTTGTGTATATGACGTGCAGAACGTGCCTGTTAGGACCCTGCAGAATTCAAACAAAGGAAGGCATCAGAAAGAAGATCATTTAACAAAAAAATGGCTGTCTATCGCTTTTATACACGGAGTCTAACCTTGGGTATCATGGTTTTGTTCTACTATGCAAAAAGAAAATCTGTAATTGATCCGTAGAACATGTTGGCCATATATCAACTTCCAAAGTGGGATACCATCTTCTCTCTCTCTCTCTCTCTCTCAAAAAAAAAAAAAAAAAAAAAAACCAACTTGCAAAGTAGAATGCCAAACTCGACATTAGAGGCCATTACCTGTATATTAACAGATTTTACTGAACTTATCATATCATGCATTTTGCTGAACTTGCCGGTGTATTTGTAGAATCCAATCGACATAACCATTAGCACCCCCGATCTGGTCCTCCAAAAGATAGGAAAGAAAAAGGAAGCTTTCCCTGGGTTGTTCCCCCTGTCTTACAAGATGACACAGCTGATAATACGAATGGTCGCTGTCTCTAAATTTCTTAAGTATCCTCATCAGCTTCCTCGACATTTCATTATCATGTTCATAAAGGTTAACCTGATTCTCAAAATCAACACAAGAAGGCAACAACAGGAGAAGTCAATTATACCTTGAGTTGGTGAGGTTGAGATTAATGTTGCATAAAAATTCATTCCACTATTGCTGCACAGGCTTGGACCAATAAAAAGCTCGTCTCCAGATTCTCAAGATAAACATAACTACAAAACTTTTTATCAATAGAAGGCATCAAGATTGAACCCAAGGTCATACAAAAGGAATTTCCCAAAACAGCTCAGTTCCCAAGGACATGCATAGGCAGATCAATGTCCAAAGAAAAGGACGTTCATAAGCTAGATAAAGGATTGATTGTGTTTGACGGTAGTTCTTATTGGTTTGGTTTTTATTTTAGCACCTTGGTTTTGGGCTTTTTGGTATATCATTTAACCACCAAGGTGCTCTGGTTGTAATACACATAATTTTCCTCCGCCACAAGTGAGGATATTTGACAAACACAATGACAATTTTTTTAAAAGAAAAAGAAAAGCCAGATCAATGGTTTCCTGCATAGATATAAAGCTAGCATATTAGCTAAGACAATTGTCAAGCCACCTGAAGACAAAAATGGTAATGAAGATCATTGTAGTCTTTTGTTTTGTTCCTGATGGAGGGTGGATACTGTAATTTTTTTTTTTAAATGTTATGTTATTTGTGGTGATCCCACATACCTTAGATAATTCTGCTGCGAAGTCTGCCCCAAGTAAGTTCATAGCTACATCAGGTGAGAGAGCTCTACCAAACCATAGAATAAAGCGAAACCCATCATCATATAAATAAAGACCTCTAGCATCTAAGTTCTCAGCAGCCAGAGGTAATGTTTTCTCGAGATCTTTGATATCAGCCTGGGTGGATGCCTACAAATATGAGAAGCAGAAGAAATTCCGAGAATTTTCAGATTAATGTCATCATGAGTGCATACTTGAGTCCAGTTGTAATTACCTTCCGAAGATACTCATCAAGTTGAACCAATCTAGGATATAGAAGCTTCAACAATTTCTTAACCGGTAGAGACATCATTGTGTAACCTGCTGAACAACGCTCATCTAGTGAAGCATCAGCATACCCTCCACGAAGAGGCTTTGATCTACAAATTGCTAATCCGTACAAAGGCAAAAACTTAAGAGACTCCGGATATATCATCCTGCCTCCCAAACGATGTTGCACAGCATAGAGATTTCGATATTCTTTAAGAGCTTTAATGATTCTTAGTTGCAGAGAGTTTCGAGCATCTTCCAACTTATGGGACAATGTTTTTTCAATTGCTGCAGGTAATGCTAATTAATATTAAAAAACTAAAAATGAAAAATAACATATGACCGCTATCAGCTGAGGTAACTGTACCTAGCCTGCTAAGCAAGGAAACAATGGCACCAGAATCAGCCTGGCGATACATCTCTCCCAGATCTGCAACCACTGGTGCAGCTGCTGTGTGTACTCTAATACGCCTTTCTCCACAAGATGCAGTATATCTATATATGGTTAAGGGCAATTCCATCACTTTAAAACTTCATCAAGATGTCCAAACCAACAGTACTTAAATGGAATCCTCTTTTTTTTTTTTTTTTTTTTTTTTTTTTATATTGGCACCAGGTATCCAGGAACAGCGTCCCGACTAATCCCGGGACTGCACAAGCCCTCTGCAAGGAGTTTCCCGCAAGTGCACCTCGGGTAATTCAAGGACAAAATCCCTCAGCCAATGACCCCTAGAGATTGTTTGCACCCAAGGGGATTTGAACCTTAGACCTGGGGGAGCATACCCCGAAGCCCAAGGCCTTTATCACTTGAGCCAACCCCTAGGGGTTAGTACTTAAATGGAATCCTTACAAGTAGAAAGTCTAAGAGTCCTGGAAAAAAAAGGCCATAACAAGAAAAAATGTCCCAAACGACATTTAGTGCGACAGGGAAGATAATGTCCAACACAAAATCAGTATGGAAATTTATTGTCATGCCTATCAGAAGAAACGTAGACTACAAAAGTCCCTTAGGAGAGGTTTGGATTCAAAACCCATCTCAACTCATCTCATCTCATTATTACAACTTTTTCAAATTCCCACACAAAATATAATAAACAATTCAACTTTTTCAAATTCCAAAACAACTTTCCCAAATTCCCACACAAAATATAATAAATAATTCAACTTTTATTCTACTATTCACAAACCATCTCAACCCATCTCAACTCATCTCTGAATCCAAACCTCTCCTAAATATCATGGAATGCGGCTTTCACATTAGAGACCATGTAACATCATGGTTTGCTGAATAAAGCAAGATTATGATGATAATTCTGACTAAAACAATCCCCTAAAATCCAGGAACATGAATATCAGCATAAGAATCATCAAATCAGTTTCTTCTTCTATAGCGTCCTTCATGCAAAATTAGAGCGCGAGAGGGGGGGGGGGGGGGGGGGGGGGGGGGGGGGGGGGGATTTGGTTATATGACTCATCAAACATAGTAACATCCTATATGCATGTCTACATGCACACATCAGAAAGCATATCAAGAATTTTCAACAAAAGGATACAACAAAGCAACTTGGAAATATACTGTCTGAGTTGTCAGTAATGTATCTTCAAGAGAAAATTGTGCTGCATATGCTTTATCACAATCTACAGCAGGAAGCGCCATTAAATCCGTAGATCTTAGCATGAAGTTTCCATGATAAGATGTAAAGCGAACCCCTAGAAGTATAAACAAACATAATCAGCATATTAAGCACATAGCAATAAACCCATAGGCATAGAGTATTCATGATAGGGAAGTGCTGGATTAGAGCCTTGGCCTATGGACATCGAATGATAATATTATAAAATAACCAAAACCATTAGAATCGACCAACACTTTTGCAAAAAGGCACGTATCTTGACTTTAAGACAACACAATATGCATTAAAAGCAAGATAAGAGAAAGTACATTCACTTCTCTCTGCAAAGAAAGCATCAATTCACACATTTTTCCTTTATTATTATTCACTTAATAGGTCCATGAGCTACTACTAGTTTTAAATCAGATTAAAGAATAACCATTTGACACCTAGAGTTATGGGGTGTATCATTCTCGACATGTCTGCATGTATGAATACATTACTGAGATCAAGCACATGCTTCCCTTGATTTTTGCTTTTTTGACATCAACAACACAGCTTTTAATCTCATAGACTTAAGCCCTGAGTTTTTTTTTTTTTTTTTGTTGAGGTAAATTCACGACCACCCATATGTTTTCCATCATATTACTAATGGAAGTTGCCAGTATGGAGTTGTAGTTAGCCTAAGTGTCACACAGTTCAATTAAAAAGCAGATGTGTTGTCTCGATTACTTAAAAAAGCTGACGCGTCCAAGAGGAGTGGAAAAAAAAAAAAAAACTGCTGAAGGATAATTAATCCCAGAAATATCAAAGGGGAAATCGAAAACCAGGGCTCAGTAGACTGATATCTCAATCCCCAATCGAAGGCGCATGATAGGGCTCTTGCTTTAGTCTGTTCCCAAACATTCACTTGATACATCAACCTTTTGGCATGTCCTTTGTGGAGATTCAGTGGGTCTATTTGTCAGAGGTAAATCCAGTTACTTCGAAACATTTACTCATGCACATGGGACATTGCTGCATTTGGGTATTAGAACATTTTTGCATGTGAATATAAAATCGGTGGCTCTGTTGAAGTGAACAATCAGCATGAGGACAATTCTGTGGTACCCTAGGTAATAATTGCTGGTTAGCTACCTGTAATCTGAATAATTTCAGTACAGTAAGAACCCACATTTCAAAACCATCAAGTTTCTTCATGGTTGAAGATATGATCCTGGAAATATTCAGATAAAGACCCAGACAATGGCATTACAAGCCACAAGAACATCAAATTTGCTGCTTGCATCATTGAACATTGCAGAGAACATATAGATACTGTCTTCTCCCATCCAATTGCTGGCTGCTGCCTTCTTTCTGGCAGATATACTCTCCTTTGACTCTTCTCCTCCCTACACCAGCGTGATCGTATCCTTCTCTGGCCACCCAACTTCCAAGCTCTCTATTGAAGATCTCTCCCTTTGGGGCTTTGATATGGATGAGGAAGATGGTCTTCAAGCCTAAGGGAAGTTAGAATGAGATCATTTTTGCTAAACTTTAGCTTAAAGCAGTCATGTGCCTTCAAATGCGTGCCAAATGGGGAAATTATTAGAGCTTGCAATCTTTGGCACCACCCGTGAACCCGACACAAAGAATAGAGTCAGGTTCTAACTTAATTTGACTCTAGTCAAATTTGACATGAACCAGATTGACCCGATTATCAATTGGGTTATTTTAGGACAACCCATGATGATACATGATTCATGAGTACATTTTAATTAACTGTTTAACTCTAAATATTAATGAAATGAAAAAAATATCTAATTGGGTGAGTTCAACAAATTCACAAGTGATTAATGCCTTGGGTGAGTTCAACAAATTCACAATTGATTAATCCCTTAACTTTGTATTGCAAGAAATATTATACCAAAGATCCTCCAAAATTGAAATCTCAAAAATTGAAACTCTAAAAAATCATGAAACCTCCATTCTGGTGTTTTGTTATTGTGACTACTATGAGATGATAGTTTAAGCTCACTCCAGTCCGTGTCACCTCTATCGACAAGGACCTCAAGAGTTGATATATGATTTGTTTCCTTTCTGAATTTTTGTAGAAATTTGTTGGTTTTTCAAATTTATAAAATAATTGGTTTATTTTAGTACCTAATATATCAGGACAATCTAAACATTTCAAATTTATAATATATTCTTAATCCTATTGATATTGTCGATGTATGCTGCAGATGAATGACAGCAAATAATAATTATATGATTAAAGTAAATCCATTACAAAATATTTCAACAACAATGAAAAGTGGCCAAAAGATGTGTCACCTGACACAAACCTATGACTAAATACAAACCCAAATGACCCAAACTCTACTACCACGTCTTGTTATTTGGGTCGAGTTAGAGTTGACTAATTGATGACCCGAACCCAAATGGCCTGGCATGAATTGACACCCCTAGGAATTATCAACAAATTGGTGGGAGATTAGATCTAACATGGAACGATAGCCCGCATCAGATAACTGTCAGCAGAGGTAGCAGTTTCCATTTAAAGAATCAACAGAGTGCTAGGGATCTTGAATTTACCTTCAGAAAGAACTCAGGTCTCAAATCTATGAAATTAAAAGCTGGGGTCTTGATGTCAAAAAAGCAAAAAGCAAAAGGTGCTCGTGTCTTGATTTCCCAATGTACATTGGTATGTACTTAAGCATGCAGTATGTATAGGATAAAAACTGCAATGGAACAAAATGAATGGGCTGACCTTTCCCACATCTTATCCGCATGACAGCTTCCCAGGCAGTTTCTCTTGTAAGGTCTCTGGATAACTCATGTCTCAACTTCTCTCCATGAGTGGCAGATTGGAAGCTTGGATAATAATACACCTGACCTCCAGTGTACTTCGCAAGAGCACCTACATGAAAGGGTATTAGAAAATAGTCAATATTATATCATGTATTTTTGGAATATCAGGGCGGTTTACAGATTATAAGTCAAAACTTCTGCGGCATAGGAATAAGCTTGGATATACCTGGCAAAGCATCTAAAAGACTAAAAGTACAAACAAACATACTAGTAAAAACGCCCAGAGATAGTAGAAAGAAAAGATCAGAAAGTTCACAGTTGACTTTTTTTATACAAGTGAGTTATAAATATGCTCATAATCAGTCTACGTTACATGGCCACAAATTACCAAAAGAGAGCATCCAACATTCATATTTCAGACTCAAAATTTGAGCGCAAGTAGGATTATCAGCGCATCCACTGTGACACAGCTGTGTAAGATTCAACATTCAAAGGAATATTTGAGGAAATCTTTTAGGTTACAAATTTAGGAACAACATCTTATAGCCCATGTCGAAATCTTTAGTAGACCAATGAACCATCCTACCTCAGTACCAACTGCAGGCCACGTGCACTACATTTGTAATGAAAAAAGTACTGCATATGGATGCCAAAATCTTCTCTAAAAATATCAAGAGGTGTACGATGAGACACATGCAAAAGAAAATGTAAGTGCACAGGACCTATACAAGAGGAATATCTAAAAAATAGAAAAGGCGGCAAGAAACTAATGAAAACTAAGCCCATTAAAATATATGGAAGCTACCCAATGGAATAGAGTATTGAAAAAGAAAATTTTAAGCTCCTCCATCGTCTGCTTGAGGTCCATATAGTTTTTATCATTCCTTCCCTCCAAATACACCACATTAGACAGTTAGGACCATTTTACACGGTACAATTTGTGAGCTGCCATGTATTCCTCTCAAATTGGCAGAGGTTTACTATTCTTCAGGCACAACCCAAGTCAAACCAACTCAACCAGAAAAGTCATTCCACAAGGCATTAATAATCTCAATTCACCACTCTTTTTGCACATACAACACCAATCTGTCAAAATGATTAGGGCTGTACATTTAACCCGCGTGCCTAGTGCGGCCAAATTTTCCGACTCGACCCGACCTGAAATAACAGATCTGAAACAAACAATGGCTCGGAAATAGAAATTTCCGAGTAATTTCCAGTACTGATTGGGTCGGGTGGGGTAATTACCCGATACCCGACCTTGGCTGTCATTCGATATTCTTCCATCATCACGACTCCCTGGATCACGTGGGTTATCCAGCTATCTACTAGTCTATCTGATTAGGGTTGTCACAGACCCTAGCTAGCTATATATCTCTTTGCTCTTAATTGAACGGTTACCCAATGGCATTAATATTCATGACAGACCCACCTTAGAGCAATCTTTGCCCAACTTTCGATCTTAGGCCATCACATGACCCTTCAATTCTTTTGGTTTCACCGAGGAATGTCTTTTATCTACTACTCCAGAGCACACACGTAAATATCATTTTTTTTTTTTTAACTTACCAAAAAAAATATATAACCTTTTTGCCTTACGTATATTATGTGGCTTGCTCCAAACCATGGGATTAGACATGGAAGAAGTGGTTAAATGGTGAGTATCATAATTACTTATTGGAATAGAGACGCATGCATGCAGGCAGAGCAGGCTTTGAAGTACAACTTTCTTTTATTTTTATTTTTGGTTGTCAGAATCAATACAAAAGCAAAAGCATGGTCTCCAAGCAAAAGATCTGGCAATTGTACGTTGATCCAGAAGACAACTTGCATTAGTTACCATGGAAAATCAGAATCGGGTTGGGAAAACCCAATTTTCTCCGAATTACATTCAGGTTGGAAATTTGGGTAATCTATTTGGATTGGACTTTTTAGTTCACGAGTTCACTTTTTGGGTCGGGTCGGGTGAGCAGTCCTAACAATGATATATTTTCTTTAGTTATTCATAGTAAGGAGGCTGTCCAAGAAAAGAAAAAATTGCTCTCAATGGTACCTTAGTTTGCAAGACACTCATCCTTGGGAAGGAGTACTATTCTTGTGTGTAAGAACCATAGAAAAAAGATTTCCTTTCCAAGAAAGGGCATAAAGAATCTTATATGCACCTCCATGATAAGATTTGGAGGTTGAAGAACTTTGTGAAGGCATCAACCTCCCAGCCATGAGCTGCTCTGGCAAAACCAATATTCCACTGAGGGAAGCCATTGGAGAACTCCAATAGATTTGCCACTAAAGCCTCTTGCACATGCGAAAGTTGTTTGAGGGTTCTGACACAGCACAAAAAATCATGCCAAAATTTAGTGCTAGAGCACTACCCACCTGGGTTCTAATTTTTCTTGATAGGTAATCAAGAAGTTTTATTCATATGAGTAGGCAAAGCCCAAGTACACAGAGAGTATACATGAGAATAACCTAATTAGAGTTTACAATTGAAAGTAGAAAATCATGGACATTTAGTCCATTACAAACAATAGCCACCGCCCATAAGAACATAAGTTTTAAAAAAGAAGACTTTAAGCTCATCCATTGTTCTCTCACAGTTTTCGAAGCTTCTATCATTTCTCTCATGCCAAATGCACCAACACATACATATAGGAACCATTCTTCAGATCGCTGCCACTTGTGAGTTGCCTCAGAGGCCTCTCTAATTTGCAAGGAAGTCCACCAATCTAAGAGGCATGACCCATAACAATCCAATTCTCATGAAAAAATCATCCCACATGGTCCTGGTCACCTCCCAGTGCAAAAACAAATGATCTACTGATTCACCATTCTTCTTACACATACAACACCAGTCCAATACAATTACCCGCGTTTCCTTAAATTATCTGTGGTGAAAATCTTGTCCAGAGATGTTGTCCATACGGAAAAAGCTGCTTTTGAAGGAGCTTTCGCCTGCCATATACTCTTCCATGGGAACATGATCATTCCAGGGCTCATTAGAACTTGATAAAATGATCTGACCGTGCATTTACCTCTCTCGGAGGGGCTCAAGCTCATCTTATCTATGCTACCCTCTGTCATGCTTACGGAATACAATACCTCATAGAACTCTATGATAGTCTCCATCTCCCAGTCTTGGGCTGCCATAATGAATTCTACATTCCATTGAGGGGAGCCATTAGAAAAGACCAAGAGATCGGCCATCACTGCATCCTTGTCTCATGCGATCTCAAAAATGGCAAGGAAGGTGTCTTGGAGGGTACGTTCACCCCATCATTTGTTATACCAAAATTTGACACGAGCCTTCACCTACCACATTATGTTCATGTCTTCGGAAGATCTACCAGTGTCTCCTAATGAATTTCCACAAGCTCACCCCATATGTGCCACGTATCTCATTCGAGCACCATCCTCCCCAAGCATCTCCAAAATGTGAATCTATAACGAACTTCCATAGGACCCTATTGATGTTGTGCTTCGCAGGCTTGGGCAACTCTACGCCGACAGTGCCACGATGTGAATTATTTGGAGCCCCCAACAGTGTTCCGCTGCGGCTGTACGATGACAGTTTGTACGTCCATATCGGTGAATGGAAAATAAGTACAGGAAAAGTAAAAAGAGATGGACACTAAGATTTACGTGATTTGGCAACGGGCCTACGTCCACGAGGGTTTGGGGAATGAAGTCTCCACTTATAGTATATCTGTTTACAGTCACTCATAGATCCTCATATCTCATCGTATAAAGAAGGCTGGAACTCTTCCTATTGGAGACGCTGTCTTCCTTGAGAGGCTGCTTGAAGAAGAAGATCTGATTGCAGGAGAGCTTGGTCCATGTTAGAAGTGAAAATCCTTAATCCAATCTCAATATCTCCATCGATCTCTGTTGATCCGTCCCTTTGATGTTGTCTAGGCATCCCCTTTTATATGTTTGCCTGACCCTTTACTGTACATACCAGTCTGCCATGAGTTGACAAATCTCCTTTACATGAACACTTTGCCTTCTCCCTCTGACCCTTGACACTTATAGCCTCTCATGTCTCTCTTGTCCCATTCTTATCTATTTTCTTATTCCCTTTTTGTCTCTAGTGATGTCTTGGCAGGCTGGGTCCAATTTATGGGCTATGGGCATTTTTACCCTTCACAGAACCCCGCTAATTTTTAGCACACTTGTGGGCTGGAAATTATAAAAGTTTTGATGTCAAGAGAGCCTTTATGAGGATTTCTGACTTGGGCGGGCATGTTGAAAGTGAACGGGTTTGCGAACTGATATCCAGCGTTAATGAGTATGCGTATGCTGCGAGCGCGGATCTCGGTTATGGCGGGAGACAGACTTGACCGCTTAAAGTGCGAGCATAGAGCTCATGTAGCGTGAGATATACTCAACCGCGTAAAGCGCGAGCGCGAAGCTCGAATGGTGTGGGAAATGGACTCGACCGCGTAAAAAGCGAGCGCGGAGCTCGAATGGAGCGGGAGATGGACTCGATTGCATAAAGCACAAGCGCAAAGCTCGAATGGTGCAGGAGATGGACTCGACTAGGGGTGGCAATATATGACATGACCCGTTAACTCAACACGAACACGACACGATAAAAGTGGGTTAGGATTTAGCTTTAAAGGGTTCGGGTCAAAACGGGTTGACCCGTTAAGACACGATAGCTTAACGGGTTGATAATGGGTCAACCCGTTATGACCCGTTAAGAAAGTTTAAGTTACAATTATACCCTTATACCTAAAAATAAAATTGTTGGGATTTTAATTTTGATATTTTTATTGTTTGGATTGTAATTTTGGAGTTATAATTAGTTTTATATTTTTTATAAATATTGTAATTTTAATATTTATATAAAATTATGCTAAACTTAACTAGATTAAACGAGTTAATTTTGCGTCTATTCAAACTATTGACATAAACGGGTCAAAATGGGTTGACACGACACGACCCATTATGTTAATGGGTCGTGTTAGGGTTTGAGATTTTGACACGATAAGCTTAACGGGTTGGGTTAGAGTTGACCTATATAGTATAATATATATGTCTAGACACGACACGAACATGACCCGTTAACACGATTTGACACCCCTAGACTCGACCACGTAAAGTGCGAGCGTGGAGCTCGAATGGTGCGGGAGATGAACTCGATTGCGTAAAGCGCAAGCTCCGAGCTCAAATGGAGTGGGAGATGGACTTGATTGTGTAAAGTGCGAGCACGGAGCTCGAATGGAGCAAGAGATGGACTCGATCGCGGAGCTCGAATGGTGCGGGAGATGGACTTCGACCAAGTAAAGTGCGAGCGTGGAGCTCAAACGGTGCGGGAGACGGACTCGACCGCGTAAAAAGCGAGCGCGGAGCTCAAATGGAGTGGGAGATGGACTCGACTGCATAAAGCTTGATCGCGGAGCTCGAATGGTGCGGGAGATGGACTTCGACCGCGTAAAGTGCGAACGCGGAGCTCAAATGGTGCGGGAGATGGACTCGACCAAGTAAAGCGCGAAAGTGGTGCTCGCGAGAGTCTAGTGACTCAGTTTTGTTTGATGGAGATTCCGTTGATGGAGATTTCACTGATGGAGATTCCGTTGATGGAGATTCTATCACTGTCAATGCATCGCAGACAGCAACCTTGCATGAAGCTCGACAAGTCATTGGGACTTGCATTTCGAATAGCTGTTAGTAGCAATGTTTTGAATACCGTACCGGATAGCGTACCGGTCAAGGCACTGGAACGAAATATTTCGGTACCGGTACCGTTTCGGGATAGCGTTTCGGGATAGTCGATCTATAAATAAATTATATATATAAATATATATAAAAATTATATTCTAAAATAATAGTCTATATATAAATAAATTATATACAAATACATATATATATAAATTATAAATAGTCTAGTCTGAATTGAGGGTTAAAAAATAAGTTTGTAGTTTGAAAAAACGAAAAAATGAAAAAAAAAAAAAAAAAAACACAGGCCGAAATATCGGCCGGTACCAGCCGAAATATAGGCCGGTACAGGCCGAAATTGAGGCCGGTATGACCGGTATCGGCCGGTACGGCTGGTATTTTGGCCGGTACGGAACAGGTATAGTACCTGTACCGGCCGGACGGCCGAAACGAAAAATTTCGGCCGTACCGGCCGGTACGGTACGAAATTTAAAACTTTGGTTAGTAGGGCAAAGCTCATGGCTCTGGTCCTGTGCTTTATACTTCGTGGCCGATCTAGAGACCGAGCTTGTACCCCGTGAAGGTTGGCAAGTCCAATCTCAGGACTAGCTTGTATTCCGACTGGCGCTTATAGGTTGGCAGAGCCCAAGGGCCCTGCTCCCTTACCAATGCATCGTAGGCAGCAACCTTGCACGAAGCTCGACAAGTCATTAGGACTTGCATTTCAAATAGCTGTTAGCAGGGTAAGCTCATGGCTTTGGTCATGTGCTTTATACTCCGTGGTCGATCTAGAGACCGGGCTTTTACCCCTGAAGGTAGGCAAGTACAAGCTTCGCGCTTGTGCTTTACGCGGTCGAGTACATCTCCCACACCATTCAAGTTCCACGCTCGTGCTTTACATAGTCAAGTCCATCTCCCGCTCCATCCGAGCTCCACACTAGCGCTTTACGTGGCTGAGTACATCTTCCGCAACATTTGAGCTCCGCACTCGCGCTTTATGCGGTTGAGTCCATCTCCAGCTCCATTCAAGCTCCGCGCTCGCTTTTTACGCGGTCGAGTCCATCTCTCGCACCATTCGAGCTCTGCGCTCATGCTTTACACGGTCGAGTCTATCTCCAGCTCCATTCGAGCTCCACGCTCGCTTTTTATGCGGTCGAGTCCATCTCCCGCACCATTCGAGCTCCGCACTCGCACTTTACGCGATCTAGTCCATCTCTCGCACCATTCGAACTCTGCGCTTACACTTTACGCGGTCGAGTATATCTCATGCTACATGAGCTCTACGCTGACACTTTACGTGGTCGAGTTCGTCTCCCACCATATTATCAGGGACCTCAGTCTTGTCCCTAACACTAAGGACCACAAGCTCGCCTTGGTGTGAATGATGACCAAGTGACCTTACCAACTTGCTTGGCTTTCAACAAATGGATGGTGTTTGGGTGATGGAATGATGGAGATGATGAACAACTTGAGTAGGCTAAGTGTTTAGGGAAGGCAAATCAATGTGGGATGCTAGAGACTTGTTCTTGAGTGAGGGGCCAAGATGATGGGGCTAGAGTTGAGTGGATGAGATGAGGCTAGGATTATGGGTTGGAGGTAACTAGGGTTGTCGTGGACTATGGGAATGAATTAGGGTTGACGTGGTCTTTGGAGATTGGCTTAGGATTATGAGTGTTTGATGCAATGTGGATGGCTTGAGGGTTGCCCTTGATGTTGGGGCCTCTTGGATGATGATTAGGGTTGGAATAGTGAAGTGTAGCTAGGGTTTTGTGTGGTGGCTAAGGGTGATTTCGAGATTGGGAAGAGATGGACTAGGGGTTGGAGTCTTGGATGAGATGCTAGGGTTTGGAAAATGTTTGAATGAGTTTAGGGTTGCTCCTTAACTTTAGGGATTAGGAGATAGAATATAGGATTTGAATATAGCAAGATAGGATTGGGATCTTTGGTTGACTTGAGTGATTGTAGGGAATGAGAGATTTGAGGGATTGGATATGGTAGATGAGATGGAGTTTGAATGAGTTAAGGGTTGCTCCTTGATTTTAGGGATTGGCTATGATAAGATAAGAAAGATAGGATTTGGCTTTAAATATGGCAAGAGGATGGAGTCTTTGGTTGACTAGATCTATGGAAGGAGGTGAGAGTTTTAAGGAATTGAATGAGTGATTGGAATAAGTAAACTTTCTTTGAATTAAGGAAGTTGCCAAATAGGACTCTTGAGGAATGGCTAGGGTTTGTGGGAGTGGATGGAGGCAAGACTCCTAAAAAGAATGGATTACCTTATAGGGACTTGAGGTGGACGGCTAGAGTTTTATGGTTGGGAAGATTTATGGTCAAGCCAAGTATGGTAAGTATGACTCATAGCTAGGGCTATGTGTTTGAGGGATGAATGACAATTATGGGAAGTGAACTATTATGGAAAGTAGGGCAATACTAGGGTTGGTTGAGTAGCGTATGTGGGAAATATGGCTAAGATTTTATAGAGGGGCGACAAGGTAATTTATGGTAAGTGGACTAGGGCAAACACTATAGTGGGCAAGACTAGTGTTTGGGTGGATCAAATGAATGCAAGGAAATATATGGATGAACACGTATGAACATTCAAGAACACAATGATGAACAACTTCACCACCAAGTCAAGAATACACAAAGATGAATGGACTCAACAAAAGAATATGAAGAATCTTTTTGGTTTATATGAATATTTAGATATGCAAGAAAATATAGATGAATAAGATAGAAAATAAGAATAATGAAGATAATGGATGAACAATGGGTGAACAACATAGCACTTCAACAATTGATTCACGGATTGCACAATCGTTGAAATAAACCTCATAGATTGATAAATTTGAAAATAACAAAGATAACACAACTTGGATTTACGAATTGCACCAAATTACAAGAACAAGATAAGTTGAATCACACTTATTCACGAATTGCAAGGTGATGATTCTCTACTAGGGATTCACGAATTGCACCCAAGTAGCCCAAGTGCCTAGCACCGAAAGGGTGATCTCATGAACAAGTCTACCCACTTTGGGAATTTGCCAAAGGTTCAAAAGATGTAAACTAAATGCCTAAGAGTCCTATTTATAGAGCTTACAAGGTGGAAACCTTAAATATTGGTCCCTTGATAAATAAAAATAAATAAAATAAATCAATAAATCAATAAACAAATGATAGTAGTGTGGAACCCATGGGGGCCCATGGCATTAGTCCTTGGTGGCCTTAGCTAGCCCATGCAAGCCCAGGACCATGTCCTAGGGTGGTTTTTGATGGAGTCTTGACACATATCCAAGATCCACGGTCGCAACATACACGTACTCATTAACGCTGGATATCAGTTCGCAAACCCGTTTACCTTCAACATGCTCGCCCAGGTCAGAAATCCTCATAAAGACTCTCTGAACATCAAAACTTTTATAATTTTCAGCCCACAAGTGTGCTAAAAACTAACGGGGTTCTGTGAAGGGGAAAAATGCCCATAGCCCATAAATTGGGCTCAACCCACCAAGACATCACTAGAGACAAAAGGGGAACAAAAAAAGAGATAAGAAAGGGGCAAGAGGGACGTGAGAGGCTATAAGTGTCAGAGAGTCAAAGGGAGATGGCAAAGTGTTCATGCAAGGGAGATCTGTCAACTCATTACAGGCTGACATGTACAGTAAAGGGTCAGACAAACATATAAAAGGGGATGCCCTAACAACATCAAAAGGACGAATCAACACAGATCGATGGAGATATTGAGATTGGATTAGGATTTTCACTTCTCACATGGACCAAGCTCTCCTGCAATCAGATCTTCTTCTTCAAGCAGCCTTTCAAGGAAGACAGCGTCTCCAATAGGAAGAGCTCAAACTTTCTCTATACAGTGAGATATGAGGATCCATAAGTGACTGTAAAGAGATATATTATAAGTGGAGACTTCCCTCCCCAAACCCTCATGGACGTAGGCCTATTGCCGAATCACATAAATCTTGGTGTTCATTTCTTTTTACTTTTCTTGCACTTATTTTCCATTCACCGCCATAGACGTACGAACCGCCACTATATAGCCACACCGGAACACTGTCAGGGGCTCTAAATAATTCACATCGTGGCACTATCAGCATAGAGTTACCCAGGCTCGCGAAACACGATATCAACAGGCCCAATTTCGTTTTCATACCTCCACAACCATTTACCCAACAGAGCTTGATTGAATTTCATCAAGTTCCGAATCCCCAGACCACCCCCAGAAATTGGAGTACATACAAGTGACCAATTAACTAAGTGAAATTTGAACTTTTCCCTCAATCCACTCCACAAGAAGTTTTGTTGATCTTCTCTATACGGTTGGTCAACTTTGTGGGGAGCAGGAGCAAGAAGCCTACCACCTTTAGAGAGAGTGCTTTTAATCAAAGTGAGCCTACCACCTTTAGACAAGTACAACATCTTCAAAGAAGCCAATCTGCGCTCCACCTCTTCAACCACACTATTCCAAATCCTCTCTGATTTAAAGGGAGCACCCAATGGTAAGCCTCTCTGATTTAAATATGGTACCTTACAGCCCAACAAAAAGGCTAAATTTATCACATCAGGGACAACCCCATCAGCACCAATTCAAACTTATCCATAGATTGGAAGGAGGCCCAATAGAGAGGCTAAGAAATAGAGCCCTCACAGATTGGATATGCCTAAAATTTGCTCCACAAAAGATAAGAGTGTCGTCAGCAAAAAGCTAGTGAGAAATATCCATAGAACCATAATCACCATTCCCTACTGAAAAACCATAGAGATCTCCTTCCACAAGACCCACAATCATCTTACTAAGAGCTTCCATGACGGATAAAAAAAGTAGAGAGAGTGGGTCACCTTGCCTCAAGCCACAAGAGGAGTCAAAGAAACCTACTAGAGAGCCATTCACCAAGATAGAGAATCGAACTGCAGAGATGCAAAACTCTACCCATTTATGCCATTTCTCCCCAAAGCCACATCTTGCAAGTAAAGAAAGTAGGAACTTCTAGCTATTGTGATCATAGGCTTTCTTCATGTCTAATTTGCAAAGTAACCCAGGTTCTCTAGAGTTGATTCATCCATCCAAAACTTCATTTGCAACTAAGATCGAATCTAGGATTTGTCTACCTTTGACAAAGACATTTTGCGGCTTCAAAATTACCTTTTTCATCACCGTACACAATCGATTCGCTAACACTTTAGAAATGATCTTGTAAACCCCATTCACAAGGCTAATGGGATGATAGTCTCCAACATCCACAGACCCCATCTTTTTGGGAATGAGAAATATCCATAGAACCATAATCACCATTCCAAGTCCAAAGTTGGAGTTCAAAGATGTTCAACAGCCCTAGGTTGTATCCATTGTCCACCAACTACAAAGACCTGCCCTCCCACAAATACTTCTCTCACTGTTCAAAGTTATGCCTATAAGCGACCACAAAAACAGAAGAGAAACCATCTTCTACATTTCTATAAAACAAGCTACGTTAAACTGTCTGAGACATTATTCCAATTTCCTCTCCACCCTATTATCCCACCGGGTGCCCCTTGGGAGCTAAATAGCTCCAACCCACATGATGGAAACCCCACCAGCTTCAAACCATGCATCTAGAGACAAATTCCAGCTTGGTTTTCTGCAAACAAAAAATTATCTGACTTTTTTCGAGGAATTCAAAGACTGTGCAAATGCAACGTCTTTAATCCGGTTAAACCCCGGACCTGACCCGTGCAATGCATCCCCATCATACAGATCAGGTAAATCACCAGCTATTCACCCATAGGATGAGGCCCTTAAAATTGTTTTGCACCCAAAGGTTCAAACCTTAGAGTTCAAACCTTAGACCTAGAGGGAGCATACCACAATTATCTACCGTCCATTGACAAAGTAGATTTTCAATCCCAAGGTGCTTGTCGATTTCATTCAAGCAATTTACATTCTAGGATAGTAACTTGGGCTTTATAAAGAATACAACTACATCCTCCCCTTGACTCGACCACAAATAGAAATCCCATGTCTTAAGTCATAGTTGCCAGACCAAGTGAGCCCTTCTCGAAGTGCAAAAATATTATAAAATCGAATTTGTGATATTATTCACCGCAATGACAGAAAATTGCAACATGTTTGACGTTCAAAAAATAATAATGAAATGTCAATATATAAAAAAATGCTCCAAAATCTTTTAAATATCAGCTTAGACTTTAGTCACCAAAAACAGATTCACAGAGCAAAGGAAATCAAAGCATGTACCTAAAGAGGCTATATCAGTGTACTTTTCACTGAAGGCATATGCATTCACTGATATCTGGTTCTTAGTTAATTCAGCAGCCATTTGCTTGTAGAATGGATCTTCTGGAAGTCTTAACATGTGTTCTTTATCCGTTCCATAAACACGAAGATCGTCTCCACGCAATTTCAGGCGGCCAACACCAAGAGATGGCAGTGTGTTTTGAAAAATTAATAATTTTCCCCCAAGTTGACTCTGCAGATAGAGAAAAGGGCTAATGGAGAAGGACTGAATAACCAAAGTGTGTCCAGGAGGGATAAGCAAATAATTTGATGACCACATCACTCAAAAAATGCATATATTAATTTTCTTAAAAATTAAGAAATGAAAATATTAGCACAAACAATAATCATATTTATGCACAGCCAAAGTTACAGCAATGTACAAGGATAAAATTAACATACCATAACCATGAAAGCTGCCTTAAGAGCAGGACCAAAAGCAGATTCCACATTCATATTGTCCTGAAACATAGAGGGCAAGCTATCTAGGAAGGTTTCCACCACACTTCTTGACTCGGACAAATTGACAAGGAGATCATCTGGCAATGGTACAAATATGTCATCTAGATCTGAGACAACCATCATTTGTGGCTGTGTCAAAGATGACTGCACATGAAAAACCCATAAAGCATTCAGAAAGTGTTTTGGCTGAAGCAGGGAAAAAACCATATCAACCAGTAGTAACACATAGTGCATGCCTTCATGTTATAAAAATGTATTGCACTGTCAAAAGTTGCAAATCCAATTTGTGTTCTGGGGAAGCCAGGGAGCTCGTCCAAACAAGATCTAATTGTTTGGGCCACAACCTGCATAAAAATCGTAGAGGTTAACATAAGTTTAAATTAGAAAAAAAAATATCCTAATTTTCTTGTCTTTTCCAGTTACACGTATCGAAGATAATTTTACAGAGGATGATCATTTTTATTCAATTTAAAAGAAAAACCACCTTACAAATGAAAGCTTTTAATAATCACATCACTTATGCTTTGATGCAGTAACTGCAAATCCTACTGCATTGGTGCCATGTGAGATAACATGCCAAAATTACAGACTCAAAATGGAGGTAACCTCCCCCAAACCCACCAGGTGCAAAATCCCAGCCCTCCAATGAGTTGAGCCCAAGACCTTCCCTCATTTAAAGGTGGAGATATCCACATGGCTGGGCTAAGTTCCTAATCATTATACCATTGCACAAAGCATGCAACATAAACAAAAGAAAATATTTTTTTTCTAAAATGACCCAATAAATGAACCACGGCACTCGCAATCAATATTTTCCTTAGATCTAAGAACGTCTATACACTGTTATGCCATAGAATAAACTGCATACTAATACACAAATAATACTTATATGATAATATAGTATCAGACATATTTGCCCTAAAGCTTCTATGGCTGTATACGAGTTATGAAAGAAGAGTGTTTTTAGATGGTAAAGCACAATATGAGTTGCAGCAAAATCTGATGTATAACTGGAAGTGCTTACCTCAATCATACCACTTCTTACTGCAGAGATAGAGACGTCAATGAGGAAAAAATACACTGGAGGCATTGGAGGCCGCATCATATATTTAGTTGGAGCAACAAATTCGACACTACCCTTTGTAAGCTCAGGCCGCTGATCCAAATCAAGTCTTCTGCCAGTGGCATCTAAATGGGAAAAATACTCACCAGGAACTGAACATGAGAGTCAACATAAATTAGAATTTGTACCACAAGAACAATGAAAAGGAGCTCTACAAACCAATCATGATCCACAAAATTAATAAAAACACAATTGCAAACGCGAGTATCTGGAAAAAATTCTGAACCATGCAGCAAGTAGAACCTTTGATTTTGACACTAAATTGCAGTGCTAGTCATTTTCCCTGGCTAATAAAAATATTACATCACTCTTTGATGCAACTATTTAAAGTTGGCAATATTATTTAAAAAGTTTAAACAAGGCAATGGAAAACATTGGCCACTGGTTTAATCTAAGAAGTTACAAGATGCCAGTCTCAAGTTGGCAATATTCTTTCTATGCCCCTTAATACTATAACACATCATTTACTTTCATCTGAGCTACTCCGAGACTTTCCTTTTCATTTCCATTTTGGCTTTCTATTGTCACGGGCTTTTTTTTGTTTTGTGGGGGAAGCGGGGGTACTATGTCAAGTAAATTGAAATTTACCATCATTCAGTAAAGAACAAACGCTGCAGCGCCACTTTCTCCCAGAATCTGTAAATGTGACAAATGGATTCACATATGTGCGACATCTTCTACATCGAATAATGCCTGTTAAAGCAAAATTAACTACTGGCACTTCCTCCTGAATAGATAAGACCAATTAAAAAGGTAATCATCACAGCATGTACAATAATGGCCATTTTTTATCATCCTGGATTTAGAGACACTCACCCCATCAGGAGCTTCTGCAAGTGGGCAAACAATGGCTCCAAGGGGCAAATGCCACCTTGCAGCCAAAGATTGGGAATTTGGAATAGCACTAGTCGTAAGTCGTAGATATCTAGGATCGCAGTTCATATGATACATCTCAGCAAGCAATTTTGGTTCCACATCACCTTCCAATGGCCTCGGCAACGCTTTGGAATCAATTCCTGGATCAATTGATCCAGGAACAGACCCAATGGAGAGTGAGCTGAAGTCTTCCATCAAACCTTGGATAGAACCAATAGGAGGTCCAGAGCCAAGATGCTGCATTTGGTCCCTCGACTGCAGACCCATGGGTGCTGACACTGGCGGAGGTGGAACATAACCACCAGGATGAGCAAGAAAAGGGGATGAAGAAGGTAGAGGGGCAGGTGCATAACCTCCTTGGTGAGCAGGAAAAGGAGACTGTATAGGTGGGGCTTGTGAATCTGTGTTACATTGCATACGGATATGTCCAGAATATGGTGACTGAAAATTGGGTCTGGGAGCTGGAACCGTTGAATCTGGTGAAGTGTAAGGAACATTCATGTTGGGCGGTGCAGAATTTAGACTTTGAGGTGGAGATCCCATTGGCACAAGAGGTATCTGTGGCTGTGTACGAAAGGAAACTGGCGGTGCAGGAGGTTGAGCCAGTGGTTGCCCCATGGGCGGGGCATGTGAAAGGGGTACGTGAGCTGTTGAGCGAAAAGGTGGTGTTGGGAAATGCTGAAATGGTCCAACAGTGGCTGGGACATTTGATGTTGGTGGGGAAGGCACAGATGGATCATTAAACCTAGCTGTCGGTGGAGATCTAAAACCAGAGACCTGTGATCCTTCCACATGCATGGATGAAGGCATCATAGGCTGGTGAACAGCTGGTGGAGTACGTCTAAAACCAGAGGACTCTGGTCCGACCACGGGACCAGATGATGAAAAAGGCATCACATTCTGAGGAGGAGAAGCTGCGAAAGGCGTAGCAGCAGGTCTTGCAGGAAACTGTTGACGACCAGGATTTTCAGTCCCCATGAGGCTTTACATATAAACGATTGGTCTTTCTGTTATAGCAACACTCTCATGACCTAAACCCACGAAAACAAGCAACAAGAGAGACATGTGGATTAATATAGAGAAGAAATTCAAAATCATTATGTCACCCTTGAGAACTGCATAATATCAGGAGATAGGAATAATCATAAGAACGCAAAGCAAATCTAAACACTGATTGAAGAATCAGCATAAGTAGAGCAGAACCTATGCATCAACCTCATCAGCAAGATACTACAAACATAAGCATTTCTCTCTTTGTTCGTGTAATACTAACTAAGAGCTCAAGAACTCAATAGATTCTATGGTGAGCAAGAAAATAACCGGTATGTAACTGCCGCACGACTCTTCATCGCAGCTGAAATTAAATTTACAAATCTTCCCAGAAACAAGGGAAAGATAATAGAAGTACTACAATCAATGTATGCATCAATAGGAAAACATCATGAAAAAAATCAAAGATAGTTTAGTATGATTGCGTTAAAATACAAGACGGGAAATATATATCAATGGAGTAACAAGTAACAGCACCATCTTTAACAGTCCACACCACAAATTGGATCATAATAGCTGACATCAGAACCCCCAATTCCGGAACAAGTAAAATTATAGAGTTCCACACAGTAAAAAAGAATATTAAAACCAGAATTCACAATGCCCACTTGACCAAACTGGTCAAATCATTAACAAATTGTATACTAAACCAACTGTAATGAATAGAATCGAAGTAAATCAATTAAATAACAAATACCCATTACATTTTATGAGGAAAAAATCATACTATAGACTAATATTGATGAACTCGGAAACAGATGTACGGGTAGCTATTAAGTTTGAGCACCAAATGAGACGAGAACAAATGAAATTCTTACTTTGAAGGATCTCCAGACAGTGAGAGGGTAGAGAGAGATCGGAAGAGATCCAAACCGGCTAGAGAGGAAGAGAGAGAGTCACCTGAGATGGATCGGAGGAGGAGAGCGTGAGAGAACCGGAGAAGGACGTGAGAGTGTTCCTGCTGTATCGAGTTCGACGCAAGAAAGCTTATAATTTTATATCAAATTAATTAGAGAAGCAATTCAATCAAACTTTTGTTTATGTGCATAGATTTAAATATAATTTATATATAAGAAATATTATTAATTTTTTAATTATTTTTTTAAAATTATTTTTTGTTATATCTTATCAAATGATTAAAATAAATTATTATTTATTATTTATATTAAATTATTTAATATCATGTTAAAAAATGATAAAATAATAATAATTAAAATGTTGATAAATATTATTTGTCATAAAAAAGTTAAAAATTTGTGTACCAGCATTATTTTACATGCAACAATTTAGGGTTGCTTACCCATTGAATGGTCTTTTCGGTGATTTAATATCATGTTAAAAAATGATAAAATAATAATAATTAAAATGATGATAAATATTATTTTTCATAAAAAAAGTTAAAATTTTGTGTACCAGCATTATTTTACATGCAACAATTTAGGGTTGGTTACCTATTGAACGGTCTTTTCGATGAAGGGAATCGCAATTATGAAGGGGATTGCAATTTAGGGTTCGGGGGAAGGGGATCACAATTACGAAGGGGACCAACGTTCAGTGAATAGTCTTTTTGGTGAATAATAGAGTTCAATTCTTGAAATTTTGAGATGAGATGTATTTTTGTTAACTAGGAGTTTGGGCACTTTATCTCATTTAACAAATTACAATTTTTCATCTTATCCATATCTCATCTCAAGTGCCAAACAAGCCATTAGTGAAACGAGCAGGGACAGTTTCAATATAAGATCCATCTGTTTTATACCTCCCTGTCCTTCCATACTAATAAATTAAAATTTTTACTCTATAATGACAATTCTGACCCTCAAATCCTAGTAACTTATTTATGGGACGTCCACCTTCTCTCTCTCTCTCTCTCTCTCTCTCTCTCTCTCTCTTTTTTTGAAATAGAACTTTCCACTTTCATTTATCCAACAGTGTCTACAATACATTCTTTGTCTTTCTGTAAACAACTTGAAATAAAAACAGGTGTCTCTCCTATCCACACCTTCTCTACATCTAAATGTATGGCTGCTTTAGCTAAGTTATGAGCTACTGAATTTGTACTTTTGTTTGTATATTGTACCTTCTAGTTAGGCCATGTTTGTAAAAAAATCTTCAGTTCTTCGATGATGCTTCCATAGTAGGAGAGGTCTTCATTTGAATCATTAATTGCTTTGACAATAACCTGTGCATCCCCCTCTAGTATCACTCTATTGAAATTCAAATCATTGCAGATTTCTATTGTTTTCCTCAGTGCAAAACTTTTTGCTATAACTGGTTGCTCCACATTGCCTCTATGATCACAGCATGTTACCATCACCTCCCCCTTTTCATTTCTAATGATAACCCCTATCCCCATCTTCCTCAACTTAGCATCAAGGGCTACAATTAGTCTTTAAACAATTCTCTCCTGGTGGTCTCCATAGCTGCTCCACCCTTTCTGTATTGTTAGATCTCTTTGTTTTCCCTAAAAATTGATTAGCTGACTGAAATTCATCCAAACTTTCCTTTGTTGATCTGATCACACTACAGGGGTTGTAAAACTTTTTTTCAAAAATGAATGTGTTCCTTCTTATCCATAAACTTCTCATAATTGCTGTTGTTTCCTCCAATTCAGTCTTGATGAGCTTTCTTGTCAACTCTTCCCATAGCTTCAGTAGATCACCTTTAGCTATCCTCCATTTCCAGATTGGCTTTAAAGTCATGGCCCATACAACAGGACAATGCTACAATACATGCATCACTGACTCTTCTTTTTGCAAGCAGATAGGGCACTTTGGTTCATCAACAATCTTTTTAACAAACAGGTTTATTCTTGTAGCTAGCAGATTGTTCCCTGCCTTCCACAAGAAAATTTCACCTTTCCAGGTATATCCAGGCCCCATGTATTCTTCCACCTATGTCAATCTCAGTCTCTACTGATGTTTCCCCCTGCACTTCTTTTTTTCTTGCTTCTTCCAGAAAGTAAGCACTCTTAACACTAAATAAACCCTTATTGTAAGGACTCCATACCATTTTGTCCTCTACATTCCTTCTACTTAGAGGGATATTGCATATCCGGTCAGCCTCTTCCTTCCTGAATATTGATCTAATTAGACTCTCATTACACTCTCTCTTTTCCTCATGTATTAGTTCTTTGACTTTTGCATCACCATTCTACTTCAAAATGAGGGATTGAACACAAAATGATGAAGGTGTTGACAACCACTTTTGACCCTATATTTTTATTTTATTACCATTCTCCACCCCCCATCTAAGACCCTCCTTTAGCAGACCAATGAAACTCCATACACTCTTCTAAATTAAAGAGGGTGCATTTCCCAACTTTGCTTCCAACAATGAGGAATTTTTGAAATACTTTTCTCTGAAAATCATTGCAGCCATGGAGAGAGGGTTTTGAATTATTCTCCAAGCCTACTTTGCCAATAAAGCTAAGTTAAAGCTTTCTAGATCTCCGAAGCCCAAACCTCCATTCCCTTTTGACTGTCCCATCTTCTCCCAGCTTCTCCACTGTATACAATTTTATTTATGTTGGTTTCCCCACTAGAACTTGGAGAGCATCACATTAATTTCTTTGCAAAGCTTCTTAGGCAACTTGAAAACAATCATAGTGTAGGATGATATAGCTTGCAGGACATCCTTGATCATAATTTCCTTCCTTACTCCTGAGAGAAAATAATTCTTCCAATTGTTCATTTTTTGCCATACTCTTTCTTTAAGACACCTAAAAGTGTTGTATTTTGATTTACCAACCATAATGGGGAGTCCCAAGTATTTCTCATAGCTGCCATTCACTGATACCCCTCATTCCCTTAAAACCATCTTTCTGTCTTCAGATTGGGTGTTTGACCTGAAAAAAATGGTTGTCTTGTCCTTGTTCAAAAATTGTCCAGAGGCTTTTTCATACTTTAGCAATAAACCTTGCAATTTCCTTCGTTCTTCCACACAAGCTCTTCCAAATAGCACACAGTCATCCGCAAATAGCAAGTGATTTATCATTAAACCTCCTCTCACCACTAATACCCCTCTTGTTTCCCTCTTATAATCTAAATTGTTAAGCAAAGAACTTAGACCTTCTGCACACATAATGAATAAATAGGGGGGATAAAAGATCCTCTTGTCTTAAACCCCTCGAAGGATACACTCTAGCCCCTAGCTTACCATTTATCAAAACTGAAAATGACACAGAAGTAACACATTTCATAATCAATTCTAACCATTCATTACAGAAACCTAACTTCTTCATGACTGCTTTCACAAATGGCCATTCTATTCTATCATACGCATTTGACATATCAAGTTTAATAGTCATACTTCCTTTTTACCTTTCTTCCCCATCGTCATTGTATGCAAAACCTCATATGCAACCATAATGTTATCAGTTATTATTCTCCCTGGTATGAAAGCACTTTGGCTGGTTGATATGATTTCTATCAACACTCCTTTGAGTCTATTTACTATCACTTTAGGCACAATTTTGTAAATAACATTACAAAAACTTATAGGCCTATATTTAGTAACAGCCATGGGGTTTTTTGTTTTAGGAATAAGAGCAATGTAAGTATAGTTTACGGAAGGATAAAGAGTGTTACCATTCAAGAAAGCTAGCACTGAAGAACACACCTCTTCTCCTATTGTACTCCAATGATTCTAGTAAAAGCAAGCACAAAATCCATCAGAACCTGGTGACTTCAAAGGGGCCATTTGCTTAATTGCTATCTCAATCTCTATTCCACAAAAAGGCCTTACAAGCTTCTCAATCATTTCTCTTGTGACTCGAGACTCCAAGTGTTGCAAACAATCTTCCATAGTTGTTGCGCTTGGTTGAGTTGTGGTAAATAACTTCTCAAAATAATTTCTAAAAGCTCCATCAATCTCATCATGGCTTTTAAAAATCCTTCCTTGCTCATCCATAACCTGTTTTATGTTATTTTTCCTTCTTCTTTGATTTGCACATGCATGAAACAATTTGTTGTTTTTGTCCCCCATAGCATACCAGTTCCTTTTAGCTCTTTGTTTCCACTTCACATCCTCCTTTTCAAGCATGACCCCAATATCCCTTTGCATTCTTTTGATCTCTGCAGAATTATAACTACTCTCTTCATCTTGTAGCTTTTTTAGAATCTTAGTCTTTTCCTTTATTTCTCTCACTCTGTCCACACTAACTTGATGTCTCCATCTAGTGAGAGCTCCTTTGCACTTCTCCAACATGTTTTGAATGTTTTGTGTTGACTCTCCCTTTTCCCCATAACTGTGCCAGGCCCCTTTAATTACTTCTTCACAATCCTCCTCTTTAGCCAAGCTAGCTTCATACCTGAAAACTTCCCTTCCCCTCCATGCTTTCCTTCCTTCCTTATTCATGATCACCACGATTGGCCTATGATCTAAACTTCTTCCAGTTAGTACTTCCACCCAATACTCTCTGAACATTTGTGACTAACATGAGTTAGCCACTGCCTTGTCCAACCTTTCTTTTGTGAAAGTTTCATCTACATGCTTGTTACTCCATGTGTATTTATTCCCTCTCCACCTTAAGTTTGAAAGATTCCCCTTCTCAAGTATTGATATGAAACTCTCCATTTGTTTTTCCTGTCTCGGCTTGCCACCCACCTTCTCATAATGAGCTAGGATTTCATTAAAATCCCCTATCACACACCACCCTTGATTGCTTCTTAGCCTTAGTGATAAAAGTAGATCCCAA
This sequence comes from Juglans microcarpa x Juglans regia, assembly GCF_004785595.1. Classification (NCBI taxonomy): domain Eukaryota; kingdom Viridiplantae; phylum Streptophyta; class Magnoliopsida; order Fagales; family Juglandaceae; genus Juglans; species Juglans microcarpa x Juglans regia. The sequence continues at coordinate 24,513,726 of NC_054601.1, read as the reverse complement.
GTTTCTGCCCTTTTGCTAGTTTCAGGCTGACCATAGAAACCTATCGGCTCCCACCTTTTATTCCCTTCTTCCTCTACGATCTAGGCACTTTATGTGCCTCTGAGTGTAGTTAAGAACTTCTACCTTAGCCCTACTATTCCAGAATAGTGCTAAACCACCCATTTTCCCAACTGGCTCCACCACAAATCAACCTTCACAATTGAGCCTCTTATTCAATCTAGTACACTTATCAGCTCTTAACTTAGTCTCCATTAAGAAGACTAAGTCGAGTTTCTTCTCCTCCACCATATTGTACAGGTCTTGAACTATCCGAGGATTCCCAAGTTCTCGACAATTCCAACTCAATGTTTTCATTGTAGTTGGCGAGACTATTGAATTGCCACCACCAATACTTGATGTGAACCTTCCACACTCTCATAACTGCTCAGCCTACCTTTTTTATACTTCAAACTCTCTGCCTCATCATCCTCCTCCTCATCTTTCATTCTTTTTTGAGTGATACAACCACCAGATCTGTCTATACCTCTCCTTTATCTCTAGCTTTTCTCTTCCATTCACCCTTTGCTTGAGTCCTTTTTGTTTTACTCCCCTTAACAGTTGAGCCTTGGACTTCCATTAACTTCTCTATCTCAATAGGCATAATTCCCTTATTTCCTGCCACTTCCCGTTCTTCTTTCCTTCCTCTCCTTACCTCCATTAATTTTTCTTTTTCTTCCACAGTATCTGATAGCTTACAATTCATAGTTGGCTTTTCAATACTCCTGCCACTCCCATCACTACTCTCATCCACACTCCATCTTCAATGTCCACCCTCACCAGATCAATACACACCTCTTCAATGTTTTTCTTTCTCTCATCATTTTTATTATCCTCTGTTACTACCTCAGCTTGAGATACCACCCCCTCTTCTATATTTGTATGGTAACTATCTGCACCCCTATTTATATCTATAGAGCCCTCTTTTTTCTTCATTCTAGTACCTGTTTTTGAATCAGCCCTGAGCCACGTCCCATACTGAACATTCCCTTTCTCTTTCCCTTCACATCCTTTGAATCCATGAATTAGAAAGCCACAAGAAAAACATAGCCTAGGCAGCTTCTCATACCTTAAAGAAATCTATAGCTTTTCACCTTTCACAAAAATGGTTCTACCTCTGGACAATGGTTTAGTAAGATCCATATTGATGAGGACCCTTAGATATTTTCCCCATCCACTACCATCCTCTTTCACATCTACCTCATCTATCATGCCTATGGTCTTCCCTATCTGCTTTCCATGTTCTTCATTCATACATGCAAGAGATATGTTATGCATATGAATCCAAAACCTCTCTTGACCAAATCTCAACTTCTGTGGTGGTGTATATTCATCGAATAGTCTCAAAGTAATCAAATGTGAGTCAAATAGGCATGGCCTCCCACTCCATACACGTTGCTTATCAGTTTGATTAACAAAGGTTATTGTGAAAACATTCCTACCAAGTTCTACAAATTTCGTTGGCTTACTTACCCTCTATACTTTCATCATTGTGGACTCTATTACTTCCTTATTGATGCTCCTTTCCATAAAAACCTTCCCTACCAGACTACACTCACCTTTATATAGGATTTCTTCCGTAATTCTCTCATCGATTTCTATGGCCTCACTTTCCTCCTCCGTCAAGCAGAGCCTCTCCCATTTCTCTTCTATTTCATTTATCTCCTTCACTAAGCTAAGCACATTCTTTTTCACCTTCCTTCTATGTTATCCACATAAAACGTTTCTGGTGGCAGCGCTGCCCACATAATCCTCCTCCTTTGTATCCCCTCCGTACTCCTCTATCACTCTGTTATGTTCCCACCTCAATTTTGTTAGAATCTTTTGTGGTCCCCACAACTCCACCTCAACCTCCCATTATGAAGGAAGAGAAAAGACTTTATGTGCAGTTGACACGCTATGTTTTGCCTTTTCTCTCTCATTTTTTATTCTCTCATCATCTATTCTAGCCTATTTATGGAAGGCATTAAATGATTGCCTCCCCACAAGAAAAAAATTATTTGCAAAAAAAAAAAAAAATTGTGAGAACCCTCTATGCCTCATTTGTGAGCAAGAAGTGGAATCTGTTTGCCATACGTTATGGAGTTCAAAGCTGCTTTCGATGTCTGGACTAAATTCATAGGTCCTATTAAAAAATGGTCTAATTTAAAAGAGAAGATGGTGCATCTGTGGGGCAATCTAAGCAAAAGCCTGTTAGAGGAGGACTTGGCAAGGGTAGCTGTGACTATGAGAAGGATTTGGGTGAGAAATAATGATTTCCTTTATCAACAATCTTTTATAGGCCCGAAGGAGTTGGTGCTATTTGCTAAGACAAGTCTGATAGGATTCCAGCAAGCACAAGGCACTATAGAGGGTGAAAGGGAACCTTAGATAATAAGGAGAAGCAAGGCAAGATGGAAGGCACCTAAGAGTGGATGGATTAAACTAAATTGGGATGCTACCCTAAACTTGAAGGAGAAAAGAATGAGTGTTGGGATAATAGTAAGGGATTCAAATGGAGAAGTCCTATTGTCATTGTCTACGAGAAAGGGTGTAGTGTCACAGTCTCTGGTGGCCAAGTGCAATGCTTTGTGGAGGGCAGTAGAGCTCTGTATTGAATTGAATCTCAAAAGTGTAGTGCTTGAAGGGGACTCATAGATTGTTGCAAAAACAATTAGCAGCTCAAAGGAAGAGGGTCTTGGTATGGAAGTCTTATAGAAGATATAAGAAGTGCCTTAAAAAACAGAGTAGATTGGAGAATTCAACATGTATTTCGTGAATATAATAGGGTTGCACATAAACTAGCAAAAGTAGATTTGGCTTGCGAGGAGGAAATAGTGATGACATAGGAGAGTCCAAAAGAAATATGTAGAGAGATGTAGTATGATAAACTTGTACAGTTTGAAACATATATATGAATGGAAACACAATCTTTTACAAAAAAAAAAAAAAAAAAAGAAGGGAATAAAGCATTTCCTTAACTTCCTCTTCATTTAGATGAAAAAATCAATTTACAATATAAAACCTCTATCCTTTCAACTTCCTTCCATATCAATTATCAAACAAGCCCACTAAGAATCAAGTTAATACAAATTCATCCCATCCTTCTCACCAATCATTTCTTCAAGGTATAACAATTTCATATCACATTCCCCTACTTAACACTAAGTTAAGCCATTTGAACTCCACATTTCAAGCATCATAAAGAAATTCATAAACATGTTTAATAACATGTTTCCTGCCCAATAAGGATCTATTGAGTTTTCTGCATTAAAAGTGGGTCATAACCATGAATTAGAAAAGTATAGAAGATAGGAAATCACTAGGAATTGAAGGAAACAAAAAAAGTATCAAAATCTGGAATTTTACCAAAGATGGTTGTTTGACAGTTTTTTAGTAAACTTGTTGGAACCAATAAGTGTGAAGAACTAAGGCTCACTTGGTGGCTAGTTTTGCCCTTTGTTTTCAGTAGTTTCTCACACAAACAAGTAACTTAGTTGATTGAAAGATGATCAAATTGAAGATGGAAATAAAAATGGGCTGATTTAAACCAAAAACAAATTGTATTACAGGAAATTAAACTTTGAAATTAAAAACTTCCCTCCTTTAATCATAATCCCAACTATATAAGTAAAGGGAACTAGTGTTGAAGAAAATTGGAAAGAAACATCACTTAAGTGTAGGCATAACCAATGTTTTGAATACCGTATTGGACGCCGTATCGGTCAAGGTACTGGAACGAAATATTTCGTTACCGGTACCGTTTCGGGATAGTCGATATATAAATAAATTATATATATAAATATATATATAAATTATATTCCAAAATAATAGTCTATATATAAATAAATTATATATAAATACATATATATATATAAATTATAAATAGTCTAGTCTGAATTGAGGGTTAAAAAATAAGTTTGTAGTTTAAAAAAATGAAAAAAAAACACAGGCCGAAATATAGGCCGGTACAACCCGAAATTGAGGCTGGTACGGCCGGTATTTTGATCGGTACGAAAAATTTCGACCGTACCGGCCAGTACGGTACGAAATTTAAAATACTGGGCATAACAGAAAAAAAGCAAGAGGTAGTTTTTGATAAACCAGAAAATTCATGGAGGAAAAACTTTTTAGTTTGGGTAAAATCCTTGGTTGTTCACTTAAATTATATATTAGCTTGAGGAGAAGGCTAAAAATACATACCGATCTCTATTGGGTTGACACATAAAAATAGAGGCTTAAATCTAATTAAAAAGTGATTCGAATAAAGGAAGAAGTGGAGTTAAAACCATAGCATATTTGTTTTTGGTAGAAACTGAATTTTTGCCATAACTCCTCTTCAAGCTGTAACACCCCGTATTTTAGTACATTTTTATTGAATGATTATTTTTAATAATTCAAAAATTTATTCTCTCGTTTCAAAATTATCGGATATTTTTAAATGATTTATTTTATGATCCTTAAATTGTGAAAATTAATTTGCTAAGTTTTCTTAATATTTATTATTGTTAAATTGTTCTTTATTTTAAATTAATTGATTGTTGGATTTAATTATTTTATTTTCATTTTATCATTACGTTTAAATTATTTTATTTGACTTACTGTTTTGAAATTATTTTCGTTGGATCATTTTTGTGACCCAAGATGTGAGGATTGGACCTCATTTCTTTCCCTCCATTTTTCTTTCCTCTTTTTCTTTTCTTTTTCTTTTTCTTTTCTTTCATTTTCTTTTTCTCTCCCTTGCTCTCCCGCGCGCTGCGACCCACTCCCTCTCTCCCCCGTGCGTTTTTCTTCTCCTCCCCCAGCCCACCGCCGTACGCCTCCGTCTGGCGACACCGCCCCTCTCCTTCCCTTCCCTTCCTCACCAGCTGGCGACCTCTCCCTCCGGTTTTCAGCTCCTCCCTCACCGCTGTGAGCTCCCACGAACAGATTAAAGCCGCGGCATTCCTTGCTCCGTTGCGCCGCCATCCCGCCACCTCTGGCCACTATTTCTTCACCACTTCATCTTCGACCTCTTAGCAACCCAATGCACCCATCCTTAGCCCCGATCTACCACTGGTGAAGTCTATCTATCTCCATCTCCGATTTGGGCATTTTGGTCTTCAACCGCCTCCTACGCCGCCGCCCACGGCAAACCACCACCACCACTAGCTTTATCGATATCCCTAAGCCCTACCCTATCAATTTCGGGTCTTGGTTTATCCCCATTCAAAAATGGGTATTTGAGACCCACGGCCGCAGTGCATTTTGCACTGTTATGTTGCTGAGCCACCATTTCTTGCAGCTCCGTGATCCTTAAAAAATTATATTAAAGTGTTGTAAGTATTTTTCCAAATAAATATCGTGATTTAAATATATTTTTACACTAAATCATATTATTGTGATCTAGTTGGTTATGCCGGACTGAGTCCGAGGAGTTCGGGAGTCGGATGGATTGTAGATGGAGTTGTTGTCTATTTGGTTTGCATTGTTGGTTGTTGGTATGGTGTTGTTCTTGTACATGACATATTTGCACGCATGATCATGTTTGTAAAGAAAACTGGGTTTTCGTGTAATTGCATTCATGTTCATGTATTTATTGAAAATTAGGTTTTCATGTGTTAAAGGATTTTGGGTGCGTGTATCACGACCCCAAGCCGAGATGGGGCATTATCTCGGTGGAGTTCCTCTGATCACTCGGGAGCAGAATATACTGAGTGACGTCCCCTGGGTTGTTGCTGGGCGACAACGGGATCGGGCGAGATGGTCTCGTGCCGACTCCGTGGCCCATCTGTTGGCGGGGGCTAGAGGATGCTTGGCCACGAACGGGCTGGGCGCGGAACTGGGCATCGCTACGAAGCCAGGACGTGCAGATGATCCCTAGGGGAGATCATGGTGCATATGGTTAATGGATTAATGGGCTGTTTTCTAGGAAAATAGCGTGTGTTGGATAAAAGGATTTTATGTGATTCATTTTCTGGGAAAATGATGTTTTATTGATTGGGTCATTTTCTGGGAAAATAACGGATTATTATTTTTGGCCTAAAATGAGATTTTGGCGTGTGTTGAAAAATATCTATTTTCGGAAAAAATGATATTTTTGGGTCTGACGCATATTTCATCATATGCATGCATGTTGGCTGCATCAATATATTTTTATCTCGTGGTTATTTGGTTTATACTTACCTGTGGTACCATTTTATGGTATCGTAGATTTTGATGCAGATGAGGATGACGAGTCTTAAGCTTGGCTCCATTGGAGGAGTGATCTGGGATTGCTCCCGTTTATCGAGATTCGCTTTATCAATTATTTATGTATTTGTTTTGTAATATATTTTGAGATAACTGTATAACTTTTTAAAGATAATTTGTTTTGAATGTTTGTATTAAAGCTTCTGGTACTTAGTTGACTTGTTTATATTATCCGCTGCGATTTTTATTATGCACTTTTGTATGTTGTACACATTTCAGTACATTTCATTGGGATGCGTGACTCGTGTTGTCATCATCCTGACATCACGATTCCTGTATTTTTGTACGTGGGAGTCGGGGCATCACACAAGCAGTAGGTTGCATGAATATTCCTTGTTTCTGCATTTCTTCCACTTGATTATACACTCAACTAAAAAACTATTAGATAAAAAAAAAATATAAGAACAAATGAGGTTGGAAGACATCATGACAGAATCTATTGCAGAAAATTTCATAACTTGAAAGTGTTGATGCTGTCTTTTTAGGTGTTGTACATGAACTAAGAGAGGGAAAATGATGGAGTTTCATACTAACCTGAAATAAATCATCTTCCAAATGAAATTTAGACTAGAATCCCAACCTTATAGAGTGAAGATATGAGCTGATGTAATTTTCTTCAAGATGGACGATGTAATTTTAATTATTTAATTTATATATGTTAATATTCTTTTTTTGTGTGCTTAATATCATGTTAAATCGTAATTTGTCTAAAAAATTCAAGCTCTTAGAAGAGATAGCTTTAAAGGTTGACTGTCACATTGGTCCATGTAGTTTCCCTCCTAATCAAATTGCTCTAGGTCCTTTTCAATAAAATCTTTCACTCTTAGTAGTTTCTAAGAACCATTTTTTATTTCTTGATTGGCACTGGGTGTTCGAAAATAGCGTTTCGATTAATCTCAGGGGTGCACAGACCCTCGACAAGGAATTTTTCACAAGTGCACCTCAGATAACTCAAAAGAAAAATCTCCGAGTCAGATGACCCTTAAAAATTGTTTGCACTCAAGGAGATTTGAACTTTAGACCTGAGGGGAGCATACCCTCAAATCCAAGGCTTTTACCACCTGAGCCAACTCTTAAGGGTTTGTAAGAAAGATTAAATTGGTCGGTTGTAAAAGATTTGTTAGTTAATCGATAGAAGTGCCACGTTAATACAAAGAGTTATTATATTCTTAAACCGGTGTGTAGAGCATACTGTCCACATCACTAAAATAGTAAGATTTCATTTGTAATATTCATATTTTATAATTTATCTTTTAAATCAAATTATAATATGTAAACACTTTACTAGGTGTTCTATACACCGACTTAAGAATATAATTTTTCTAATACAAATCAACGTTTGACTTGTGTACCACCTATTTAAAAAGGAAAAAACTCATAAAATGTTATAATTAGTAAAAAACAAAAATATTTAAAAAAAATTGTAGAGAAAAAAATGGTTCAATTAAAAGTACATGTAGCAATTTAAATTTGTGACAAAACTATATGGATCAATTTTATATTCAATCATAAATTTAGTTTTTTATTATATACTCTAACACATACGAGAGATCTCTCATAAGAAAATTTGAGCTGAAAATAATAATAAAATAATAAAAATAGTCTTACAATATAAAGGAAATATCAAGTCATTTGAATTTGTAAACTAATTTTTTAAACCAAAATAATTTTCATTAATTTTAATTTTATCACTGCTCACATGTTGTCACACGTGTCTTGTGTGTAGTGCATGACCCACGAGGATTGTGCGTAAATGTAATTATCATCCTTATCCACGAATGGGCCTAATCGGAGGGACCTAGGTCAACATCCAACTTATCTTCTTCATAGTTATCAACGCCAATTTTTAAAACTTTTCCGCCCGTCTTTGACTTCTAATGCCATAATTAATTTATAAAGTTTATGCACAAATCTTTACAAAAAACACATGAATATAGTTCTTATGCAACTTTTTAATAAAATACTATTTTTTTAATTAAATAATTGTATAATGATTGCTTCTATGTTATTTTGAAAAATTTTAATTTACGTCTCATTTACTTTCACAAAATTTTTCAATTCATTTCATCTAATTATTACAAATTTCTTAAATTTTTACATAAAATAAAATAAACAATTTAATTTTTTGAAATTTTGAAACAAAAATAATATTAAAAAGATATATTATAACAATATTTTATTTAATTTTAAACGTTTATTTTAACTCATCTTATCTCATCTACGAAAAAAAACGAGACCTTAATCCTTTTGATCCTATTCTAATTTCTCAAAACAAAAAATATGTCAATTGTATTTTATTGTGTTTATTTATATTTAATATTATATTATCTATACAAATGAAAATAAATATTGTATACTAATTTATTTATCTCGCTCAAAATTATAAAATTTAAAAGCTTATAGATAAATATTCTGTGTATCTCGATCAAAAAATATATCCCCTTCTAAATTGTAAAGTTTGAATAAAAATTTTAGAGTAGTTTTTTATTTCAAATTCCATATAGCAAAATTTTATTTGGATGACATATTATATTAGAGATATAATATTTACAATTTTAAAGTGTATAAATTTCGTGTATTTTTTTTAAAAGTAGATAAATTCTAAATTCATAGAAAGAAATTATTTGTAAAAATGAATAACATAATTTGCACATCTTATAATTGTAATTAGCCTTATTTATTATATTATTAGAGAGAGTGTAAATTTGAAATACGTTTTAAAAACTCAACTCTCACCAATTAAAAATTAAAATAAAAAATAAATTAGATATGTGTAGCCAATAACAAAGAATTTCTTATCAATAAAATCTGTTAAGAAATTATATATATTTTTTATATTATAAACATTTAAGTAAATTTCCGAGGATGAATGGTTTGTATTTATAAAATGGAAAATGCTTATAAAATTCATTGGATACTTTAGGGCCTTAGGCCTACTAACCACGCACGCACGCACGCACCCAACTGCTCTACCTCTCTGTATATTTTCTTCACTGTCGCGGATCTTCTTCCACTGTCTGATCCCACAAAGGAGCTTGTTGTTGTTGTTGTTGTTGTAACTGGTTGTTGTAAAATCCGTTGTGAATGGCGAGGAAGAAGATCAGAGAGTACGACTCTAAGCGTCTCCTAAAGGAGCATCTCAAACGCCTTGCCAACATTGACCTTCAGATCCATTCCGCCCAGGTACTCTCGCCACCCTCCATCCATCCCGATGCTTCTAGATTCTTCCGGAACTGCCTTTCCCCTTTCCTTTTTTCCCCACTCCTTCTAGCTATTAGCACTGGAAACATTTTCAATTAACTTTGGACTGTTTGAATTCCTAATTTAAAATGTATAAAATTAAGTTGAAAATTCTGATTCTTTTTTCAAGACATCAGAAGCTTCTTTAAAATTTTGCTTTTGATGTTCCTTTTATTGGTTTAGCTGTAAATCTGACTAAGTTATGGAAATAATGTTTTTGATCGGTAACTAAGTATGCAAAATATACGAATATGCGTGTCTTCAGGAAGAATTTATGCTAAGCAATGTTCTTAGTATTCTGTTCACAATACTTATAAAAAAAAAAAGAATTCTGTTCAGAATATTAAGTTTTATACGTGTTTGTGTGTGTGTGCACGTATGAATGAATGTGTGCCTGCTTGTGATCCCTTCAGAAGCAGAAGCAAAAAGAAAAAGAAAAAAGAAAAAGAAAAAAAGGTATAAGCTAAGCGATACAGGTTGAAATTGATAAGTAATGATACACATTCCACCTTTTTTACAGCTCTTTTTATAACTCTGTTTTAAATGGATGGAATTTATGTAAAATTTAAAATTCAAAGAATTTCTTTTTTTGTATTTTTGATCAAGCATGTTGGTTGGTTGCAAAAAAGTTGGTATTTTATAATAAATGTATGGTGAATCTGTCTTTAATAAAACTAAAAAAAGGAAAAGAAAAAAGAGGAGCAGGAAGAATATATATCTTGCTAAAAGGTTGAGTGGGAGATGACAGTTTTATGGCTTAGGTGACGGAGGCAACGGACTTTGCTGAGTTAACAAACGCGGAGCCATGGCTTTCGTCCACCAGATTGGTTGTGAAGCCGGACATGTTGTTTGGGAAGCGTGGAAAGAGTGGCTTGGTGGCACTGAACTTGGATTTAGCTCAAGTTGCTGAGTTTGTGAAAGCTCGCCTTGGTGTTCAGGTAATGGGGAAGACACAGATGTTATAATCTTCTTTAGATTTGTATAACTTTCACTTTGGTGATGTGGGTATTGGATCCTTTTTAGGTTGAAATGGGTGGTTGCAAGGCACCAATAACTACGTTCATTGTTGAGCCATTTGTTCCCCATGACCAAGAGTATTACCTTTCGATAGTCTCTGAACGGCTTGGATGCACCATTAGCTTTTCAGAATGTGGGGGAATTGAAATTGAAGAGAACTGGGATAAAGTATGGCCATACAGTTCATTGATACTCTCTCTCTCTCTCTCTCTCTCTCTCTATATATATATATATATATGTATAGATTCCTGGTATTATTATTCATTGTAGATCTGTGGTTGTAGTGTTTGTATCTTAAAAGTTTGTCATGAATTTGATTTATACAGGTTAAGACCATATACCTTCCAAGTGAGAAGACTTTGACATTGGAGGCCTGTGCTCCATTGATTGCTACACTACCCTTGGAGGTGAGTTTATGCTATTATTTTATGTTTTATTGTTTATTTTCCAATTGGGATGGCTTCTATAACTTTTTACAAAGGCTGATACATTAAACGATGTGTAATCTGAGACGTCATTACGCTGTTGTACTTCCAATGTACTGATTTATAGGGTAGACCAAGTTGACCAGTTGATAGCTTTCCCGTGTCTGCTTGTTGCATTTAATGCCCTTGATGCTATTTACTCTTCCTCATTTTCAAATTTCTCAGGCTCAAAATTTTTCAGTTTCCTGCTTATTTATTATTGGTTTCATTCTTTTTTGGTATTGGAATATATCTAGCATGTGCTGATTCTAGTTCTATTTCACTTAGGTTCGAGGAAAAATTACCAACTTTGTAATGGGTGTGTTTAATGTATTCCAAGGTATGCAATGTTTAAAGACTGAAACTGCTTGTGCTTTGCTTCATTGTCAAGAAAGAGAAGATTTGTCCTTTTTTATTCAAGCTTTTGGTCATCACTTTTCTTTGACTGGGATATCTTCTTAATGCTGCTGTTGTTAAATTCTAACATTTTTATTTTCTTCTCATAGATCTTGACTTCAGTTTCCTCGAGATGAATCCATTCACATTGGTGAATGGGGAGCCATATCCCTTGGATATGAGGGGTGAATTGGATGACACTGCTGCATTTAAGAACTTCAAGAAGTATACATTTCTTTATGTCTATTTTTGGAGGCTTGCTTAATTGACATCAGAACTGCACACTAAATGCATTTGGAAGAATGTGTTGTCTCATGGATATATTTTGTCCATTCAGGTGGGGTAACATTGAGTTTCCTCTGCCTTTTGGGAGAGTCATGAATCCTACAGAAAGCTTCGTTCATTCACTGGATGAAAAGGTAATTGCATTTTTGTATCTCTTATTTATATTTACTATTCATCAAGTCTTTTAGGCTTGATACTGAGTTCAATCATGGAATCTGGAATCTGCTATTCAACAGTATAAAATAAATCAATTTAAGTCATATTCTTCTGTTGACATTGCAGACAAGTGCATCTTTGAAATTCACAGTGTTGAATCCAAAAGGACGCATCTGGACAATGGTAGCTGGAGGTGGTGCAAGTGTTATATATGCCGACACTGTAAGAAACCCAATATCATTCTCTATAGTGCATCTGCCATTCTCATGAATCACATCATAACCACATCTTTGCTGAAAGTTTTAGTTATGCAGCACCCTTTACAAAGGACTGCGGGATGCTTGCCTTCTTCTGTGACTTACTTTTTCCTCGTGTTCAACTAGGTTGGAGATTTGGGATATGCACAGGAACTTGGTAACTATGCAGAATATAGTGGAGCCCCAAATGAGGAAGAGGTGTTGCAATATGCCAGAGTTGTTATTGACGTAAGAAAATATTTTTGTTTTATTTCAGAACTTCAACTGCTCTTCATGTCTTCATTTGTTCTGAATCGATGTATTCTTAATGGTCTTGCAGTGTGCTACTGCAGATCCCGATGGTCGTAAGAGAGCCCTTCTTATTGGAGGGGGTATTGCTAACTTCACTGATGTTGCTGCTACTTTCAATGGCATAATTCGAGCTCTTAAAGAAAAGGTGTTCTAGTTGAATTTATACAAAACTTAATGTTGTTTTCTCACAAATTAATTCTCTTTTCTGTGTCTCTGTGTGACAGGAATCCAAATTAAAAGCAGCAAGAATGAACATCTATGTTCGAAGAGGTGGTCCAAACTATCAAACTGGTTTGGCAAAGATGCGCACCTTGGGAGAGGAACTTGGCATACCCATTGAGGTATGCAATGAGTCAATGACTATTTTATGGAAACCTTGTGTAAAAAATCAAAAGTTGCAGCGATACTAAAGATAATTTCAGACCAATTCTGCCTGGATTGAAATAGGGAAAACCTCTATGGCTCTTGGTGGATGAACTGTATTGATTTTTATTTTTTATTTTTTATTTTTCACGTAGGTTTTCGGGCCAGAGGCAACTATGACCGGAATCTGCAAACAGGCAATTGATTGCATAATGGCTGCGGCATAGTTTGACAATTATTTTTGCTCATCCGTCAGTGTGAGTTGCAAAATAATTTGGTGCGAGGGGTGTGATGAATGAACAGCATCGGGCTGGCAGAGATAGAGTGGATCGGATTGTTGTAAACTCTAAAAACAACAGTTTTTGTCTTCTTTTGCTTTTTCTTATCTTAACTTCGAGTTAGCATGACATTGGTGTTTTGACCCTTATCGAAAACCCCAGAGTGCAAAGAAAGATCCAATCGATTGCTTTCCCTCAACCGAAGTCAATGAAAACCTACATCTGCCATCGTAATTGTCATTTACGTAGTAGTATTCTAAATTTTTTCTGTTGTATGCTTTCTTTATTTCACCGAGAATTCTTACATCCTCCTAAAATTTCACTTGTTTGAAAAATGAACGGACATAATCGCTTTAAGTGAAAAAATAAGCTTATTTTTTTTTTTAATCAAATTTTCAATTTTGTTCATGTATTTAATAAATTTTTAACATGCAAGTCAAACTCTTCGATGTTTTTACTGCTTTTTCTTAAAGGCAAGTGGGCTTTTCCGTCAACCTTGTGTGCTTAGTTTGATAAGGACTCCGTCACATACAGGAAACCTGTTAATTTATCACAATTTCAAGTCTTAAAAGACAATAATACAAGTGATGGTAATTTGATTATTTGAGGCCCCAAAAAAACATGTCTTGAAAATGATAAATAATATAATACTATTTTAATATTTATATATATATATATATTATATATATATAGATATATTATAAAACATTCTGTATTATTTAATAATGGATATTGCAACTTTGATCTGAAACATACATAACAAGCCAACTACAATATTAATAGCTCCTCAGTACACAACTACTATTGATATGGTCTACTCTATGCTGCAAACCTCTATAGACCACCGTCTGAGAGACAGCACAACTCTGTCCAAGACAGAATTTACAAACTCCATACTTTGTCTAAGACGGAGTGGATGACACATTCTATGGACAAAAGTACAAAAGACACACTATATGGACAAAAGTCCAAGAGACTGTGTTTTTTGTTTTTATTTTCTTAAAACAAAAGACATAACAGAAATTAAAAATACATGAGAAAAAACGAATTATATTTTGGAAATATATGGAATCGTATTTTCAATCTTGGAGAAAAAAAGACAAACAAAGTGACTGTAATGGAACGTGAGAGCCACGCGCCACCTTGGGAGTATGGTGGTCAATCAGGTCTGATGACCCTGGACCCAGAAAAACCACACGTGGCGGCAGAAGAGCATCCTTAGCGGTGACGTGTGGATTTCATGCGCCCACTTTGGACCGCGCATTTTAATGAAACTGAGTCATATTAGTATCATTATTTTTTGGGTTAATTACACTTTACTCTCTCGAACTTTCACTCAATTCACAATGTGTGGACCCTCGAACTTTCAAAACTTTTCAATCCCCCATTCTGTCTACCAGCAACGTCAAATCTAATGAAAATTCACTGTAAAAATCTAATTTTTATCTAATTTATTATCATTGACCATATAAAATAATATATGCTATCAATTAATAATAAATCATTAATCATTAACCATAAATAAAATTATTTTATACCTAAGTTGCAAGTAAGTATGAATAATCTATGTACACAATAAAATTATTTGATATTCATTAACCATATATAAATTAATAAAAAAAATCATTTAATCATTTAATGATTTATGATTTATTATTAATTGATAACATATATTATTTTATATTTTATATAGTCAATAATAATAAATTAGATGAAAATTACATCTTTATAGTGAATGTTATATATATGAGCAGTATGTGCAGTGAGTTTCTATTAGATTTAATGTTACTAGTAGATGGAATGAGAGATTGAGAAGTTTTAAAAATTTGAGAATTTATTTTGATACAATTATTAATTTTAAAAATATATTATAAATTGAATAAAAATTAGAGAGAATAAAGTGTAATTAACTTTTATTTTTTAAACTTGCAGCTTGTTCTGCAATCTCAACACCGAACATTTTTGTTTGATTGGTAATTACATTTATTTACACAGTACCGAACCTACTTATTGACTGATTGAGAACCGCGTGGCAAGTGTTGACTTTTCAGATACCATGACGACCATCCTCCAATTCATTCCCATTTAAAACCTTTGAAAGTCTGAAATCTAGTATATCTACTCACCTTTCTCAAATGGCATAATCCAGTTTTTCCTGATTTTGCCATCGGTGAATCTAAAACAATAAAAAAAAAAAAAGAGAAGATTTTTATTTAATTTTTGTTCGAATTCGGTTTGGTAAGTTAAACTCCTAGGTACTCGATCTTGAGTTAGGCTCGAGTTGTTTATGTATTTATTTAATAATATTTAATACTTAATAAATTATATAAATAAAAATAAAAAATTTAATATTGAATTTGTATAACTAACAAGTATAATTTCTATTGAATTATAAGATTTTAAAAATTTATAAATAATTAATATGTAATTAGTTGATATTTATTAATAATAACAATATATTATATACCTACATAAATTATTAATACATATACATAATATGATATCATATATATCTATTTCATATATGGTTCCAACATACTAGTAAATGAAATTATCAAATCTTACCGACTAACTATTGTATAATTATAAAATATATATAGCTATGAAACATATTCAATTTATAGGCATAAGTGACTAGGTATAAATAATTAGGTTATATATCATCTATTTAATTATAAAAGTGCTATACTTATATTATTAGCTAATATATATATATATATATACACACACACAAACATAGGTGTATGTATATATTTAACAATATATGAATGAGTTTTAATTGAGTCGAACTAACGAGTCGACTTAGGCATAAAGGAGCAGGCCTTAACGAGTCTTAGCTGAGTTGAGCCGAGTCGAGTCGAGTCGATTTTAGTTAGATATGTGTCATTTACTAATCGAGTGAGTATCTTCTTTCACGAGCGAGTTTTTTTTCTTTTTTCATAAGTCGAGTTTGATTCAAATTTAATCGAACGAGTATCGATCAGGCTATCAAATAGACAAATTCATTTACGGTCCATAAAGAAGGGAGGCTGGGAGGCCAACGTTTGGAACTGTTCAAACAAAGACAGCTTAAGTTTAATACGATTTGGTCATTATATATACATGCCCTTTGGCCTGCCATGCAATTAAAGCTGTCTTCTGCAAGGCATATGATCTTCACCAGAGGGGTGACTTTTTAACTAAATTGAAATTGTAATTTTCAATGGGTTCCAAAGCAGAAATGCTACCAAGTCATGGGAAGACGGCCTAACTTTCCGATATCCATCCATATGTCACGCGGTTTTAATTTCCTGGCTGTTCCCAGGCAGTACTGGCCGCAAGAGTACTGGATGTTACCTCGATCCTTTGTAAATTACTTTGCTTACAAGTCATTCATTTCATATATATACAAAGTCCAAATATATAAACGAGTGATCCCATATCACTCTTCCGGCGGAGCTGAATCTTCAGGCTCACTCTTAGCATCATCTGCATCAAAATCTTCATTACCATAAAAATGTATCGCAGGTAAGTAATAATCCAAACAATCCTCGAAAATAAAAATGCATTAATGCAACCAATAACTATACATGCATATGATGGAATATGCATTAGACCTAAAATAACATTTTTCCTGAAAATGAATATTTTTCAACGCACGCCAAAATTCCATTTTTGTCCTAAAATATTTCCATAAAACATTTTTCCTGCCATTTTCCCAGAAATGGCCCAAATCAATAATCCACCATTTTCCTAGAAAATGGCCCAAAACAAATAATCCATTTTAACCGTATGCACCATGATCTCCCATAAGAATAATCCGCACACCTTGGCTACCTTCGTCACACCACGGGTAACGACCGTGCGAGTGACTTCGTAACGAGCGATGCCCAATTCCGCGACCAGCGCGTTCGTGGCCAAGCATCATCTAGCTCCCACTAGTAGAGGGGCCACAGAGTTGGCACGAGAGCGTTACCATCTCGTCCGATCCTGTTGTCGCCTAGCGACAACCCAGGGGACGTCACTCAGTATATTTCGTTCCCGAGTGACTAGATGAGCTCCACTAAGATAATGCCCTATCTCAGCTTGGGGTTGTGATACACATGCACTCAAAACTTCTCACATGAAAATCCAGTTTTCAAAAATACACATGAACATGTATGCAATCATGCAAAAACCCAGTTTTCATTTACAAGCATGAACATGCGTGCAAATATGCAATGTACATGATACGACACAATATCCAACAACCAACAGATCATAGCATAGACTAGTCACACAAACAACTCCATCCTCCAATCCATCCGACCCCCTTACTCCTTGGACTCAGTCTGACACAACCAACCAAATCACAGTAAAAATGAGTTAGTGCAAAAATACATTTAAATCACGAAAGTTCTTTGGGAAAATACTTATAGTGCTATAGTATAATTTTCGAAGGATCATGGAGGTGCTAGAAGAGCGGTACAACAAAGTAACAGTGCAAAATGCACTATGACCGTGGGTCTCAAAATGCTAGGTTTTGAACGGAGGTAAACGAAAACTTGTGATTACTAGGGAATGGCATAGGGATGTTGGTGAAGTTAATGGTGGTGGTGGTTGGCCGTGGGTGGCGGCGTAGAGGGCGGTTGAAGTCCAAAAAGCCCAAAATGAAAATGGAGTTGGATGGACTTCACCGGTGGCGGATCGGAGTTGAGGATGGGTGGGTTAGGTAGCTGGGGGGTAGTCGGTGATGTGGTTAAGAGGTGGTGGCCAATGGCAGCACAAAGGAGGCACAAGAGCTCAAGGGGTGCTGCGGCTTGAAGCCATGCGTGGGGGCTCACGGCAGCACGAGAGGAGCTAGAAACTGGAGGGTATGGTCGCCGGCTGGAGGGGAAGAAAATGGGAGGGGTGATGACGACAATGGGTGGCGCACGACGGTGCTGTGGTGGACGACGCACGAACGGGGAGAGAGAGAGAGGGAATTCACACGCGGGAGAAGAAAGAGAGAGGAGAAAAAGAAATGAGGAGAAAAAGAAAAGAAGAAGAAAAGAAAAAGAGGAAAAAGAAAAAGGGAAAGAAAAAGTGAGGAAAAGAAATGAGATCCAATCCTCACATCTTGGGTCACACAAATGATCCAACGAAAAAGATTTTGAAACGGCAAGTCAAATAAAATAATTTAAACGTAGTGATTAAATGAAAATAAAATAATTAAATCCAACAATAAATTAATTTAAAATAAAGAGAAATTTAAATGCATAACAATAATTAATATTAATAAAGCATATCAAAATAATTTTCACAAATTAAAAATCTTAAAAATAAATCAACAAAAAATCCGATAAACTTAAAACAAGAGAATCAATATTAAAATTAATAAAAATAACCAATCAATTAAAAATATACTAAAATACAGGGTGTTACAGCATTGGCTGCTCGACTGCGTAGTTTTGCAGATTTAGTTACCCAGTGTCCACAACCTATTCCTGAAGTCCAGGTCCCGTTTAGAGCTACAAAACAGGTTGCTGGGGAGGTTTTTGTTGTTTGCAAAAGAAGAAATTGAGGCCTCTGCGATCCCCTTCAAATTTGCCTTGATATTAAAATTTCTCAGAAAAAAGGTCCTCAATGGATTGCATACGTGCGTATATCAGGTTTTGATGGGGCCTTGCTAGCCAACCAGTAGTTTCGGCCATGAAAAAATCTAGGAATATTTTTGTGCGTTTCGCAAAGGAGGATGATTTTATGAAATCTTGGCTTGCGAATCCTATGATGTGGAGGGCATACCATACAGGGCTTTCCATTGGAAACCGAAATTTAATGAAGATTAGGAGCCTACTATGGTGCTAGTGTGGGTGACGTTATCGGGATTGCCGCCGAATTTTCCACGAATCTTTCTTGAGGAACATAACGGCTCCCATTGGAAAATTTCTTCGTAGGGATAATACCACACGATGTGCCACTAGAACTGATGCTGCACGGGTATGTGTTGAAATGGATATCACAAAAACTCCATTAATGTCGTTTTGGATTGGCACGACTGGGCAGCCTAGAAGCTGGTTGCAGGAGGTTGTCTATGAAACCTTACCCGCATATTGTCAAGCATGTCATATGCATGGGCACAATGGGTTGACCTGTAAGGGGAGGAAACGAAATACTCTGCTTGGAGGGAAGGCAAAGCATATTTGGGCTCAAAAGGTGGCCACCGAAAATCAGGAGGTTCCTCCTGGAACTTCAGATCAACCAGTGCAAGAAAGAGTGAATACAAAGGGTATGCCAGCTAGGGAGAAAGTAGGTGAACTGGCTCATGAGCAGATAAAAGGCCAGGGGTACAACTTGATGTTCCACAATCCCTGGAAGATATCCTTGAGGGAATTGAAGCGGTCTTGTCGGGAGGTAAAGATCAAATTGTTGGGAATGTTGTTGAGGATAATTTTGTAGAGCATTCAACCGTGATTTTAACTAGTGTAGGAATAAATTTGGCAGAGGAGGTACGGGTTGAGAAATGTGATGGGAATGTGGTGGGAAACTTTGAGGAATTAGTTGGGCCTCTATTTGGGGATGTGGTTGAATCATAGCAGGAAGGAGTAAATAAAAGTAGCGAGGAGGATGATGATGTTGGAGAAGATGATGGCAGAGATGGGGCCTCTGGTTCTATTTCGAAATCTAAAGCTCAAAGTGGAAAAACAAAATAAGGAAAAAAATTAAAGATTGGCCTTCGGATTCTGAGAATAATGGTCAACACAAGAAAGTTCTTAAATCTAGAACTTCTACTTAGGTTCCTAGCAAACCCTCTCACCTTAATTTATGAAGTGTAACTATATGTTTTGGAACATCCGAGGACTGAGGTCCTCGAAATAAAGGCTTAAAAAGCTGATGTGAATGTTTAAGCCGAAGTTAGTATGCCTAGTGGAACCTTTTAGCTCAGATGATAGGCTGCCAAAGCTTGTGCATGAGTTACATTTGAAGGATGGTACTTCTAATAGTGTAGAGGGAGGGAAAATGTGGCTGTTATGGGATAATGGAATTCAACCCGTTATGGTGGCGAAGTCGGAGCAACACATAACTATTTCAGTGATGGAAAATGATAAGCGTGTTTTGATCTCCTTTGTATATGCTAAATGTACGGTGCAAGAGTGAAGGAAACTTTGGCATGATCTTTCAGATGTGGTTACTGATAATGTTGCATTGGTTGTCGTTGGGGATTTCAACGTTATTAGGATGGATACAGAGCGTAGAGGTGGAAGGGCAAGATCGACGGTGGCTATGGGGGAGTTTAACTCTTTCATTGATGTTAATTGTTTACAAGAGATGTCTTTCACGGGAGGGCCTATGTCTTAGTGTAATGGGCATGGAGATTGGACTAGAAGCTGGTCTCGCTTGGATAGAACTCTGGTAAATACTACGTGTTTTGATTTTTTCCCTAGTGCTTGAATGAAATATTTATCTCGAACCTCCTCGGATCATGCACCTAAGGTGGTATGGATGGAAAAGCCTTTTGAGCGTTATGGACCATCTTACTTTCGGTTTCAACAAATGTGGACTCTGCATGAAGATTTGCAAAGGTGTGTGAAGCAAGTCTGGGAAGAGTAGGTTGATGGGAGATGGCTATGGAAATTGGCGGGGAAATTAAAGAAACTGAGGGTGGCTTTAAGGATCTAGAATAAACAGATTTTTGGATGGACACACAATCATATAAGCAGGTTAGAGCGGGAGGTTGAAGCACTTGATCAGAATCTTCAAAGTACAAATACAGAGGAGGATGTGGTTGCTTTACTTGCGACAAAAATAGAACTCGATGTGTGGCTTCAAAGGGAAGAAGTGAGGCTGACGTAGATTACTAAACATAATTGGGCTGAAAAGGGTGAGGTGAGTATGAGCTTCTATCGTGCTTTGGCTAGGCGAGATTCTAATTTTGTGGGTTCAATGCGGCTGAGGGATGGTTGGAATTTCTCCTCGCTAGAAGCAGTGCATGAGGAAGCGGTTGAGTTTTTCAAAAACTTCATGGAAACTCGTCCAGTTGCTGATCACCCAGATTTATCCCTTTGGATTAACAAAGACATCACAGAGGTCGAGAATAAGAAAATGTGTGAGCTTCCTTCAATCCAAGATATTAAAGAGGTTATGTTCTCGATTCCAGTTGAAAGTAGTCCTGGACTAGACGGCTTTGGCTCGAGTTTTTTCAAAGAATACTGGGAGATCGTGAATACAGATGTAGTAGATGCGGTTTGGGTTTTCTTTAGAGGTGTTGTGTTGCCATTTTATACTACGTCTTATGTAGTTCTCATTCCAAAAGTGCCCAATCCAACTGGGTTTGAAAACTTCAGACCAATTAGCCTATGTTCAGTAATTTACATGGTCTGTTCTAAGCTGTTAGTGAAACGGTTTACCCCTTTGATGTCTCGGTTTGTCTCTAGGGAACAAGGGGCCTTCATACCAGGATAAAGTATCTTAGAAAATGTGAGCCTAACACAGGAACTAATGCATAGCTTAAACAAACAGGTGAGAGGAGGAAATGTTTTGATTCAGGTGGATTTTGCCAAAGCATATGATAGCATGAACTGAGAATTCCTGCTTAATATTTTGCGGCTTTTGGTTTTTCTCATGATGTTTGCAATTTGGTAGAACAGTGTGTCACCTTAGTTTGGTACTCGATAGTGATGAATGGTACTGTTAAGGGTTTCTATAAAGGAGGTAGGGGTTTTCGGCTAGGTGACCCTTTATCGCCACATCTTTTTATTTTAGTAGAAGAGTTACTCACTAGATTGCTGAAGGAAAAATATGAAAAATTAGCTATTAGTAGCTTCTCCCATCCAAAGGGAGCTCCCTTAATTTTTCATCTTTTATATGCTGATGACGTGGTGATTTTCGCTAATGGTAGAAAAAAAATCCTTAAAGGCTGTTATGGAGTGCCTGAAGACGTATGAAGCGTGGACATGATAGGTAGTGAGTAAAGAAAAAACTGCTATTTACTTCTTTGATAAGATTTAGGCTACTAGAAGAAGGTCAAGCCTTCGAATTACAGGTTTTCTTCGAGGAAACCTCCCCTTTAAATATTTAGGGGTCCCCATCATTACAGGTAGATTGCTTACAAGGCACTTAGAAGAATTGCTAAGGAAGGTAATAGGGAAAATTGAAGGTTGGAAAGCTCGGTTGTTGTTTAAGGGAGCCAGAGTATTGTTAAAGCATTAGCATTGGTCTATGCATATGCATATGCAAAATCACCTCTTTTGCATAACCACTTTGCCATTCAAGTAAAATTCTCACATTGGCTTATGCATATTTGAGATAAAATAATAATAAAATATTATTATTTTATTATTATTAATTTTTTTCTAAAATCAATTTTTTTACATATATTTTATAATTAGCAGGCACTACATACATTTGAAAATAATAATACAAATGCAATAATAAAAAATATATATTTTTTTATATATTATATTAAAATATAATAAAATGAAAAAAATAAAATAATATGTTATAATAATAAAATGAATATGCAGGTGAAGGTTTGTTGTGTTGTTGAAGGAGGGAGAAAATGAAAAGATTGAGAGAGAGAGAGAGTGGGTGGATAGAGAAATAATGATTAAAATACGTTTTGTGGAGTGAATAGTAGTTATCCAAATTTAGATAAGCACTGTTCATACCTAGCTAAATATTTGGATATGCATAAGTCAATGTAGAGGATTTTAGGGTCATATTATGCAAATATGACTTTGCATATACATATGCATAGACCAATGTGGATGCTCATGTTCTATCTAATATTCCAGTTCATCTTTTATCTGTTATACACGTTTCTAAAGCATTTTTAGATGTTGTTAATAAAAGTTTCAGCACTTTCTTTTGGGGTATAGAAAATGGCAGACCAAAAAAAAAAAAAAAAAAGGATTGCTTGGGAAAAGATTTGTAGACCGGCAAGGGAAGGTGGAGTTGGGTTACAGAAGCTTCAAGAGGTCCAAAAAGCTTTGCATATGAAATTTGCATGGAAAATTATTGCGGAAAATTCCTTGTGGGCTTCATTCTTCCATGCTAAGTATATTAAAAATTCTCATATATCCTTGGTGGATCTGAGTAAAGGAACAAGGTTTTGGTGAATGGTGATGAACTGTGTGCAGTGGTTTTAAAGCAATCAAGATGGAAGGTAAAAGATGGAAAGGTTTCCTTTTGGTGGGACAAATGATCTGAATTGGAGCCATTGGGTTTGAATAGAGAAAATATTATCTCTCCAAAGTTAACCTTACAAGAGGATAAATCAGAAATTGGTTGGAATGAAGAGTTGCTAATTTCTCTTATTGGTCGTGAGGCAACTTTGGAAGTTTTAGCCAAACTCAGCAACTGGAAGTAGGGTCTTGACAAAATTTTCTGGGAAGGGTAAAAAAAGAGTCATTCTCAGTGAGTAGCGCTTGGGAGTGTATCAGAGAAAAGGCCCCGGAGGTACCTTGGATGAAGTGGGTTTGGCATCCAGCTCTTCCAAAGAAAATCTCTAGTACTATGTGGCAAACCATGCATAAGCGATTATCGGTTGATGACAAGCTTCTGAGTATTGGTGTGCCTATTGTCTCCAAATGTGTGCGCTGCTCAAGAGGGGCATATGAAGACCAGAACCATGTCTTGGTGGAAGGTGAAATGGCCTCTGCAATCTGGAAAAGAATATCTGGGAGGTTGGGGCTGAGGTCTGATCGAAATGGAAGCTGGAGGCAAAAAATTGAGCTTTGGTTTCGAAGGGCAAGGAGATCCAATATAAGAGGTATGTTGTTTGGCTTAATTCCTTCCATTATTACTTGGCAATTATGGCTATGGCGTTGTACAGTTCACATGGAGGGAAGGGTTGAAAATATAGAGTCAGTCTGGAGGAAAATCCTTTATTGGATTTCGTGAGTGGGTCTTAAAATCAAGGTTGTAAAGGAATGGTATGCTGATAATGAAAGTATTGCTGAAGATTTAGGCTTGACCATAAATTATAATGTTAAGAGGAAGCCGAGATTGGTTGTGGCAGAAACAATTTTTTGGGTAGTGTAAGCTTAACTCAGATAGATGTAGTAAAGGTAATTTTGGTCTTTCAGGTGCAGGAGGTATTATAAGAAATGATAGGGGTGAACTCATTCTTGCTTATGCTAAAAGACTAGAGCCCGGTACGAATAATAATGCTGAATTAATTGGATTGTTATATGGTTTACGGCATTCTGCCTAGTTGGGCTTGAGGGGTCTAGAAATTGAATGTGACTCTGCTATTCTGATTAAATGGTTACGTAATGGTAGCTGTGGCATTTGGAAATTACAAGAGTTTTGGGAGGAGATTGTTGTGTTGCTTGCTGGTTTTTCGCACAGGATAAAACATGTTTTCAGAGAGGGGAATGTTGTGAAGGATGGTTTGGGAAAGTTGGGGGCTGATGGTTTTTCAAGCTTGTGGACCGAATCATCTTCTATCCCATCACAGATTAGGGGCCTTTTGCGAATTGATAAAGCAGACTTACCTGCTATGAGGGTGTAGTTTTTATGGTTGGGTGGCTTGGAACATGGGATGTGGAACGACCTTGGCATACCCCTGATATTCTCTTGGCTCCAGAAAGTTGATAGTTTTGGAAATGTATCACTGTTTCTTTTCATGGAAATGTAATTTATAGCAATATATAGTTTCTTGTAACTACGGTTTTCCTTTGTTATAAGTAAGGTTTTTTTCTTCAATAAAGCTCGGAGGTCCCGTCCTCCATTAAACAAAAAAAAAAAAAAATAGTCGTGTCGTGTGCAGACATTCTAGACTTTGCTGCTCGTGACAGTTCCTATAAAGTGGGTGGTATAAATTATGCGGTGCCATCAGAACGTCGTGATGGCAGAGTATCTTTGAAGGATGAGCCTGACGTGAACCTCCCACCACCTTCCTTTAATGCCAAGGAACTACAAGAAAATTTTGAAAGAAAACTTAGTCTGGATGAAATGGTGACACTTTTCGGAACACATTCTATAGGGGTCTCACATTGTTCTTCCTTCTCAACTCGGTTATACTCTTTCAATGCAACACATCCACAAGATCCCTCGATGGACCCCATATTTGCTAGAAGCTTAAAAGCAAAGTGTCCCCCACCATCAAATTCCAGAGATGGACGTTTTCCAACAGTGCCACTAGACGTTCTCACACCAAACAAGCAAGATAACAAGTACTACAAAGATTTGAAGAACCACCAAGGCTTGTTGACATCTGACCAAACTCTTTTTAGCAGCTCTTCAACGAAAAATATTGTGAGGAACAATGCAAGGAATGATGCAGCTTGGGCCAACAAGTTTGCTGCAGCTATGGTGAAAATGGGTTACATCGATGTTCTCACAGGAAGACTGGGTGAGGTTAGGAAGGACTGCAGGTTTGTTAACTAGATCAAAGATCTGAAGTTCAATGGCATCTATAACGACAAAATTGAATGAGTTTTAATTGAGTTGACTCGGATATAAATGAGCGGACCTTAACTAACTTTAACTAAGTCGAGTCGATTTTAGTCGAATATGTGTCATTCGCAAATTGAGTGAGTATCTGCTTTCACGAGCGATTTTTTTTTTCACGAGTCGAATTCAATTTAAATTTAACTGGACGAATATATCGAATGGACTATCGAACATAATAATTCATTTACAGCCCTACGTGAGTAATGGAGGGAGGCCGGCCAACTGCTGGAACTGTTCAAACAAGGACAGCTTCAAGTTTGATACGATTTGCTCATTATTATATATACATGCCCTTTGGCCTGCCATGCAATTAAAGCTGTCTTCTGCAAGGCATATGATCTTCAACAGAGGCTGACTTTTTAAGTAAATTGAAATGGATTTTCAATGGGTTCCATGCAGAAATGCTACCAATTGTCATGGGAATACGGCCTAACTTTCCAATATCCATCCATATGTCACGCGGTTGGCTGGTTGTTCCCAGGCAGTACTGGCAAGAGTGGATGTTACCTCGATCCTTTGTAAATTACTTTGCTTACAAGTCATTCATTTCATATATATATATATATATAAATATTATATATATATAGTATTTTTCATAGAGCAATGCTATGTACAGTTTTCAAATAGAGACTGCATACATGTACAGGTCTAGTCAATTTTATCTTTAAATTTTTTTAAAATTACAATAATATACTTATTAAAATGATATTTTTTTCTATTTAATAAAGAGTTTGTACATATAATTTCTATTTAGAGACTGTAAATAGAATTTCTCTTTTCCATATATATATATATATATAATATATATTGGCGGCCCTACGTACCATGTCTCACCAAACTTTCATTAATATATCTGGTTTAAACGTCATAAGACACATATACAAGAACCCTATCTAGCTGATAAAATCTAGCTGATCAACTCGCGTGTTGCAAAATTATTAGACATACAAAACCAATTTAATTTCTGTTAGAGGTCTCGACCGACTAGTCGAACACGAGTAAAAACTTGACTGATAAATTGACAGAAATTAAATAATTTTTTGAAAAGACTTCAAATATTTCTCCCGATCGACCCTGGGGAAAGGGGACTAGAGGAAAAGCTAGTACTGCATGCACCATTAAGAAATTTCCCCAAATTTTAAACTATGTATAATATTGTTTCGTATTTTAGAAATTTCATCCTGAACGTTATCCATCCTCGTTGTCAGTTAACATATTTTGCAAGTCAAAGAAGATATGCAATACCACCCACTCAGAATGATTAGCTTATATATATATATATATATATATACAATAATATATAGAAGATCAAGCATATATATATATATATATGTATATAAAATAAGAAACTTTACGTGGGAGAGTGAGCCAGTGAAGAAGGTTTCCTCTTATATACCTAGCTTTGAACTGCTCAAACTTGGACAACTTCAAGCTTCTCTGCTATGCAATACACGCTTTGGTTTACAAAGTAAAACCGTCAGCCTCAAGCTGTACTTCACCTTTTTCTCTATAAATGGCTCAACCATTCCCTCCATCTCCATCATTCCCTTGTCATTATTCTTGCTGCTCATAGTTTACTCCATTCTCTTTCACAGTTCTGTGACTTCTTCATTCTCTGATCATTACAATAACGAGGCTTCTGGGTTGCAAAGTAAATATGGCAACCATCAAGATTTTCATGCTTTTCTTTCTAACCATCATGTGTACTATGGTCTCAGTATCATTGGCATCGCTCAAAGTGGGTTTCTATCATTCAACTTGTTATTCTGCAGAGTCAATTGTGAGAAAAGCTGTAAACAAAGCCGTGTCACAGAACCCTGGCATAGCTGCTGGCCTCATCAGAATGCATTTTCACGACTGTTTCGTCAGGGTATGCTCTTTGCAACCCATTAACTTTGTTAATTAGGTTCCTTTTTCTGTGGTGTTAAACTTCGTATGCACGTTGCACGTTTCGCAAATTCATCTTCAAGAGACAAATTGAGTCAAACAGCATTTGTAGAAGGAATTTATGGCAATAGATGTCTTAAGTACTACTCATGTTAATCATATTCACTGATCACCTATCAATTATTACAGGGTTGTGACGGCTCCGTTCTACTTGATTCAACCCCTGGGAATCCATCAGAGAAGGAACATCCAGCCAACAATCCAAGCTTAAGAGGCTTCGAAGTGATCGATGAAGCAAAGGCTGAACTTGAAGCTCAATGCCCACAAACTGTCTCATGCGCAGACGTTCTAGCATTTGCTGCCCGTGACAGCGCCTACAAAGTTGGAGGCATGAGTTATAAAGTGCCATCAGGACGACGCGATGGCAGGGTATCACTTAGCGACGAGCCTTCCCAAAACCTGCCGTCACCTTCTTTCAATGCCATGCAACTCAAAGAAAATTTTGCAAGAAAAGGCCTGAGTCTTGATGAAATGGTGACACTTTCTGGGGCACATTCTATAGGCGTGTCTCATTGTTCTTCCTTCTCAACTCGTTTATACTCTTTCAATGCAACACATCCACAAGACCCTTCAATGGACCCCATATTTGCTAGAAATCTGAAAAGAAAGTGTCCCCGACCACCTCAAAATGCTGGAAATGTGAATGATCCAACGGTGCCACTCAATGTTCTTACACCAAACAGGCTTGATAATAAATACTACACAGATTTGAAGAACCGCCGGGGCATATTGACGTCTGATCAAACTCTTCTGAGCAGCACTTCCACTGCGGGTATTGTGAAGAACAATGCAAGGCATGGTGCAGCATGGGCTTACAAGTTTGCTGCAGCCATGGTAAAAATGGGTTCTATTGATGTTCTCACAGGAAGCCAGGGTGAGATCAGGAAGAACTGTAGGGTTGTCAACTAAATTATTTGGGGCTTTTCTTTCCTGATGCTTTGTACTCTACATTCATCCTTCAATGTTATGGAAGTGTAAATCAATTCTTTTGAAGTTTAAAACCCAATAATCTTAAAGAAAATTCGGTTGATCTAAAAAGTAGAGTGATATATATATCTTTATATATAAGAGTAAGACATGATGTTTGTTTCGGCCCCGTTTGAAAGGAGTGATCCATATTGTAATCGATTGCTTTCACTCAACCGTGTTCAATGAAGTGTTATGTGCATGGTCCAGTCCACAGACCTAAGATATAATCCATAGGAAAATTATATAACTCTTTTTACAATTTTGTTTTAATTAGAGGGTTTTTTTTTACCTACACATAATTAAGATTTCTATTTTTTTTTTTAAAATAACTTGATGAAAGCTGTGGTTGTCGGCAGCCGGATTCCGGTGGTTCCACCACTAGTGGATGTCCGGATTGTCTTTTGGGGTGGCAGTCCGTCATGTGATGGTAAAAAAAAAAAAAAAAAAAAAAAAAAAAATAGTGATTGAAAGTTGTCTTGAAAATGATTAGCACCAAGACTTTTAATTAAGAGTAGTTTTGATAATGATGATATAAAAAAATATATTTTGCAATCGCAAGTTATTGTCATTTTCTTTATTTGCAGTTCTAATCTATTAAAATTGACACCAATTGACCTTCTTATAAGAAGTATTGAAGTTTGATCATTTATACCCTTGTTTAATATCTGATCATCACTGAGCTCAAAAAAAAAAAAAAAAGGAAAATAAAAAAAAGAAAACAAATGTGGCAAAGTAAGTTGGGTTATAAGTTTCCAGTTTAATAATTAGTAATTAGGTTCTGTTTGGGATAGAGAAACGGTTTTATTTTATCTAATCTCATTATTATAAATTTTTTAAATTTTTACTCAAAATATAATAAATAATTTAATTTTTTTAAATCTTAAAATAATAATAATATTAAAAAATAATATTTTAATAATATTTTATTCAATTTCTAATTTTAATTTAAAATTATTTCATTTTTTCTTACTATCCAAACGGACATATTGTGCTGTGAATTAAATTGGGGGTTTAAAAAAAAAAGGCTTCAATATAGGTACTACATGATATTAAAAAAAACGTGAGAAGAAACAAACGACTGCAATCATAGGGCCCTTCAGTAATTACATTCATGTTGATAGTTTGGTTGCAACATGTCATTACGTCCTCTTGTTTTGCATCGATTGGCCAAGAAAAAGGTACTGTAGGTACGATGCATGGATTCGTGACACGTGTCAGATTGTTCACAAACCCCACAGACATCTACCATTTTTGTTGTATCGGTAATTATTACGTTTATTTATTATGTAACGAACATATTTATTAAAAAAAAATTTAATTATAAACTATAGTGCGCATTAATACACATACTTATTTAATATAATTGATCAAAAGATAGATTTTATTAAAAATAATATTAATTTAATTTAAAATATAAAAATAATAATATTAATACGCACATTAATCCATAAACTTGATTATATATAACAAAACTCATTTATTAATTATTGAGAATGTGGTATACGATGACTATTCAGCGCGCATTAATATAATATATTATTACCATCGAGTAATTTCATTTAACCCCTTTGAAAGCCAAGAAAAAAACCAGTACCTTTCAAACTTTAGTTTAGACTGCTTTATTTCTCTGCTTTGCAGCAGCTGATGATAAGTTTTGGTTTAATTACAAGAGTACTTGAATTTTAAATAAAAATATTCCAAATATTAATTTTGAATTTCAAGAAAAATTAATGTTAAATACAATATTATAGTGTGCAAGTCTTGCATATATATATATATATATATATATATATATTTTTTTTTTAAATTAGAGTTTATCATTAAAAAATAATTTTTTATGCAGATTTTAAATTTATTCATTTTTTTTTTAAAAAAAATACTCGAAACTTAAATATTTTACAAGCAAATATCAAATATCATTTGAGAATATAAACAATATCAAGGAGGCTTTGTGGACATATTTGAAAGTCAAACAATAAGCGATGAATACGTCTTTTGCTAAAATTAAGGAGAATATAAAGTTATAAACAGATCAGAAATAATTCAAATCAGGGAATTAGGTGGCCAAGGGACCTGGGAATTACTGATCAGGGAATAATATATATATATATATATATATATATAGAAGTGTTCAAACTTCAGACGGCTTCAAGCTTCTGATCTATCACTATGGAATTGTTCAAACTGAGACAACTTCAAGCTTCTCTGCTTGATTATTTGCAGCGGCTGTATGATATAGCAATATCATCAATCTCCATCTTCACCTTTTCTCTGCCTATAAATACATATAGTATCAACTCTTCCATCCAATATCTCAAGCGCACACTTCATTTCAACATCTCTCTCCTTCTAGTGTCTCTCTCAGTAACATTCTTGCTTTGTTCCAATATATTCCCTTGTTTTTTGCTCTTTAAATATTGTCTCTCGAAAAGATGAGGTGCTTTGGTTGCACGGTGAATATGCCAACCCTATATTTTTGCTTGATTTTCTTTCTTACTATGTCTACTATGGCCTCAGTCTCGTTGTCCTACTGCTGAAGTAATTGTGAGGAAAGCTGTGAACAAAGCCGTGTCAAGAAATCCTGGCATAGCTGCAGGCCTCGTTAGAATCCATTTCCATGACTGTTTTGTTAGGGTATGTTTGTTTCTTCTTTTCGCAAAGTACTGAATCTCATATATTTTAAAAGCAGAACCATATCGTAATATCCCCTTATATTATTTCATTCACGTTAAATATTTCCGGGCTGTGATGCTTCCGTTCTACTAGATTCAACACATGGAAATCCAGTAGAGAAAGAAAATGGAGCCAACAATCCAAGCTTGCGAGGCTTTGAAGTGATTTACAAGGCAGAGTCGGAAATTGAATCTCAATGCCCTCAAACTGTGTCATGTGGTTGTTTTACTCGAATAAGTGAGGCACTTTTTTATAGGGTGATATGGCACGCGAAAAAATTGTCTCTGCTAGGATTGCCGCCTCTGCTCACGATGGCTGACACTGGGGGCCCTCCAGGCCCCTCGGCATTGGCTACTCGACTACATAGATTTGCAGATTTAGTTACCCAGTCTCCACAATCTATTCCTGAAGTCCAGATCCCGTTTAGAGCTCCAAAACAGGTTGCTGGGGAGGTTTTTCTTGTACTTTCAAAAGAAGAAATTGAGGCCTCTACGATGCCCTTCAAATTTACCTTGATATTAAAATTTCTCAAACAAAGGCCCTCATTGGATTGCATATGTGTGTATATCAGGAATCGATGGGGCTTTGTTAGCCAGCCGGTGGTTTCGACCATGAAAAAACCTAGGAATATTTTTGTGCGTTTCGCAAAGGAGGATGATTTTTTGAAATCCTTGGCTCGCGAATCCTGTGATGTGGAGGGCATACCATTCAGGGTTTTCCATTGGAAACCAGAATTTAATGAAGATCAGGAGCCTACTATGGTGCCGGTGTGGGTGATGTTACCGAGATTGCCATCGAATTTTTTCCACGAATCTTTCTTGAGGAACATAACGGCTCCCATTGGAAAATTTCTTCGTAGGGATAATACAATATGATGTGCCACTAGAACTGATGCTGCACGGGTATGCGTTGAAATGGACATCACGAAAACTCCATTAATGTTGTTTTGGATTGGCACGGCTGGGCAGCCTAGAAGCTGGTTGCAGGAGGTTGTCTATGAAACCTTACCCGCATATTGTCAAGCATGTTATATGCAAGGGCTCAATGGGTTGACCTGTAAGGGGAGGAAACGAAATACTTTGCTTGGAGGGAAGACAAAGCATATTTGGGCTCGAAAGGAGGCCACCGAAAATTAGGAGGTTCCTCCTGGAACTTTGGATCAACATGTACAAGAAAGAGTGAATACAAAGGGTATGCCGGTTGGGGAGAAAGTAGGTGAACTGGCTCATGAGCAGATAAAAGGCCAGGGGGTACAACTTGATGTTGCACAATCTCTGGGAGATATCCTTGAGGGAATTGAAGCGGCCTCATCGGGAGGTAAAGAAAAAATTATTGGGAATGTTGTTGAGGATAATTTTGTAGAGCATTCAATCGCGATTTTAACTAGTGTAGGAATAAAATTGGTAGAGGAGGTATGGGTTGAGGAATGTGCTGGGAATGTGGTGGGAAACTTTGAGGAATTAGTTGGGCCTCTATTTGGGGATGTGGTTGAATCACAGCAGGAAGGAGTAAATGAAAGTAGCGAGGAGGATGATGATGTTGGAGAAAATGATGGTAGAGATGGGGCTTCTGGTTCTATTTCAGAATTTGAAGGTCAAAGTAGAAAAAAAAAAAAAGGAAAAAATGAAAGAGTGGCCTTCGGATTCTGAGAATAATGGTCAACACAAGAAAGTTCTTAAATCTAGAAGTTCTACTCGGGTTTCTAGCAAACTCTCTCGCCTTAATTTATGAAGTGCAACTATATATTGTGGAACATTCGAGGACTGAGGTCCTCGAAACAGAGGCTTAAAAAGCTAATGCGAATGTTTAAGCCGAAGTTATTATGCCTAGCGGAACCTTTTAGCTCGGATGATAGGCTGCCAAAGCTTGTGCACGAGTTACATTTAAATGATGGTACTTCTAATAGTGTAAAGGGAGGGAAATTGTGGCTGTTATGGGATAATGGAATTCAACCCATTATGGTGGCGAAGTCGGAGCAACACATAATTGTTTCAGTGATGGAAAATGATAAGCGTGTTTTGATCTCCTTTGTATATGCTAAATGTACATTACAGGAGCGAAGGAAACTTTGGCATGATCTTTAAGATGTGGTTAGGGATAATGTTGCATGGGTTGTCGTTGGGGATTTTAACGTTATTGGGATGGATACAGAGCGTATAGGAAGAAGGGCAAGATCGACGGTGGCTAAGGGGGAGTTTAACTCTTTCATTGACGTTAATTGTTTACAAGAGATGTCTTTCACGGGAGGGACTATGTCTTGGTGTAATGGGCATTGAGATAGGACTAGAAGCTGGTCTCGCTTGGATAGAACTCTGGTAAATACTACGTGTTTTGATTGTTTCCCTAGTGCTTGTATGAAATATTTATCTCGAACCTCCTCGAATCATGGACCTATGGTGGTATGGATGGAAAAGCCTTTTGAAAGCTATGGACCATCTTACTTTCGGTTTCAACAAAAGTGGACCCTGCATGAAGATTTCCAGAGGCGTGTGAAGCAAGTTTGGGAAGAGCAGGTTGATGGGAGTGGGTTATGGAAATTGGTGGGGAAATTAAAGAAACTGAGGGTGGCTTTAAGGATCTAGAATAAATAGATTTTTGGATGGACACACAATCATATAAGCAGGTTAGAGCGAGAGATTGAGGCGCTTAATCAGAATCTTCAAAGTACAAATACAGAGGAGGATGTGGTTGCTTTACTGGCGACAAAAACAGAACTTGATGTGTGGCTTCGAAGGGGAGAAGTGAGGCTGACACAGATTACTAAACATAATTGGGCTGAGAAGGGTGAGGTGAGTATGGGCTTCTATGGTGCTTTGGCTAGGTAAGATTCTAATTTTGTGGGTTCAATGCGGTTGAGGGAGCGGTTGAGTTTTTCAAAAACTTCATGGAAACTCGTCCAGTTGCTGATCACCCAGATTTATCCTTTTGGATTAACAAAGACATCACAGAGGCCGAGAATAAGAAAATGTGTGAGCATCCATCAATCCAAGATATTAAAGGGGTTTTGTTCTTAATTCTAGTTGAAAGTAGTACCGGACCAGATGGCTTTGGCTCGGATTTTTTCAAAGAATGTTGGGAGATCGTGAAGACAAATGTAGTGGATTCGGTTTGGGATTTCTTTAGAGGTGCTGTGTTGCCTAGATTTTATACGTCTTATGTAGTTCTCATTCCGAAAGTGCCCAATCCAACAGAGTTTGAAAACTTCAGACCAATTAGCTTGTGTTCAGTAATTTACAAGGTTTGTTCTAAGCTATTAGTGAAACGGTTTACCCCTTTGATGTCTCGGCTTGTCTCTAGGGAACAAGGGGCATTCATACTGGGACGAAGTATCTTGGAAAATGTGAGCCTAACACAGGAACTAATGCATAGCTTAAACAAACAGGTGAGAGGAGGAAATGTTTTGATTAAGGTGAATTTTGCCAAAGCATATGATAGCATGAACTGAGAATTTCTGCTTAATATTTTGGCGACTTTTGGTTTTCTCATGATGTTTGCAGTTTGGTAGAACAGTGTGTCACCTTAGTTTGGTACTCGATAGTGATGAATGGTACTGTTAAGGGTTTTTATAAAGGAGGTAGGGGTCTTCGGCAAGGTGACCCTTTATCGCCATATCTTTTTATTTTAGCAGAAGAGTTACTCACTAGATTGCTGAAGGAAAAATATGAAAAATGAGCTATTTGTAGCTTCTCCCACCCAAGGGAGCTCCCTTAATCTCTCATCTTTTATATGCTGATGACGTGGTGATTTTCGCTAATGGTAGAAAAAAAATCCTTAAAGGCTATTATGGAGTGCCTGAAGACGTCTGAAGCGTGGATATGACAGGTAGTGAGTAAAGAAAAAATTGCTATTTACTTCTCTGATAAGATTCAGGCTGCTAGAAGAAGGTCAAGCCTTCGGATTATAGGTTTTGTTCAAGGAAACCTCCCCTTTAAATATTTAGGGGTCCCCATCATTGCAGGTAAATTGCTTACAAGGCACTTGGAAGAATTGTTAAGGAAGGTAATAGGGAAAATTAAAGGTTGGAAAGCTCAGTTGTTGTCTAAGGGAGCCAGAGTATTGTTACTAAGGCATGTTCTATCTAATATTCGAGTTCATCTTTTATCTGTTATACACATCCCTAAAGCATTTAGATGTTGTTAATAAAAGTTTCAACACTTTCTTTTGGGGTATAGAAAATGGCAGACCCCCAAGAAAAAAGAAAAAGAATTGCTTGGGAAAAAATTTGTAGACCGGCAAGGGAAGGTGGAGTTGGGTTACAGAAGCTTCCAAGCTTTGCATATGAAATTTGCATGGAAAATTATTGCGGAAAATTCCTTGTGGGCTTCATTCTTCCGTGCTAAGTATATTAAAAATTCTCATATATTCTTGGTGGATCTGAGTAAAGGAACAAGGTTTTGGTGAATGGTGATGAATTGTGTGCCAATGGTTTTAAAGCAGTCAAGATGGAAGGTAAAAGATGGAAAGGTTTCCTTTTGGTGGGACAAATGGTCTGAATTGGAGCCATTGGGTTTGAATAGAGAATATATTGTCTCTCCAAAGTTAACCTTATAAGAGGATAAATTAGAAACTGGTTGGAATGAAGAGTTGCTAATTTCTCTTATTGGTCGTGAGGCAACTTTGGAAGTTTTAGCCAAGCTCGACAACTGCAAGCAATGTCTTAACAAAATTTTTTGGGAAGGGTAAAAAAACGGGTCCTTCTCAGTGAGTAGCGCTTGCGAGTGTATCAGAGAAAAGGCCCCAGAGGTACCTTGGATGAAGTGGGTTTGGCATCCAGCTCTTCCAAAGAAAATCTCTACTACTATGTGGCAAGCCATGCATAAGGGATTACCGGTTGATGACAAGCTTTGGAGTATTGGTGTGCCTATTGTCTCTAAATGTGTGTGCTGCTCAAGAGGGGCATATGAAGACCAGAACCATGTCTTGGTGGAAGGTGAAATGGCCTCTGCAATCTGGAAAAGAATATCTGGGAGGTTGGGGCTGAGGTCTGATCGAAATGGAAGTTGGAGGCAAAAAATTGAGCTTTGGTTTCGAAGGGCAAGGAGATCCAATATAAGAGGTATGTTGTTTGGCTTAATTCCTTCCATTATTACTTGGTAATTATGGCTATGGCACTGTACAGTTCACATGGAGGGAAGGGTTGAAAATATAGAGTTGGTCTGGAGGAAAATCCTTTATTAAATTTCGTGGGTGGGTCTTAAAATCAAGGTTGTAAAGGAATGGCATGCTGATGATGAAAGTATTGTGGAAGATTTAGGCTTGACCATAAATTATAATGTTAAGAGGAAGCCGAGATTGGTTGTGTGGCAGAAACCAATTTTTGGGTGGTGTAAGCTTAACTCAGATGGTTGTAGTAAAGGTAATCCTGGTCTTTCAGATGCAAGAGGTATTATAAGAAATGATAGGGGTGAACTCATTCTTGCTTATGCTGAAAGACTAGAGCCCGGTACAAATAACAATGCTGAATTAATGGCATTGTTATATGGTTTACGGCATTCTGCCAAGTTGGGCTTGAGGGGTGTAGAAATTGAATGTGACTCTGCTATTTTGATTAAATGGTTACGTAATGGTAGCTGTGGCATTTGGAAATTACAAGAGTTTTGGGAGTAGATTGTTGTGTTGCTTGCTGGTTTTTCGCACAGGATAAAACATGTTTTCAGAAAGAGGAATGCTGTGGCGGATGGTTTGGCAAAGTTGGGGGCTGATGGTTTTTCAGGCTTGTGGACCGGATCATCTTCTATCCCATCACAGATTAGGGGCCTCTTGCGAATTGATAAAGTAGGCTTACCTACAATGAGGGTATAGTTTTTATGGTTGGGTGAGTTGGAACATGGGATGAGGAACGACCTTAGCATACCCCTGATATTCTCTTGGCTCCAGAAAGTTGATAGTTCTGAAAATGTATCACGGTTTCTTTTCATGGAAATGTAATTTACAACAATATATAGTTTCTTGTAACTACGGTTTTCCTCCGCTATAAATGAAATTTTTTTCTTCAATAAAGCTCAGAGGTCCCGTCCTCCTTCATTAAAAAAAAAAAAAATCGTGTCGCGTGCAGACATTCTAGCCTTTGTTGCTTGTGACAGTTCCTATAAAGTGGGTGGTATAAATTATGCGATGCCATCAGGACGTCGTGATGGCAGAGTATCTTTGAAGGATGAGCCTGACGTGAACCTCCCACCACCTTCCTGTAATGCTAAGGAACTACAAGAAAATCTTGAAAGAAAAGGCCTTAGTTTGGATGAAATGGTGACACTTTGCAGGGCACATTCTATAGGGGTCTCACATTGTTCTTCCTTCTCAACTCGGTTATACTCTTTCAATGCAACACATCCACAAGATCCTTCGATGGACCACATATTTGCTAGAAGCTTAAAAGCAAAGTGTCCCCCACCATCAAATTCTGGAGATGGACGTGATCCAACGGTGCCACTTGATGTTCTCCCACCAAACAAGCTAGATAACAAGTACTACAAAGATTTGAAGAACCACCAAGGCTTGTTGACATCTGACCAAACTCTTTTTAGCAGCTCTTCAACGAAAAATATTGTGAGGAACAATGTAAGGAATGATGCAGCTTGGGCCAACAAGTTTGCTTCAGCTATAGTGAAAATGGGTTACATCGATGTTCTCACAGGAAGACAGGGTGAGGTCAGGAAGGACTGCAAGCTTGTTAACTAGATCAAAGATCTGAAGTTCAATGGCATCTATAATGACCAAATTGAATGAGTTTTAATTGAGTCGACTCGGGCATAAATGAGCGGATCTTAACTAGTTTTGGCTGAGTTGAGTTGATTTTAGTCGAATATGTGTCATTTACTAATCGAGTGAGTAACTGCTTTTACGAGCGAGGTTACTTTTTTTTCTTTTTTACGAATCGAGTTCGATTCGAATTTAACCGGACTAACATATCGAGTCAACTATTGAACAGAATGATTCATTTACAGCAATGAGGTAGGCCGGCCAACTTCTGGAACTGTTCAAAGAAAGACAGCTTCAAGTTTGGTACGATTTGGTCATTATATATACATGCCCTTTGGCCATGCAATTAAAGCTGCTGTCTTCTGCAAGGCATATGATCTTCGCCAGACGGATGCCATTTTAAGTAAATTGAAATGGTTATTTTCAATAGCTTCCAATGCAGAAATGCTACGAAGTCATGGGAAGACGGCCTAACTTTCCAATATCCATCCATATGTCACGCGGTTTCCTGGTTGTACCCCGGCAGTACTGGCAAGAGTGGATGTTACCTCGATCCTTTGTAAATTACTTTGCTTACAAGTCATTCATTTCATATATATAGTATTTTTTATAGAATAATGCTACTTATAGTCTCCATGTATATGCAAATTTAGTCAATTTCGTCTTTAAATTTTTTTAAAATTACAATAATATTTTTATCAAAATAATACCTTTTTTCATTTAACGAAAAGTTTACACATAGAGTCTCTATTTAGATATTGCAAATATATATAATACATACATATACATATATATATATATATAATAATAATAATGGCGGTCCCACGAACTGTCTCACCAAACTTTCATTAATATATCTGGTTTAAACGTCATAAGACATACAAGAACCCCATCTAGCTGAAAAATGGAGATAAAAATACTGAAGGCTCACTGAACTCGCGTGTTGCAAAATTATAAGATAGATATAAAACCAATTCAGTTTCAGTTAGAGGCCTCGACCGACTAGTCGAACACGAGTAAAATCTTGACTGATAAATTGACAGAAATAATTTTTTGAAAAGACTTCAAATATTTCTCCCGATCGACCCTGGGGAAAGGGGACTAGAGGAAAAGCTAGTACTGCATGCACCATTAAGAAATTTCCCCAAATTTAAAACTATGTATAATATTGTTTCGTATTTTAGAAATTTCATCCTGAACGTTATCCATCCTCGTCGTCAGTTAACATATTTTGCAAGTCAAAGATCAAGATATGCAATACCACCCACTCAGAATGATTAGCTTATATATACAATAATATATATATAGAAGATCAAGCATATATATATATATATATATATATATAAAATAAGAAACTGTACGTGGGAGAGTGAGCCAGTGAAGAAGGTTTCCTCTTGCCTAGCTTTGAACAGCTCAAACTTGGACACCTTCAAGCTTCGCTGCTATGCAATACACGCTTTGGTTTACAAAGTAAAACCGTCAGCCTCAAGCTGTACTTCTCCTTTTTCTCTATAAATGGCTCAACCATTCCCTCCACCTCCATCATTCCCTTGTCATTATTCTTGCTGCTCATAGTTTACTCCATTCTCTTTCACAGTTCTGTGACTCCTTCATTCTCTGATCATTACAATAACGAGGTTTCTGGGTTGAAAGTAAATATGGCAACCATCAAGATTTTCATGCTTTTCTTTCTAACCATCATGTGTACTATGGTCTCAGTATCATTGGCATCGCTCAAAGTGGGTTTCTATCATTCAACTTGTTATTCTGCAGAGTCAATTGTGAGAAAAGCTGTAAACAAAGCCCTGTCACAGAACCCTGGCATAGCTGCTGGCCTCATCAGAATGCATTTTCACGACTGTTTCGTCAGGGTATGCTCTTTGCAACCCATTAACTTTGTTAATTAGGTTCTTTTTTCTGTGGTATTAAACTTCGTATGCACGTTGCACGTTTCGCAAATTCATCTTCAAGAGAAAAATTGAGTCAAACAGCATTTGTAGATGGAATTTATGGCAATAGATGTCTTAAGTA
Organism: Juglans microcarpa x Juglans regia; assembly: GCF_004785595.1. Classification (NCBI taxonomy): domain Eukaryota; kingdom Viridiplantae; phylum Streptophyta; class Magnoliopsida; order Fagales; family Juglandaceae; genus Juglans; species Juglans microcarpa x Juglans regia. The sequence continues at coordinate 24,474,018 of NC_054601.1, read as the reverse complement.
CTACTCATGTTAATCATATTCACTGATCACCTATCAATTATTACAGGGTTGTGATGGCTCCGTTCTACTTGATTCAACCCCTGGGAATCCAGCAGAGAAGGAAAATCTAGCCAACAATCCAAGCTTAAGAGGCTTCGAAGTGATCGATGAAGCAAAGGCTGAACTTGAAGCTCAATGCCCACAAACTGTCTCATGCGCAGACGTTCTAGCATTTGCTGCCCGTGACAGCGCCTACAAAGTTGGAGGCATAAGTTATAAAGTGCCATCAGGACGACGCGATGGCAGGGTATCACTTAGCGACGAGCCTTCCCAAAACCTGCCGCCACCTTCTTTCAATGCCATGCAACTCCAAGAAAATTTTGCAAGAAAAGGTCTGAGTCTTGATGAAATGGTGACACTTTCTGGGGCACATTCTATAGGCGTGTCTCATTGTTCTTCCTTCTCAACTCGTTTATACTCTTTCAATGCAACACATCCACAAGACCCTTCAATGGACCCCATATTTGCTAGAAATCTGAAAAGAAAGTGTCCCCGACCACCTCAAAATGCTGGAAATGTGAATGATCCAACGGTGCCACTCGATGTTCTTACACCAAACAGGCTTGATAATAAATACTACACAGATTTGAAGAACCGCCGGGGCATATTGACGTCTGATCAAACTCTTCTGAGCAGCACTTCCACTGCGGGTATTGTGAAGAACAATGCAAGGCATGGTGCCGCATGGGCTTACAAGTTTACTGCAGCCATGGTAAAAATGGGTTCTATTGATGTTCTCACAGGAAGCCAGGGTGAGATCAGGAAGAACTGTAGGGTTGTTAACTAAATTATTTGGGGCTCTTCTTTCCTGTATGCTTTGTACTCTACATTCATTCTTCAATGTTATGCAAGTGTAAATCAATTCTTTTGAAGTTTAAAATCCAATAATCCTAAAGAAAAGAGTGATATCTATATCTTTATAAGAGTAAGGCTCCGTTTGGATATTAGAGTATTATGAGAATACTCTGTATTATTGTTTATTATTTTATTATTATTATTTAATATTTTAGTATTATTATTTATAAAATATCTAAGATAAGCTCACTACTTAAATGCAACCCAAGACGTTATGTTTGTTTCGGCCCCGTTTGCAAGGACTAGTGATCCTGCATATTGCAATCGATTGCTTTCACTCAACCGATCGAGTTCGATGAAGTGTTATGTGCATGCGTGGTCCAGTCCACAGACCAAAGATAATCCATAGGAAAATCATATAGCTCTTTTTACAATTTTGTTTTAAATAGAGGGGTTTTTTTTACCTACACATAATTAAGATTTATAATTTATAATTACCTTCAGTTTGATAGTTTCTTTTAGCGCAACATATAATAACGTCCTCTTGTTTTGCATCGATTGGCCAAGAAAAAGGTACTGTACGGACTATGCATGGATTCTTGACACGTTTCAGCTTGTTCACAAACCCGCATATCTAAAATTTTTGTTGTATTGGTAATTATTACGTTTATTTATTGGAAAATGTTAGTTCCCCTCACTTTCATGATTCAGCGCTTGTATATTTAATTTTTTTTTTACTTAATAATTAAAGAATTAATTTTTAATATATTGATATATTTTCTTTTATTCTTTTTAAAAAAATTTAAATATATTAAAAAAATATAAAAATAAAATATAAAAAATAAAAATAAGATTTGTGGCTGGCGGCACGCCAGCGGTCTGGCCGGCGGTCCCGTATGCCCCATATATTTATTATGTACCAAACATATTTATTGATTATGGAGAGTGTGGTATACGATTGACTATTCAGCATTAATATAATATATTATTACCATCGTGTAATTCCATTTAACCCCTTTGAAAGTCAAGAAAAAAAAAAGCCAATGATATAATAAGTTTTGGTTTAATTACAAGAGTACTTGAATTTTAAATAAAAAATATTCCACATATTAATTTTGAATTTCAGGAACGATTAATATTAAATACAATATTAGATTACGCAAGTCTCGTACTTTTTCTTTAAAAAAATTAAATTTTATCATTAAAAAAATAATTTTTTTACATAAATTTTAAATTTATCTATTGTTTTTTTCAAAAATAAATTTAAAATCACAAATATCATTTCTAAAATATAAATAGTACTAGAACAACGAGGCTTTTTGGACATGTTTGAAAGTAAAACAATAAGCGATGAATACGTCTTTTGCCAAAAAGGAGAATATAAATAGATCAGAAATAATTCAAATCAGGGAATTAGGTGGCCAAGGGAACTGGGAATTACTGATCAGGGAATATTATATATATATATATATATGGAAGTGTTCAAACTTCAGACGGCTTCAAGCTTCTCTATAACTATGGAATTGTTCAAACTGAGACAGCTTCAAACTTCTCTGCTTGATTATTTGCAGCGGCTGTATGATAACACGTTTTGCATGGTTTACAAAGTACTACAGCTGCCCATAGCAATATCATCATCAATCTCCATCTTCACCTTTTCTCTGCCTATAAATACATATAGTATCAACTCTTCCATCCAATATCTCAAGCACTTCATTTCACCATCTCTCTCTCAGTAACATTCTTCCGTCCATATTCACGTTCCAATATATTCCCTTGTTTGTTGCTTTAATATTGTCTCTCGAAAAGATGAGGTCCATTGGTTGCGCGGTGAATATGCCAACCCTATACTTTTGCTTGATTTTCTTTCTTACTATGTCTACAATGGCCTCAGTCTCGTTGGCATCCCTCAAAGTGGGCTTTTATAGGACAAGTTGTCCTACTGCTGAAGTACTTGTGAGGAAAGTTGTGAACAAAGCCGTGTCAAGAAATCCTGGCATAGCTGCAGGCCTCATCAGAATGCATTTCCATGACTGTTTTGTTAGGGTATGTTTGTTTCTTCTTTTCCCAAAGTACTGAATCTCCTATATTTTAAAAGCAAAACCATATCGTAATATCCCCTTATATAATTTCATTCACGTCAAATACTTCAGGGCTGTGATGCTTCCGTTCTACTAGATTCAACACCTGGAAATGCAGCAGAGAAAGAAAATAGAGCCAACAATCAAAGCTTGCGAGGCTTTGAAGTGATTTACGAGGCAAAGTCGGAAATTGAATCTCAATGCCCTCAAACCGTGTCGTGTGCAGACATTGTAGCCTTTGCTGCTCGTGACAGTTCCTATAAAGTGGGTGGTATAAATTATGCGGTGCCATCAGGACGTCGTGATGGCAGAGTATCTTTGAAGGATGAGCCTGACGTGAACCTCCCACCACCTTCCTTTAATGCCAAGGAACTACAAGAAAATTTTGAAAGAAAAGGCCTTAGTCTGGATGAAATGGTGACACTTTCCGGAGCACATTCTATAGGGGTCTCACACTGTTCTTCCTTCTCAACTCGCTTATACTCTTTCAATGCAACACATCCACAAGATCCCTCGATGGACCCCATATTTGCTAGAAGCTTAAAAGCAAAGTGTCCCCCACCATCAAATTCCGGAGATGGACATGATCCAACGGTGCCACTAGATGTTCTCACACCAAACAAGCTAGATAACAAGTACTACAAAGATTTGAAGAACCACCGAGGCTTGTTGACATCCGACCAAACTCTTTTTAGCAGCTCTTCAACGAAAAATATTGTGAGGAACAATGCAAGGAATGATGCAGCTTGGGCCAACAAGTTTGCTTCAGCTATGGTGAAAATGGGTTACATCGATGTTCTCACAGGAAGACAGGGTGAGGTCAGGAAGGACTGCAGGTTTGTTAACTAGATCAAAGATCTGAAGTTGATCAATGCATGGCATCTGTATGCATGCAATTTTTTCAATTCTTTATTCATTTTCCATCAATTCTTTCATTTTCAATTCAAGTGTAAATCTGCTTAATTTATAACAGTTTCTGGATTTTGATTATCCTAATGTGGATTCTTTCCAAAAATAAACAAAATAATTTCTTACTTGTAAGTTGTATATGCTCCAAGGCACTCTGCATAAGCACAATCACTTTTGTGCAAGTCTTCAAATTTTTTGTTTGCACTCTAGAATTCTTATGATTAAGTGGTAGGAATTGAAACATGAGTAGGATAAGATAATTAAGACTTTTCATGCTACCTAGCAAAGCGAAAACGACCCGCCAGAACCCTTGATCAGAAAGATATTGGCCGGTAAACGCGCGCACTTATATAAGCTCGTTCAAATATATATTAGGACTTTTCTCCCTAAGGAAATTAAGGGGAGAGAAAAGGGTACTGCATGCAACATATATATGCAAGAATTGCCCATTACAGCCAGCTAGACATTCCTAATTTCACAATAATATGTATGTATATATTTTAGTGGGTCCAATTGCACTAAAACTTTCAAATTAATTAAATTTATCACATTAATTTACATGTGGATAAGTTTTTGTAAACATTTCTGGGGGTGCAATTGTTTTTCATTTTTCAGAGCAACATCTACATATATAAGCAATCAACAAGACTTCTTTGATCATACCGTGTTGAGGAATAATCACACATATATTGCCTATGGACATGGTCTTGGTCGGGCATGTTTATAAGGAATGAACAATCTTCTCTTGTAGAACCGATTTTATGAAATGAGTTAGGCTCATAAATTATTTCATACATCACTACAAGAAAAATGTTTATTTGTGGCCTACTATTTTCTACAAAAATAATTATTTTCTTCTAAAATGAGTCTATTTTTCTCGTAAATAGTCATTCTCGTCATAAATAATCCGTCATAAATGATCGTTTTTCTTGTTGTGAGTTGATCACTAAATTAATAAAGAAACAAATTTAAGCTTGTTTAAGTACATCGTACGTAGAACGTTTGGTTATTGATTAATTAATTAAACATAACTAGTTAACTACTGCTACTACTACTAGCAGCTGGGAACAATATGATCTCTATCCTCCCTATAGAATCACATCCATATTAATAATATGCAAGAAAACCCAAAGCCATCATAAGGTGAAGACCAAGCAAGACCTTGGATGGTAGCAACGATGTCGGGGCAGTGTTCTTTGATGGTGCAGGCGCCTCTGCTCCGGGCAGAGAGAAATGTACTGGTGGTTGAGCATCCGGAGTGGCTGGAATGGTAGTAGTGGGACTTAGGCTAGGTGGATGGGTTGGCTGATAACTTGGTGGAGATGGTAGTGAGGAACTTGGACTTGGACTTGGACTTGGAGTTGATGAGGTACGTGGATTTGATGGACTTGGGCTTGGAGAAGGAGTCGGGCTTGGACTAGGTTGGATGATCAGGACCCTGATGTCGACCTTCTGGCCGGCTTGGCAGTGACCCGGAAAGGAGCAAAGGTAGTAATAATGGCCAGGCTTCCACATGGTGATGGAGTCCCTGCCGCTAGTGTATAAGTTGAGTGGACTTCTTACGTTGCATGACTCGAAATCCTCGCGGCTCACTTCCATTACGTCGTTGGATTTGTAATCATACTGGAAAACTGCACGTCAAACAGCAACTAGCTAGATCATATAGATTAATAAGAAATTGTACTAATTTATATATATATATATATGTTTAGAATGTATAAGTCCGTATAAGCTAAATGAAAAAAGAAAAAGAAATAACAAATTCCACTTTCTAAAAAATAAACTTTTTCAAAAAGCTTTAACACTCGGAGCATGATATTATATATAATAGTGGTAGTCATGAATTAATCTGATGATCTCTTGGCGTGTCACCACTAAGTAGACCCAAATGTAAAATAACATAGAAGTTATAAAGTTAAAACAAGCATTATGAAAAAGTTCCATTTACAATTCTACGTACTGATCTGTCGAGGATTTAAGGTTTAGTACCACTAGGTAAAATTGCCATGACGACCGAGACCGAAAAACAAAAGAACTAAACGCTAGGTTTTCTACCAATGAATGAGATACATGAACGTTAAAACCGTTGGGTGCTACGTACCAAAGAGAAGGATGAATATTCCTAATATTGAATATTGCTAGTATATATCCTGAGCTTTGTTATTCATCATCTTCACACACCACACACCACATACTATATTTTTTTTTTATTTTTTATTTTTTAATTTCATTCTTCTTAAACTTATTAAATTCTTGTACTTATCATCTATAGGTCACACATTTGGTAAGAGAAAAAAATAAAAAAATAAAAAAAGTGTTGTGCATGTGTGATGTGTGGGAATGATGAATAGAATTTTTTAGTATATATATATATATATATATATATGGATAGTGCTACTATGTTACCCATATTTGCCCAATTGGTGTGCTCCTAGTGTAATTTTTTTTTTTTGTGTTTTCTTCTAAATATTTTTTAAACATCTTTAAATATTTAAAAAAAAAAAACCAATACACTAGTCATTTCCTTAATCATTAAGTAAAATAATAAAATAAAATAAAATAATAAAAGATGAGTTCTCTCTAATTGCACTTGTCCAGCGCCTAAGAAAATCCCTAGATGACAACTCTACCACCACTAGCAGTCATTCACACTGCGGAACGGCTACAAGAAACGCAAATATAGAAATTATACACTAAGCCCCATGGCCATGTTCACCTTCTTACATATTTGTATCCCAAAAAATCTATTTTTTGTATCGTTACTATACTCTGTAATTTCTCCCACGTATCATGTATATATTGAAAGCTAGACTCTCAATCAATGGACTGATCTCACGGTCATGTGTGAAATTTTTCCACAAACACCTAAAGTGCAATTTCCATTAGTTTACATGTTATAAATGGATAATAATTAGAACAAAAACGTTACATCAGAGACGGGATCCTAAATGTGAGCGTGCTGTAGTACTGTTTTCACTATTCACATAAACAGTACTAAAATACAGTTCATGATCATGTGTGCTCGGACAAATTAAGAAACATGTATGGACAAGCTGCCAAAATACTTAATTTACTCATGTTTATGTACAATAAAATCATTTTGGTTTGTCCATCACTGTCTGATCTTAATTAATCGATCAAACTAATTAAAGAAATTCCGCCATAACTATTAATCACTATGTGATTGGAAAAAACATGTCAATAATATTAGAAATTGAAAAGAAAATGAAGTAGCAATATTAAGATAAGAAAAGGTTACTTACAAAAAGTATCGCCGACGAAGAAGGTCGAATTAGAAGACCAAACCTTGTAATCAACGTTGCTTTCGTTAGTCCACCCGTTAGAGTCGCCCACCTTATACACAGCACCAAAGCAGACACCAACGCCGGCCGACATGAAACTGAGCATAATCATTGCGCCTGTAGCCAAACAAGCCATGGCGATCACACCATACAATGGCAAAGAGAGATCTATAAAAAAGGATACAAGAGAGGGATCGGAACACAATTGTGGGAGAAACACCTAAGAGGCCGCACGTCTAATTTATATATATATATATACACATATTGATTCTGAGGTGCAGCTATATATGGAAGGGAGAAGATTTCACAAGAAAAGTTTCTCTTACCAATATGTATATATTGATTCTTAGCGTGATTTGAGTGAAATAATGGACAGGATTATGTGTAATTAATTAATGATATGGTCAAGGCAACGTATCTTACCAATGACCAGCCACCTTGTTACTCTGGTTGGTTATTAGTGGAGAATCAGAAATGGAATTAAGTACGTGAATGGACGAGTATGGAAAAGCATTTTTCTTTGTAATTTCCTTTGCGGTTTGAATTCATTATAATTTGTCCAACTGTTATCTAATTATTTCAAAGAATTTAATGATAAAATCTGTACGCCCTTTTGAAAATGGTCAATTTTAATTCGTTGCCGCCAAGTTCATAGCTGGGAATCTATCCAGTTCCCGTTGAGTACGTACTTCAGCTTAATGATATTGGTTTCTTTTTCTTCCCCATTTTAGATCTATGTCCTGATGAGGGCCAGCAAGCTTCCTACAAGCTTCATTTTCCTTGATTCCAGTTAAGGAAATTTTCTTAACCTATATAGAACTCAACAGCGCTACCCCTGGTTTTAGGGCTGCTAGAGTTCTAAAATTCTCGTTTAGAATATGTTCCCTTTTTCACTTTTGGCAAGTTTTTCTTGCCTTATACCAGACCCAGTTTGGCAAGTTTCCTCTACTTGCCTTGTATAGCAAATCGGCAACTGAAACAATTGATCGATCAAAACGTTCAAACAGAAGCTGAAATTAGGAAAACTAACGCATCTATATTTCGAACTTACATATTCAAGCTAGAAAAAGTATAGTTCTGCGGGATAGGGCTCTCTGCAAAGTAACAACATCAGATCACTTTGTTGATGCTGCTATTGGTCTTGCTATTGGCACTACAAGAAATATGGCTTTTTGTGGCGATTTTATGTCTATTGGAAATAAAATTGCTACAAAAAGCCTTTAATTGCGGTCAGGAGATAAGTCATGGAGTGATCAAGAGATGCCATCATGCACCAATAATTGCAACAGATCCAGATCAGTGCTTTTACATGTTAGTGGGACCTTAAAATATTCTATTATTTTGTGCACTTTTTTCATCTTTTATAGAATTAAATAGCTAATTCTGAATCGGTACATGCACCTAAAATATTCCATTCCTGTGTGTAGATATAAAGTTTGAATAAGACTAGGTGACTAAGTTGATAAGTTTATATAGAATTAGATGACTAAAATGATAGAGTTTATCTTATTAATAAGTTTAAATTTGAATGAATGTAAAATAATTGTTGACTTTATTTTAAACAACATTAAGTCTATCTAGGAGTCTTTAAGGTTGGTTAGATAAGTCAGCAACATGAAATTTGAATTCAAAAAGATCTGTAATTATCCAGAACAGAAGTTGAATATAGTTCAGTAACTACAGAGAAAAGTTATCGCGATATGTCAGCAATTCGTCAGGAAACGTTCTCGAGACAATCTCTGCCCGTCAGCAAAATTCTACTTCAACTGAGACTCTTTTCAGATTGTTTATTTAAAGGATTCTATTGGTTAGGATCCATAAAGATTCAGATCTACATATTTTCTAAAGTACTTTTTAATGCATTGTTTGGTGAGAAAATTTCATAGTGAATTTTCATATTTGTGATCTCTCTTTGAGTGCGATCGTGCTTCGAGTGTGGAGGATCGTGTGATTGGATTTCTGCCCCTAGAGTTCTAGGAGGAAAGGCAATATTTGAAGATCACTAGAGATTTTGGCTGCTACCGCGGTAGAAGACAAACGGGTCATTTCTTTGGGCAAGTAAGAGAGTCAAGTTGCAAAGGTTTTGTAATTGATGAGTACTTGTAATTGATTTTCAAATAATAAAATTGACTTTCCTGGGTTTGGCTGCCCCGTAGGGTTTTACCTTTAAAGAGTTCTTTAAAGGGTTTTCCTTCGATACCAATCTTAGTGTTATGCAATTTATTTTATTTTATGTTATTGTTTAATTATTAAATTAATTGCATGCTTGAATACTAACCAATTTGTTGAGTGAATTGGTATATATTTCCGCTGCATTACAGATGTACTTTGAGAATTTCAATTGGCATCAGAGCCAAGTTCACTCATTCGAGTGTGATATGCTTCCTTGTTAACTATGTCACTATATGACTCGCCACACTTTGATGGGGAAAACTATGCATATTGGAAAGTTCGTATGAGAGCTTTTCTCAAATCGTTGGATGAACGAGTGTGGTATTCGTTGAAAAAGGATGGACTAAACCAACAACAAGTATTGATGCTTGGACAAAAGATGAGATCAACAATTGTAATTGGAATAGCAAGGGACTGAATGCTATATTCATGGCTGTATCTCTGGAAGAATTTAAGAGAATCTCTATGTGTGAGATTGTTAAAGAAGCATGAGACATCTTTTAAGTTACACATGAAGGAACAAAAATTGTGAAAAACTCAAAATTACAATTGCTTACTTTAAAATTTGAAGAGATTAAGATGTTGGACGATGAAAGTTTTAATGATTTTTATGCTAAGCTTAACGATATTGTTAATTCCAGGTTTAATTTCGGTGAGAAGGTGAAAGATTCAAGGGTTGTGAGAAAGATTTTGTGGTCTCTACCTAAAAGATTTCGGCCTAAGGTTACTGCCATTGAGGAGAGTAATGATTTGGATGCAATAAAGGCTGAAGAGCTAGTCGGTTTCTTATAAACATATGAATCCTCACTTCCTCAAACAAGAAAAGATAAATCCATTGCTTTAAAAACAATAAATGATGATCAAGATGATTTTTCTGATAAAGAAAGTTTGAACGATGAGGATATAGATTTCATTGCAAGGAAAATCAGAAAATTTTTGTTTACCAAGAAAGCTAGTGGAAAGCAAAAACAAGTTAATGAATTTCCTGCAAAGAAAAAATATTCTGAAAAATAGAATATAGAAAAATCTGAGCAAAAAGATAAAGTGAAGTGCTATGAATGCTTAGATTATGGTCATATAAGAATTGAATGTCCAAACTTTAAGAAAAACAAAGGAAAAGCATTAAATATCACACTTAATGAAAATTCAGAATCTGAAAATTCAAGTTCATCATCTGATGATGAAAATTATTTTATGACTTTTTCTACTGTTATTAATGATTTTTCTAATATTGTGGATATAAATTCTGAAAGTGAATTTGATGATAGTGACTCAGATATATCTATTGTTGATGCTGATCATGAGTTGAGTGTACATGAAGCTTATAATGATTTATGTGAAGAAGTGGTCAAGTTGAAGAAACTCAACAAGAAGCTGTACAATAAACTCACAGCTGTGGAGAATAAAAAGAATAACCTTTCCGAGGCACTGAAAAATTCTGAAGTTGAGATATCAAGATTGAAGGCTCAAAAGGCTACATTTGAAAAAGAATTGGAAACGTTTCAGGAGTGCAAGCAAAAAACAGCAATACAGAAATTAGAAGAGATGTTAAGTTTTTAAAGATCTAGTTGTGATCGCACGGGTTTGGGGTATATGACTTCCCAATGAATGGAACTTAAAGGCTCATCATCCACTGCCACTTCATCAAAAAGTATCATATTTGTTAAAGGAAGTCAAGATGAGGAAACTCCAAACAAAACCGTGTCTAAAACTCATGATCCAAGAGCCTTACACGATAGATCAATGACAAAGAGGCCCAACCAAGGTAAGTCCAAATGTAAGTTTATTCCTACTTGTCATCATTGTGGTATTCTTGGCCATATAAGGCCATTTTGTTTTAACTTGAATAAAGTGAAGAAAAATGGAGGTGAAAGAAAGCTAAAAAATAAGGAAAAGACTCTAGAAAATCAAGTTGATGAGATGAGTCAACAAATCACTTTCATAACTCTAAAACTTGGTGAACTAGTAAAATTTTGTCTTCACAATAAAGAAAATATCATATAAAGTGGTGTTGATGAAAATAATACGCCAAAATTTAAAGCAAAGTGAGTGGTAAAAGAGGATGTCGTGTCACATTAATTGATAGGACCACTTGCATGTTCTTGTAGTTCATTTTATTAGTCTAGGACATGCATCTTATTTTTCTGTTTTTAATTTATGTTTCTGTTTTCAGTTTTTAAATAAGACAAATAATAGAAAAATTTTTCTAGTTTGTTTCTATTTTGTTTAAAAGTGCATGCTTGATATGTCAAAATTTTGAGTACATGTGTTTTCACAAAATAAATTTTTGAACTAATGTATCTCTCTACTTTGTGCAGTTCACTTTATGAATACTAACCCTTTGGGTCATCTTGACAAAGTTCATTTACAAAGCACTATGAGAAACTTATGTGTATGCACCTTATAATTAAGTTCCATATTTATTATTGAGATGCTCACCATAGAGGGAGTCCATGCCTTGAATTACTAATACTAGTTGAATCTAGTATAATAATAAAAAGATCTTCCTTGCCAAACACAAATAGTTGATCCATATAAAAAAAACTCGGTGTTATATAATTGTGGAAAAAGACAAACACCATACACGGATCTATCCCTTAAATTCTTATAGAAATAATTGTGACTCAAATCACTGTGGAAAAAGATAAGCAACAAAAATAGATATGAAAGGGGTTGTACAAATTAGTGTTTGGAGGAGATACTCATGTATCTAGGTCCTAGCATAAAGTTTGACTTTTAAGGTGAGTAAAAAACTCTTGTGAGCATCTATAAGAAGCAAAACATCCATAAATAAAGGTCTCAAAAATATGTTGAAGAAAGAAGACATAAAAGTGCTATGATATAAGGTTACTCACTCACACACTCACATGAACTTTGACATTGGTGATCTTATGAGGAGTAAACATCCATAGTGATTGTTGCAAATTAGATGATGTAACCTATTGAATTTATTTTGTGAGTAACATTATGCTTGAACTGAGATGCATTTAGGCATGTTCATTGCCTCTTTTAAAAAAAAAATGAAAAACGATTAATTTTTTTTAAAAAAATGGAAAAACAAAATATAAAATATATATTTAGCTATTTTTTTGATTGTTATTTTTTTTCCTTTATATTTTTTTTTGGTCTGTGCTAGTTTTGGGTATTTTTGCATTTGATGCATAAGTCTGAAAGTAATAAGTGTGGGTCTCTATTTTATGTCCTAGTGGGACTCTATGACAAGAGTCAATGCATGGCACGGGTAACTTTTAAGAGACTTCAATTAGTCAAATATAACCCAGACTCCTTATAAGTCCGGAAATCTCTTAAGTGTTGGATGTTGGTTTAAGTCTGGGACTTGATTTCTGATATATTGGCATAAGTCCTAGTGATGGGTCTCTGTTTTGTTTCTAAGTCTCAGTGGGACTCTAAGGCACAAAGCACGTGCACGGTCCTTAGTCACTTAAGTGACTTGAGTCACACGCCCAGCCCCCGAATTGATTTCTCTAAATCTTCTGTTATACAGCTCACGGCTCTCTATACGCAAGTCGTAGCCTTCATCATCTCTTCCATAGCTTCTTCGATTTACTTGAGAGAAATACTCGGGTCCGAGTTTCTTGACTAAAGGCTCTCAATCACGGACTCACGGTAAAATTTTGAATTTATTCAAATCACTCTCTCCTTCCAGTTCTAGGTTTCGACACATCAATATCTGAAAATTAGGATTTTGATTGTTAATTTATGATGTTGATGCTGCGATTTTGATTGGGCAAAGTGGGCATTGACATAGTTGATCACATGAGAGTATTTTATTCATGTATTGAGGATGATTTTTTGTGAGTTATGTGATTATACATTTCAGTTTTATCTCAGTGCATACCAAGTGTTTGATTTTTTGTCTCAACCAAGTTGTCTCAATCATTTGCTCATTGCTTGATATACATTCATGCTCATACATAGATGCATTTTATCCACGAGAAGTTGAGACACATTAGAGTTTTTCATCATGACTTTCTTAGTTTTTTCATCCTGACACACATAAGTGGTATTAATTCTCTTATGAGTATTGTCGGATTAGTGACAAAAAGGGGGAGTATTAGAGCAAATTAAAATAGTTTGGTATTGTGAATTTTAGGGGGAGTTTGAGTAGTGTGTTGTTGAGGGGGAATTGAAGAATTTGCTGCTGAAATGAATTTGTTGAGGGGGAGATAAATGATGTTAAAAGAGAGAATTTATTTTTGCTGGACATAATTTAATGTTGGACTAAAACAATATTAGACTTTGAATTAATTTTTAAATCTTGTGAAATATGATTTAATTCAGTCTCAATTCTAATTTCATTGTTTTCAAGTGAATGGTTTGAACTGAACTTCTGATATTAGTTAATGATGCTTCATGAGATCTTGGTCTACTGGTTGTGTTTGTCTCAGGTACACTTTACATTCATCAAGTTGGTTTTGTCACCAATTCGCCAAAGGGGGAGATTGTAAATGGAAGACATTCCTCAAGTTGACTTTGTCACCAATCCGCCAAAGGGGGAGATTGTAGATGTAAGGTTTGGCTAGGACTAGGTGACTAAATTCATAAGTTTGTATAGGATTAGGTGACTAAAATGATAGAGTTTATCTTATCAATAAGTTTGAATTTGAATGAATGTAAAATAATTATTGACTTTATTTTAAACAACATTAAGTTTATCTAGGAGTCTTTAAGGTTGGTTAGATAAGTCAGGAACATGAAATTCGAATTCAAAAAGATCTGCAATTATCCAGAACAGAAGTTGAACATAGTTCAGTAACTACAGAGAAGAGTTATCGCGATACGTCAGCAATCCGTCAGGAAACGTTCTCGCCACTGTCTCTGCCCGTCAGCAGAATTCTACTTCAACTGGGACTCTTTTCATATTGTTTATTTAAAGGATTTTACTGGTTAGGATCCATAAAGATTCAGATCTACATATTTTCTAAAGTACTTTTTAGTGCATTGTTTGGTGAGAAAATTCCTTAGTGAATTTTCATAATTGTGATTTCTCTTTGAGTGTGATCGTGCTTCGAGCGTGGAGGATCGTGTGATTGGATTTCAGCCCTAGAGTTCTAGGAGAAAAGACAATATTTGAAGATCGCCAAAGGTTCTGACTGCTACCGCGGTAGAAGACAAACGGATCGTTTGTCTGGGCAAGTAAGAGAGTCAAGTTGTAAAGGTTTCCTGGGTTCGGCTACCCCGTAGGATTTTATCTTTAAAGAGTTCTTTAAAGGATTTCCTTTCGATACCAATCTTAGTGTATGCAATTTATTTATTTTATGTTATTGTTTAATTATTAAATTAATTACATGCTTAAATACTAACCAATTTATTGAGTGAATTGGTAGATATTTCCGCTGTATTACAAGGGTACTTCGGAAATTTCACCGTACTTCAATGACAATGATCACCAGAATAGAATTTTAAAGATTGTGAGACATACGTGCGTTGGTTTGTAGGATTTACATTATGATGTATCCTCTTTCTTATAGATATTAATTTTCACAACAACGTATTCTTCAGTTTTGCTGCGAGTGGGGACCTTGAAAAGCTGTCCAAGACATAACCTGTATGCAATGCTAACCCATTAATTTGTTCTTTCAATTATCAGAAAATGAGAGGAAATTAATGTTGCGAACTTGAAGAGTCTATATCACAAGAGAGAAAATGTATTTTTTCCAGTACTAAGAGGAAAAGATCGAGAAGAGTAACCACGGCCGGCGTAATGATTGATCACAATGAATTAAAACGATTAATAACATGTTAAATCAATCTTAATGATTAATCACAATGAAAATGATTAATGCCAAGAATTGCCAAGTCAATTCAAAAGAAGAAAATGCATGGAGATTTACCGTACGTATGAGAAACATTGACCCTAATTAATTATGGATAGAAAATTGGAAGAAACCAAAAGATGTAGGCAATATTAATGAATCAAACAAAGGAAAGCAGTCTTTTAAATGAAGTTTTTGTTTGTCTAGTTTCTCATTTTCTTTTCTTTTGTTCATTTTAGAGGACCTGTTTTGCTGGGTTTGACTTGGCAATGGTGGACTTATTTCCTGTTGTTTTCTGTTTCCTGATCTATTTTTTTATCAATTTTATCTTTCTAGGATAACTCATTTGTGTCAAGCCTATGAAATTTAGAAATGGCATTATCGCCAAAGACAATAATTGCTACGTACTAATTAGTGTTATTTCTGATCATAATTTATAATCTTTTTTATTATTTTGCTTGAACTCATGTGTCCAATAGATGGGACAAGGCATGTGAAATGAAATGATCGATGATAACAACCAAATGATTTAACAAAGCCTTCCTCATGTTACAAGAAATTTCCTTAAAAACTCCAAAAATAAGTCTTCCCTAGCTGGCTATCAGCTCCCTACATTGGAATGCCTATTTTCTTCAAGCTTTTAGCTAAAAAAATGATAAGGACTTGTCATTTGGCGCTAATTCTCATTACTTTATCATTTGGTGTACGTGACATTTTAAGGATAGTGAATAGCTTAGCTTTACAACTGTGTTTGGTTGTTAGAGTACTGAGCTCAACTCATCACAAACCAATCATTGATGAGACTTATTACTTTTTTAACTTTTCATAAAAAAGTTAAATTCATTTTAACCTATTTCATACATTCAAACAAATATCTCAACTTATTTACAGTCAAACACATCTTATCAATGAGACCCATAAAATATTACTATTTACAGATCAACTTAAGTTATCTCTGATCACCTCAGCATCCAAACACAGCTCTTTGACTCGAGCCTCATTTCATATTTAAAGCATTTTTCTCTCCTGAAGCCACCGATTGTGTGAATAATATTTGTGCCAAAAAGACAGCAACAAAGGCAATATATATTGGACGTTTGCGAGAAGATCAAACATGCACACGATGACCCAAACCCAAATTGGAAAAGTGGTGACTTCGACCATTCATGCATCCAGTAAGCGGAGAGCCATAATTCTTTTTGCTAAAGCTTGCAAACATATACAAGTTTCTTATTTGTTTTCCACCGTCAAAACATACAATGCATGTCATTTAAACCATCAAGTAATCGAAATCAAATTAATGGGACATTTTTTTTAACAGAAACCAAAAGGAAAATTTCTTTTTGATAAAACCGGCCACTTAATTGCATGATGAACTCTCAGATATCACCCAAAACAAAATTCGCCGAAACCTCCCAAATCAATTCCAAATCCTCGTCTAAAAATTGATCAAAATCCATCCTTCATCATCAAATATTCCCTAATGGCGACCCTTTGCCAATTAGCATGCACCAGCGCCTTGTTTCAGAACCTATATATACAGCTCCAAGCAAGTTTGGGGCGCTCTTGAAACTCGCCAAAACAAGAAAAGTATCTATGAACATTTTCTTTACCGTGAATTTAGCTGCCTACCATTAAAATAACATGATAATTTTTATGTACTGTATGTTAGATTATTTTTTAACAAATCCCAACCAGAAAATTAATGACTCAGACTGAAATGGAGAGGATTTGAATCCATTGAAAGGAATATATATATATACATATAATTCTTTTGAAATACTAATTAAAGCGTAATCATGTTATCATGTACATGACATGAACCATTTTTATAATATTTTTTAAATTAAAGGTACTATTTATGTTAATCTAAAATTCAAATTAGATAAGAAACTTATAAAAAGAGATACTTGCTTTTTTTATGAAAGGATATTATTATCATATTGGTTATTGGAAAGTGACTTGTAAAATAATTATTATATCTATATTATTATTCAATTCTATAATATGATGATCCCAAGTATCAATCATGCATATTATACGATCATGATCTGAAGTGTTCAAACTTCATAAGACTACAAAAGCTTCTCTATCGCTATGGAAGTGTTCAAACTTAGACAGCTTCAAGCAGCTTCTCTGCTTTTACATAAGCTGCATCACACGTTTTGGTTTACGAATTAATCATGCCGGCAATGGCCAGCAGGCCCAGTGCACCATCTTTACCTCTTCTCTACTGACTATAAATTGGTGACAAATTGTCAGACATTCCCTCCATCTCAATCACTTCATTTAACCATCACACTCTCTCTCTCTCTCTCTCTCTCTCTCTCTCTCTCTCTCTCTCTTTCACTCTCTCTCTCTCTCCCTCTGATCTCTCACCGCCATTGATCTTTTTAGTAGATCAACTTAACCCACTTATTGTTCTTTTATTGCCTCGTCCGTTGCTGATCTTAATTGTCTCGCACAATGTTGAAGTCCTTTGGTTACACAGTGAATATGCCAACCCTATGCTTTTGTTTGATTTTCTTTCTTACTATGTCTACCATGGCCTCGTTCTCAATGGCATCACTCAAAGCGGGTTTTTATAAGAAAAGTTGCCCTTCTGCCGAAGCAATTGTGAGAAAAGCTGTGAACAAAGCTGTGTCAAAAAATGATCCTGGCATAGCTGCAGGCCTCATTAGACTGCATTTCCATGACTGTTTTGTTCGGGTACGTTTGCTTCTTCCTTACCCAAATTGTACACTCTACGTACTTAACTCTGTCAGAAAATCAACGTTTTCTCTCCAAGGAAGGCGTCCACGACAATATCCTTGGCCTGATAATTAAATCTTATATGTTTTAGAAGCAAAACCGGCCTCAACGTATCATGTGTTCCATAAAGAACTTAGTTACTTCCTGTCAAACACAACGTTCGTTTCATTGCTATAGAAGGGTAGAGCGTAAGTAATACTGTTTTGCTTGTCTGGGGATTTCGAATATAACATAATTCCCAAACTAAAACTCATACAATAAGCGCAGATATGTCGAGTTTCAACGACTAATAAGCAAACTACAGACCCGAGAGCGTTGCATGATTACATGTTAAGAAAGTTTTGTTCTTGTTTTTGAGTTACAGCTAATCATATGATCACATGTTTCAGGGCTGTGATGCGTCTGTTCTAATAGATTCAACCCCCGGAAATCCAGCAGAGAAAAAAAGCGTAGCCAATCCAACCTTGCTAGGCTTTGAAGTAATTGATGAGGCAAAGTCAGAAATCGAAGCTAAATGCCCTCAAGTTGTCTCGTGTGCGGACATTCTAGCTTTTGCTGCTCGTGATAGTTCCTATAAAGTTGGTGGTATATATTATGAAGTGCCATCAGGACGTCGTGATGGTAGAGTATCTTTAGAGGAAGAGCCTATCGACAATCTCCCACTACCTTTCTTTAATGCAAAGCAACTCGAAGAAAATTTTGCAAGAAAAGGCCTTAGTCTGGATGAAATGGTGACACTTTCTGGGGCACATTCCATAGGTGTGGCACATTGTACTAACATCTCACCTCGCTTATACTCTTTCAATGCATCACATCCACAAGATCCGTCAATCGACCCCATATTCGCTAGAAACTTGAAGGCGAAGTGTCCCCAAGAATCAGATTCCAGAAATGGACGCGATCCTGCGGTGGCACTCGATGTACTCTCACCAAACAAACTGGATAACAAGTACTACAAAGATTTGAAGAACCACCGTGGCATATTGACATCTGATCAAACTCTTTTTAGCAGCTCTTCAACTAAAAAGATTGTGAGGAAATATGCAAGGAATGATGCAGTTTGGGCCAACAAATATGCTGCGGCTATGGTGAAAATGGGTTCCATCGATGTTCTCACTGGAAGACAGGGTGAGGTCAGGAAGGACTGTAGGTTTATTAACTAGATCATCGATCTGAAGTTCAATGGCATGCATGTATGGAGCTGGAGGAAATTTGTCATCTGTAATTTTTTGTTCATAATTGGCATGCATGCCTCTTTGTCCATGAAACTAAAGCTGGAAATTGTAGGATATTTCTTCATGATCACCAGATAGGTACCTCGTCTTAAAGTTGTCATGTACTATTCTTGATGTTCTATTATTCATCAATATTATATGAGTTCTATCTTTTAAAATAACAAAATCGAGAATTGATTCATGACATGAATACGTACATATTAATATAGTAAAGAGATCTCATTCCTCTCTTACTATATTGATCAATCCATTCTTGAATGGCCACTAATTAAATTGAAATGGTCATTTTAGATATTAGTAGGCGCTTTCGAGTGGCAACATTGTAGTTAGCTAGCGCCATTCTGTAACAAGAGTTCTTATTGAAGAACAAAGGCAATGTATGTTTGGGTATCCTTGACGGAAGCAAATTACTCGAAGGATCGACAATTATACTTGGAGGTGTGCTCGGTCTTAGAGACTTATGTAAACATTTATTTGGTTAATTATACTTTGCCCCTTCAAACTTTCACCCAATTTATAATGCGCCCCCAAAACTAATAATGTGACGCCCCGACTCCCACGTGGGATGATGAGCGCTGGAAAAGACATGATTTCTTATAGTGCACGTACGGAAACGCGAGAATTGTAACGTTAGGATGATGACAACACGGGTCACGTATCCCAATAAAATGTGCTCAAGTGTGTGCAACATGCAAAAGTGCACAACAAAAGTCGCAGGGGATAATATAAATAAGTCAACTAAGTACCAGAAATTTAAGTACAAACATCCAAAATAAATTATCTTTAAAACATTATACATTTATCCCAAAATATATTACAAAAAGCAAATACATAAACAAGTGATAAAACGAATCTTGACACACAAGAGCAACCCCAGGTTACTCCTCTAACGGAGTTAAAACCTAAGGCTCGTCATCATTATCTGCATCAAAATCTTCGATACCATAAAACGGTACCACATGTAAGTAATAATCCAAACAACCATCGAGATAAAAATACATTAATGTAACCAACAAACAGATCCCAAAACCTCAATTTTTTCGAAAATGATTATTTTCCAACACACGTCAAAAATCCATTTGACCATGAACACGCTATGAATAGTATTTATCATTTCCTAGAAAATGTGCTCATAACCATTAAATCATGAACTGACAATAAAATCATTTATCGGACACTGTAGGTAGGAATAGTAGGCAAGACTCTACCACCATCCCTGCTTACCATCATCCTTACCGCATGCACTGTAGGCAGGAATCACAGGTGGGACTATACCACCATCCCTACTTACCACCATCCCTACCGCATGCACCGTAGGCGGGAATCACAGACGAGACTATACCATCATTCCTACTTACCACAATCCCTATAGTTCCTTTTCACACAAGAGGTACTTATCAGAGCACTGTAGGCGAGAATCACAGGCTGGACTAAACCACTATCCCTACCGCGTGCACCGTAGGAGGGAATCGCAGGCGGGACTATACCACCATTCCTACTTACCACCATCCCTACAGTCTCTTTTCCTTGTTCTCAAACTAGTCAATCCAATCATTTCAAACATACTCAAAATCATTTCTCACATGAAAATTCAGTTTTTAAATAAACACATGAACATGCATGCAATCATGCGAAACCCAGTTTACAGTTACAAACATGAACATGCGTGCAATTGCAATGAACAAGACACGACACTAATATCCAACAACCAACAAATGTCAACACAATCCAATCACACAAACAACTCCATTCTCTAATCCATCCGACCCCCTACTCCTCGGACTCAGTCCGGCATAACCAATCAGTTCACAGTAAAATGAGTTAGTGCAAAATACATGTAAATCATGAAAGCTATTTGAGAAAATACTTACAGCGCTATATTATAATTTTTGAAGGATCACAAAGCTGCAAGAAGTGGCAACACAGCTACAGAACAGTGCAAAATGCACTATGGCCATGGGTCTCAAAAATCCACTTTTGAACGGGGACAAACCAAGACCCTAGATTGATAGAGAATGGCTTAGGAATGTCGGTGAAACTAGTGGTGGTGGTGGTGGTTGGTCGTGGGTGGCGACGTAGACGGTGGTTGAAGGCTAAAATGCCCAAATCGAAATTGTTGATGAATGTGCTTCACCGGTGGCAGATCGGGATTGAGGATGGGTGCATTAGGTTGCTAGGAGGTCGAGAATGAAGTGGTGAAGAAATGGTGGCCGGAAGTGGCGTGATGGCGGTGCTCAAACACAAGAGGTGCCGCAGCTTTGCATTGTGAGTGGAGACAAACGGCGACACGAGAGAGGCTGGGATTGAAGGGTGGTGGTCGCCGGCCAATGGGGAAGAGATTGATAGGGGCGGTGACGAACACGGGCAGCGCACGGTGGTGCTAGCGGTGGACGAAGAAATCAGAAGGGAGAGGGAGGAAGGCTGTCGCGTGCAGGAAGAGAGTAGGGGAAAAGAAATGGGGAGAAAGAAAAGAAGAAGAAAAGAAAAATGGGGAAAAGAAAAGTGAGGAAAAGAAATGAGATCCATTCCTCACATCTTGGGTCACAAAAATGATCCAACGAAAAATATTTCAAAACAGTAAATTAAATAAAATAATTTAAACGTAGTGATTAAATAAATATAAAATAATTAAATCCAACAATAAACTAATTTAAAATAAAAAGCAATTTAAATAATAAAAAATTATTAATAACAAGAAAACACATTGAATTAACAATTAAAAATATTAAAATAATATAACGTAAATCATCTAACATTTAAAACAAGAAAGCTCATAATCTTAATAAATGAAATAATTTTCTTAGTCAAAATACACGTAAATACGGGGTATCATATCCTCCCCCTTAAAATAAAATTTCGTCCTCGAAATTTGTAAAGTCAAATATTAACGCCAAAGCAAAATACAAGATACAACCCAAAATACGCTCGAGACAAACATACCATCAAAAACTTCCAAACAGGCATGAGTAATGCTTTCTCAAGTCTACTCCCTAAGGCGATTTCATCATACTCGCATTAGTCTTCCAATGACACATCACGTCTATCACTCCTGGGGCGGCCATGTAATCCAAAATCTCCATTTCCACAAAAACATAAATACAACACTTAGCAAAATCCAATGATTATTATTATCGTAACACGAACTGCACTAACCTCAATCGACTCCTATGCCTTATCTTCCAAACTTTCATTGTATTCTACAAGTTGGTAGCCTATTAGCCACTTTCAAAGTTAACCATCAATAAGCATTTCCATCATCCAGACCTATTCCCTCAAAATCAACAAGAATTATTTCTTAAATCCGCACCACCAAAAGTTTAATCTCTAATTACAAGTATCATCTCAAATTTTCAAATCACCAATAATCCCTTAAGATCAACACAAGGTTTGAATCCTTAATTACATCACAACATAACACCATTGAGTATGAGGTAGCTCAACACCTACAAACCTGAAAACTCTCACCACATTTGGTAGAAAATTCTTGATCACCCAAAACCATGAGCTATTACATAATTTCCTCAAACTCACCAAGAATTCATTCCTGAATCTGCACCAACTATTATCCTCAAATCTGATATGGATCAAATCCCAAAACCTGCCACTAAAACCTCGAACTAATAACAATTATTTTCCCCAATTCGAACCAAATCTTCAATTCTCATAGAAATACACGAACTAAATCAATACCTTCAATCCCCGAAGAAATATTCTCCTTGAAAATTCCTATATCAATAACTCAACTCTGATCAACCCTATTTAATGGTCACAGACTAACCAATCTCCAAAATAAATCAAGCTAGCACACCAAGCTTGCAGAATTAAAAACTTAAATCTTATTACAAACCACTCCTTCAAATTTGCAATTCTAAAACCTTAAAACCTTAAATGATAACAAATCATTTCCTAAAGTCTGCAAAACCTTAAACCCTTGGTGAAATTCTCGTAAATCTATCCTTAAAGTTTGTTGAACTTACAACCTCCTATTCTAAAGCCTCGTGTCAAATCTCCACGAAATCTAAAACCTCAATTATCCTACTCCCCTAAGAGATCACCCAAACCAAACCGTTCCCTTCATGCCTCAAGATTACAAAAGCAAACCAAGTCGATAAAAGTTCAAGTCTACTATACTAAATATTTATACCTAACAACAACATTCTCGATCGTATCATCTTCCTGCCATAGCGTAACCTTTAACAAAATAATTTCAAATCACAACTTTAAAATTTTCTTGTACTGCACCTAAGGGACATGTGGTTTTGTAACACCCCGTATTTTAGTGTATTTTTATTGAAAGATTATTTTTATTAATTCAAAAATTTATTCTCTTGTTTTAAAATTGTCGGATATTTTTAAATGGTTTATTTTATGATCTTTAAATTGTGAAAAATTAATTTGTTATGTTTTCTTAATATGTATTATTGTTATGCATTTAAATTGTTCTTTATTTTAAATTAATTGATTGTTGGATTAAATTATTTTATTTTCATTGTATTATTACATTTAAATTATTTTAATTGACTTGCTGTTTTAAAATCATTTTCACTGGATCATTTTTGTGACCCAAGACGTGAGAATTGGACCTCATTTTTTTCTCTATATTTTTCTTTTCCCTTTTTCTTTTCTTCTTCTTCTTTTTTCTTTTTCTTCCTTTTCTTTCTTCCCTCTCTCTCTCTCTCTCCTTACCCGTGCGCTGCCTCCCTCTCTCCCCCGTGCGATTTTCTTCTCCTCCACCCAGCCACAGCCGCGCGCCGCCGTGCACCTCACCGCCCAGCCCACCTTTTTCCTCTCCCTCCGGCGACCACCCCCCTCCATTCTCAGCCCCTTTCACACCGCCGTTTGCTCCAATGAACCCCTCATAGCCGTGGCCTATCTTGAGCTCGCTCGCTGCCGTCGCACCACCTCTTGACACAATTTCTTCACCACTTCATCCTCGACCTCCTAGCAACCTAACCCACCCATCCCCAGCTCCGATCTGCCACCGGTGAAACTCCACCATCAACATTTCCATTTTGAACTTTTTGGTCTTCAACCGCCCTCTACACCGCCGCCCACGGCAAACCACCACCACCACTAGCTTCACTGACATCCCTAAGCCCCACCCTATCAATTTTGGGTCTTGGTTTGTCCCCATTCAAAAATGAGTATTTGAGACCCACAGCCACAGTGTATTTTACATTGTTTTGTTACTGAGCCGCCACTTCTTGCAGCTCCGTGATCTTTCAAAAATTATATTATAGCACTGTAAGTATTTTTTCAAAGAACTTTTGTGATTTAAATATATTTTTACACTAACTCATATTATTGTGAACTGGTAGGTTATGCCGGACTGAGTCCGAGGAGTTCGGGGGTTGGATGGATTGTGGACGGAGTTGTTGTACGTTTGGTTTGCATTGTTGGTTGTTGTTATAGCGTTGTTCATGTACATGGCATATTGCATGCATGATCATGTTTGTAAATGAAACTGGATTTTTGTGTAATTACATTCATGTTCATATGTTTATTGAAAACTGGGTTTTCATGTGTTAAAAGATTTTTGGGTGTATGTGTATCACGACCCCAAGTCTAGATGAGACATTATCTCGGTGGAGCTCCTCTGGTCACTCGGGAGCGGAATATACTGAGTGACGTCCCCTGGGTTGTCTTTGGGCGACAACGGGATCGAACGAGATGGTTTCGTGCCGACTTCGTGGCCCCTCTGCTGGCGGGGGCTAGAGGATGCTTGGCCACGAACGCTCTCGGCGTGGAACTGGGCATCGCTCGTTGTGTAGAGGATGTTTGGCCACGAACGCGTTGGGCGTCGAACTGGGCATCTCTATGAAGCCAGGATGTGCTGATGATCCCTAGGGGAGATCATGGTGCATATGGTTAATGGATTAATGAGCTGTTTTCTGGAAAAATAGTGTGTTGAATAAAAATATTTTTATTTGATTCATTTTCTAGGAAAATGATATTTTATTGATTTGGGTCATTTTCTGGAAAAATGACGGATTATTATTTTTGGGCCAAAATGGGATTTTGGCGTGTGTTGAAAAATATCCATTTTCAGAGAGAATGATATTTTTGGGTCTGACGCATATTTCATCATATGCATGCATGTTGATTGCATCAATATGTTTTTATCTCATGGTTATTTGGTTTATACTTACCTGCAGTACCATTCTATGGTAATGCAGATTTTGATGTAAAGGTGGTTGAGGGTGAGCCTAAGGATTCGGCTCCGCCTGAAGAGTGATTGGGATCACTCGTTTTTGGTTTGAGACTTTTATTATTTTATTTGGGATGACTGTATAACTCTTTTAATTATTTTACTTATGTTAGCTTGTATTAAAAATTCTGGTACTTAATTGACTTATTTATATTTTCTGCTGCGATTTTTGTTGTGCACTTTTGCATGTTGCACACACTTGAGCACATTTCGTGAGGATGCGTGACCGTGTTGTCATCATCCCGATGTCATGATTCTCTTGTTTTTGTATGTGGGAGTTGGGGCATCACAGGTAGTATTAGAGCAGTTCGGCTCTAGGTGAACCCACATGTCCCTTAGGTGAAGTACCAGAAATTTTTATTTTTAAAGTTGTAAGTTAAATTATTTAATTTAAAGTATGTTGTTTTATTGGTTTTAGTTATTTTATTGTATACTACTTTCTTTGTTTATTTACTTTATTGTATGTTATTTTGTTTTATTTGTTTTATTTTATGGTGGGTTATTTTATTTTTTTAATTATTTTATTGTGTACTGCTCCATTGTTTTCTTCATTTTGTCTTATGATATTTTATTGTTGGTTTTATTCTATTTTGTTTTATGTTGTATTGTCGTATTTTAATTTATTTTGCTACAGTTGTATTTTAATTTGCTTGAGTTGAAAGTGAGGATAAGGATTACGCTATGGCAGGAAGATGATGCGATCGAGAATGCTATTGTTAGGTATAAATATTGAGTGTAGTAGGCTTGAACTTTTATCGATTTGGGTTGCTTTTGTAATTTTGAGGAATGAAGGGAACGGTTTGGTTGGGAGATCTCTTTGGAGAATAGGATAATTGAGGTTTTAGATTTCGTGGAGATATGGCTGGAAGCTTTAGAATAAGAGGTTGTAAGTTCAACAACTTCAGGGTTAGATTTATGAGGAATTCATCTAAGGTTTGTGGCTCTATAGTTTTTAAGAAATAAGTTATTGGATTTAAGGTGATAGGTTCAACAAGTATTTGAATGATTACTTACATTAGAAGTTTACGATTTTGCCGACTTTGATAAGCAGTTTGTTAACATTTGGGACTTGAGGATTTTCAAGATTTATAAGGTGAAATGTTTTAGATTTAAGGTCATCGATCTTGAGGGTTTCGGGAAATGATTCTTATCTGGTTCATGGTTTTAGAATTGCAGAGTTGAATGGCTGAATTATAATAGGATTTGAGTTCTTAGTTTGTAGACTTGGTATGCTAGCTTGGTCTATTCTAGCAATTGATTGGTTGGTAACCATTTTTCAAGAGAGAACCTCTTTGCAGATGGAAGGTAATGATCTAGTTTGTGTATTTTCTGAGGATTGAAAATGTTGATCTAGTTCAGAAAATGATTGTTTTTAGCTCGAGGTTAGTGGCAGGTTGATGATTTAATCCATATAAACTTTAAGAAATGATTCTTGTTGATTTTGAAGATATAGGTCCAGATGATGGAAATGGTAGCGATGGATCACTTGCATGTTTGGAGGCTTTTTAGTTTTGACTAAGGGTGCATGAGATCGATGCGTACCAGTGGTGAGTGTGTATGCATTTCGGAGAGTACAGGTCTTAGTCTCCTTTTGGCTTGGAAGAAGTGTCTTGGGTAGGTGTTGAAGATGAGTAATTACAATAGTATTAAATTCAAGAGATTTTGACTTGGAGTTTTTGGTGAGTCAATCGGAGTGTGTAGTCGAAGTGGGTTACTCAATGGAATGATGGTTGGCAATAATTATTATGATTATCTACAAGAATTAATTGTGACTTTAGGATACTTTGGAATTTAAATTTTGAGGTTATACTTTCTTTTAGAGATTGAGCATCCAGTTGGTTGGATTAAAGACATTGTTATTTAACTTAAAGAGAGATTGATGGGTCGTCATGTTTGGTGTATGATAAGATCTTGGAAGTTGAAGCTTAGGCATCAGCGGTGGATAATATGATCAAGTATGTGGGTTAATAAAGCATTAGGATCCTTGGGTGCTTTGCATTGGCTTTTGGTGGATTGATGATTTGAGCAGTATGGCTTGTCTTGACGTTTAGTAGTGATGTGCTATTGAAAGAACTAGTCGTGCTAATACTAGCTTATAGGAGTAGAAGTAGGTGGGCAAGTTACCATAAAGGTTTTGATAATATTTTGGTGAAGTCAATGGTGGCTCTTAGTGAGTTTAGTTACTGCTAGGTTAGGTGTTATTCAGAATGTAGGTGATGAGCTTTTGGGTTTAGGTTGTCGGGTAGAAGTTTATAGGCGCTCATATTGGTTGGCTGGGTTGGAATCGAGCCTTTTAGGGTATGTTCCTTATCGTAGATGAGACGGATGTATTTTGGATTGAGGTTACTTATTTTCAATTTGGGATGAGGTTGATTGATATTGAATTTCTGTTAATGCTAATGGATGTATTTGTGGAATATTGAATTTGATTAAGGCAGCAGAGTTATTTGAGGAATATGAGTGATAACTCATAGTTTTGGGAAAGAGAATATTTTCTACCAAATTATGATAAGAGTTTTTCGTTAGTAGGTATGGAGCCATCTTGTACTCGATAGTGTTAGTTTTATGAGGACATAAATTTTATGCATGTGGCAAATATCAGAGTGCATAGCAGAAGCACAATATTTTTTTTGGTTGTAGTTAGAAGTCCAAATTTTGTGCCGATCTTGAGGAATTAGTGGCGACTTGAATTTTTGAGATGATACTTATAGTTGGAGATTAATTACTTAGTTGGACCGATTATGTTATTGATGGTTAACTTTGGAAGTGTCCATTAGGTTACCAAAGATAGAATACAATAAAAGATTAGAAATTATAGCACAGGAGTCGATTGAAGTTAGCACAGATTATTGTATGGAGCTACTAATCATTGGAATTTATTGGATTTGTATTAAGGTTCTTGTGAAAAATGGAGATTTTGGATAACATAGCCACCCTAGGAATACTGGACGTGAGATGCCATTGGGAGTCTAATGTGAGTATGATGGAATTGCCTATGAGAGTAGACTTGAGAGAGCATTACTTTTGCCTATTTGGGCGATAGTGATGGTATGTTGTCACAAACATGTTCTGGTTGTATCTTATATCCTGCTTTAGCGTGATGTATGGCCATACAAATTTTGAGAACGAAATTTTATTTTAAGGGGGGAGAATGTAACACCCGTATTTTAGTGTATTTTTATTGAAAGATTATTTTTATTAATTCAAAAATTTATTCTCTTGTTTTAAAATTTTTCGGATATTTTTAAATGATTTATTTTATGATCTTTAAATTGTGAAAAATTAATATGTTATATTTTCTTAATATGTATTATTGTTATGCATTTAAATTGTTATTTATTTTAAATTAATTGATTGTTGTATCTAGTTGTATCTTGTATCCTACTTTAGTGTGATGTATGGCCTTACAAATTTCGAGGACCAAATTTTATTTTAAGGGGAGGAGAATGTAACATCCTGTATTTTAGTGTATTTTTATTGAAAGATTATTTTTATTAATTCAAAAATTTATTCACTTGTTTAAAAATTTATCGGATATTTTTAAATGGTTTATTTTATGATCTTTAAATTGTGAAAAAATTAATTTGTTATGTTTTCTTAATATGTATTATTGTTATGCATTTAAATTGTTCTTTATTTTAAATTAATTGATTGTTGGATTAAATTATTTTATTTTCATTGTATCATTACGTTTAAATTATTTTAATTGACTTGCTATTTTAAAATTATTTTCGTTGGATCATTTTTGTGACCCAAGATGTGAGGATTGGAGCTCATTTCTTTCCCCCTATTTTTCTTTTCCCTTTTTCTTTTCTTCTTCTTTTTTCTTTTTTCTTTTTCTTCCTTTTCTTTCTTTCCTCTCTCTCTTCTCACCCGAGCGCTACCTCCCTCTCTCCCCCGTGCGATTTTCTTCTCCTCCACCCAGCCACCGCAGCGCGCCACCGTGCACCTCACCGCCCAGCCCACCTTCTTCTTCTCCCTCCGACGACCACCCCCCTCCATTCTCAGCCCCTTTCGCGCCGCTGTTTGCCCCCACAAACCCCTCATAGCCGAGGCACATCTTGAGCTCGCACGCCGCTGTCGTGCCACCTCCGGCCACAATTTCTTCCCCACTTTATCCTCGACCTCCTAGCAACCTAACCCACATATCCCCAGCTCTGATCCACCACTGGTGAAGCTCCACCATCAACATTTTCGTTTTGGGCTTTTTGGTCTTCAACCGCCCTCTACGCTGCCGCCCACTGCAAACCACCACCACTACTAGCTTCACTGACATCCCTAAGCCATACCCTATTAATTTCGGGTCTTGGTTTGTCCCCATTCAAAAATGGGTATTTGAGACCCACGACCACAATGTATTTTACACTGTTTTGTTGCTGAGCCGCCACTTCTTGCACCTCTGTGATCCTTCAGAAATTATATTATAACACTGTAAGTATTTTTCCAAAGAACTATCGTGATTTAAATATATTTTTGCACTAACTCATATTATTGTGAACTGGTTGGTTATGCCGGACTGAGTCTGAGGAGTTCGGGGGACGGATGGATTGTGGACGGAGTTGTTGTGTGTTTGGTTTGCATTGTTGGTTATTGTTATGGCGTTGTTCATGCACATGGCATATTGCACGCATGATCATGTTTGTAAATGATCATGTTTGTAAATGAAACTGGGTTTTCATGTAATTGCATTCATGTTCATTTGTTTATTGAAAACTGGGTTTTCATGTGTAAAAGGAATTTTGGGTATGTGTGTATCACGACCCCAAGCCGAGATGGGACATTATTTCGGTGGAGCTCCTCTGGTCAATCGGGGAGGAATATACTGAGTGACGTCCCCTGGGTTGTCGCTGGGCGACAACGGGATCGGACGAGATGGTCTCGTGTCGACTCTGTGGCCCCTCTGCTGGCGGGGACTAGAGGATGCTTGGCTACGAACGCTCTCGGTGCGGAACTGGGCATCGCTCGTTGCATAGAGAATGCTTGTCCACGAACGCGCTGGGCGCGGAACTGGACATCGCTATGAAACCAGGATGTGCGGATGATCCTTAAGGGAGATCATAGTGCATATGGTTAATGGATTAATGGGCTGTTTTCTGGGAAAATAGCGTGTTGAATAAAAGTATTTTTATGTGATTCATTTTCTGAAAAAATAATATTTTATTGATTTGGGTCATTTTCTGAAAAAATGACGGATTATTATTTTTGGGCCAAAATGGGATTTTGGCGTGTGTTGAAAATATCAATTTTCGGGAAAAGTGATATTTTTGGGTCTGACACATATTTCATCATATGCATGCATGTTAGTTGCATCAATATATTTTTATCTTGTGGTTATTTGATTTATACTTACCTGCGATACCGTTCTATGGTAACGCATATTTTGATGCAGAGGTAGATGAGGGTGAGCCTGAGGATTCGGCTCCGCCCAAGCAGTGATTGGGATCACTCGTTTATGGTTTGAGACTTTTATTATTTTATTTAGGATGACTATATAACTCTTTTAATAATTTTACTTATGTTAGTTTGTATTAAAAATTTTGGTACTTAGTTGACTTATTTATATTATCCGCTGCGACTTGAGTTGCTATGAGATTGATGATAAAGTGGTGAAGAGTTGGTGGTCGTAGGTGGCGCGACGACAGCGCTGGAGCTCAAGGTACACCGCGGCTTTGAGGAGTTCGTGCTGGCTAATGGCGGCGCGAGGGAGGCTGAAACTGGAGGGAAGGGGTCGCCGGAGGGAGAGGAAGCTAGAGGGGTGGGCGGTGCCGACCACGGCGACGCGGCGGCGGCTAGGCTGGGAGAAGAGAGAAACGGGCAGGTAGAGAGAGGAGAGAGGCCGCGCGGGGAGAGAGAGAGAGAGAGGGAGGAGATAAAAGAAAGAGAAAAAGAAAAGAAAAGAGAAAAAGAAATATAGAGGGAAAGAAATGAGGTCCAATCCCCACATCTTAGGTCACAAAAATGATCTAACGAAAATGATTTCAAAACAGCATCTCAATTAAAATAATTTAAACGTAATGATAAAATGAAAATAAAATATTTAAATTCAACAATCAATTAATTCAAAAGAAGAACAATTTAAATGCATCACAATAATAATTATTAAGAAAACATCTCAAATTAATTTTTACAATTTAAAAATCATAAAATTAACCATCTAAAAATATCCGATAAATATAAAACAAGAGAATAAATTTTTGAATTATTAAAAATAATCCTTTAATAAAAATACACTAAAATACAGAGTGTTACAGTCGGGGCGTCACAATATATATATATATATATATATATATATATATATATATATATATATATATATATATATATATCGTGACTGTTATTTATTTATTTATATATTTTTATAGAACCGGAGAAAGGATCCCCGTAGTTTATTGCAAGAAACCCCTTTTTGTTAGGAGAACTCCGTTACAAAAAAAAAAAAAAAAAAAAAATTGGCTTAAGCCATCAACAACGTTCCAGATCTACGCCAAACGAAACAAAAGACCCTACCAAGTACAAAAATTAGTTCATATAAAGAAACCCCCAAGACATTAACCATAACAGATATATGGAAGACCCATCTTATCTATTTTTAAAAGACCCCGAAGCCTCCAAGGTAGGTCTGCATAAGCATTCCAAGAAGCCGTGCAGCCCTCTGAAGCCAGCCTTGCCAACATATCTGTTGCTGCATTTTTTTCTCAAAATACGTGGGATATGCGAATACTCATACTGGCCATAATCATTTTTAACTCCTCCCAATAATCTTCAATGTACTATAGGCTAATCTCTGATTTTCTCAATCAATTCACAACAATAGTAGAATCAATTAGCAACCACTACAATAAATTCAGTCTTTTTTCATGAATTTTTTTCTCAAGGTATACTATCTGTAAATAATTAACTAATGACACGAAAGCTGTTCATAGAAAAAAATAAGCCTTTTGCCACCAAATCACGGCGGCAAGTACAATTTTGTGGAAAAACAATTGTTTGCGACGAAAAAAAGAGTTTTTTTGCTACAACAAAAAATTGCAGCAAATAAACTTACCAAATATTAGTTTATGTGGCTTATTAGTTTTTGCGACGAGGAAATAGCTTTTGCGGCGAGAATGAACTGCCGTGTGGCGCCCCCGACCCCCATGTAAGGAGACACGATAATCGAGATACCAGGATGGTAACAACTGGGTCACACATCCCAACGATAGTACCAAGTGTGTATACATGCAACAGTATACAATAAACAACGTATCGGATAATTAAGTCAACTAAGTACCAGAATGGTTAATACAATTTAAACAATCAGTAAAAAGGTTTAAAAATTATACAGTCATCCAAAATAAATATTTTACAAGTCTCAAACCAAAACGAGTGATCCCAGATCACTCCTTGGGCAGAGCCGAATCCTCAGGCTCACCCTCAGCCTCATCTGCATCGAAATCTGTGTTACTATAAAATGATACCGTAGGTAAGTATAGACCAAACAGCTACGAGATAAAAATACATTAATGCGACCAACATGCATGCATATGATGAAATATGCATTAGATCCAAAAAATATTATTTTCCCCGAAGATAGATATTTTCAACACACGCCAAAATCTCATTTTGGCCCAAAAATAATACTCCGTCATTTTCCCAGAAAATGACCCAAATCAATAAAACCTCATTTTCCTAGAAAATAAATCACATAAAATCATTTTAATCAACACACGTTATTTTTCCAGAAAACAGCCAATTATTCCATTAACTAATGCACCATGATCTCCCCTAGGGATCATCCGCACGTCGTGGCTTTGTAGTGATGCTCAGTTCTGCGCCTAGAGCGTTCGTGGCCAAGCACCCTCTAGCCCCCGCCAGCAGAAGGGCCACGGAGTCGGCACGAGACCATCTCATCCGATCCCATCGTCGCCCAGCGACAATACAGGGACGTCACTCAGTATATTCCGCTCCTGAGTGACCAGAGGAGATCCATCGAGATAATGCCCCATCTCAGCTTGGGGTCGTGATACACACTCACCCAAAATCCTTTAACATATGAAAACTCAATTTTCATGAAACACATGAACATGAATGCATGTACATGAAAACCCAGTTTCCTTTACAAACATGATCATGCATGCAATATGCCATGTACATGAACAACACCGTACCAACAACCAACATTTTACAATACCAACCAAATACACAACTCCGTCCATAATCCATCCGATCCCCGAACTCCTCGGACTCAGTCCGGCATGTCCAACCAATTCACAATAATATGGGTTAGTGCAAAAATATATTTAAATCACGATAGTTATTTGAAAAAATACTTATAGTGCTATATAATAATTTCCAAACGATCACGTTGGTGCAAAAGGTGGTGGCTCAGCAACGAAACAGTCTAAAATACACTGTGGCCGTGAGTCTCAAATACCCACTATTGAATGGGGACAAACTAAGACCTGAAACTGATAGGGTAGGGCTTAGAGAGGTTGGTGAAACTAATGGTGGTGGTGGTTTGCCGAGGGTGGCGGCGCAAATGGTGGTTTTAGGCCAAAGATGTCCAAATCGGAAATAGAGATAGATAGGTTTCACCGGTGAAGGATCGGAGCTGGGGTTGGGTCCATTGGGTTGTTAGGAGGTCGAGAATGAAGTGGTGAAGAAATGGTGGCCGGAGGTGGCGCGACGGCGGCGTGCGAGCTCAAGGAACACCGGCGAGATAGGGGCTGGGATTGACCGGGAGTGGTCGCCGGCCG
The DNA here is from genome assembly GCF_004785595.1 of Juglans microcarpa x Juglans regia. Lineage (NCBI taxonomy): Eukaryota > Viridiplantae > Streptophyta > Magnoliopsida > Fagales > Juglandaceae > Juglans > Juglans microcarpa x Juglans regia. Next base: position 24,440,014 of record NC_054601.1, on the reverse strand, counting down.
ATGGGGGAGGGAACGGGAGGGGCGGTGTCGCGCACGGCGGCGCGACGGCGGTGGGTTGGGTGAGGAAGACGCGGACGCACGGGAAAGGGAATGGGAAGGGCTGTCGCGCGAGGGAGAGTTGAGGGGGAAAAAAAAAAGAGGAAAGAAAAGAAAAAAGTTAAAAGAAAAATGAAGGGAAAGAAATGAGGTCCAATCCTCATATCTTGGGTCACAGAAAATGATCCGACGAAAATAATTTTAAAACAGCAAATCCATTAAAATAAATTAAACGTAATGATACAATGAAAATAAAATAATTAAATCTTACAATCAATTAATTTAAAAAGAAGAACAATTTAAATGTACAACAATAAATAAATATTAAGAAAACATAACAATTTAATTTTCACAATTTAAAGATCATAAAATAAATCATTTAAAATATCCGATAATTTTAAAACAAGAGAATAATTTTTTGAATTATTAAAATAATCATTCAATAAAAATATACTAAAATACGGGGTGTTACATGCCGCAAATAGTTTTTTAAGTTAAAAGGTCTATTTATTTAAATGGATTTATTTCTATAAGAAATTTTTACCACGAGATCACGTCGGCAAGTAAAACTTTGTGAAAAATTTCTTTTTGCGAAAAAAAATAAAAATTTGCAACGACAAGAACTCGTTGTAAATAAACTTATTAGAGACCTAGCTTAGAGAGAGATCGGGCCACCAACCAAAGAGGAGATTCACAGAGGCATTGGTGTTTTTCCCATCACAAGTTACCAATGAAGGCACTCCAGCCATCGCACACTGCTGACTCATACGGCTCCTCTTTCTTTCTCTGAGACAACACAATACAAATAACCCAAGCATACAAATAAGCCAAACAGGCGCATGAATATCAATAAAATTTCATGAACGAGTTCGTAAGTTTCTCTTCTACAAAAATATATCAACATAAAGTGAGAGAGGTAAACGAGTATTATTATGTTAAATTATAGTACAATGACATATATCAAATCTGCATTATATTCTATCGAGACCATAGAATATTTGTGACCTAAAGCTTTGATACTACATATTAAATATTTTAACATGAACATTAATATAAGGATCTTTGATTTTCTATGATCTATGATAATAATTAACAACGGTTAAAACATATACCTTCTTCGTCTTAGTTCGATGGAGAATTTGACCGGACTATGAGAGAATGATCATCCTACCAATGTTTCCTCCAAGTGTCTTCCGATGACTAGATGAACAATTATGTTATTATAAGTGAGAACCCTTAATCCCTTAGTGCTATAAATGGACTTTTGGTTATCATGAGATCTAAAGGTATTTGTATCCCACTATAACTCATTAATTAATTGATAATATTTGAACTAGTTTAAACTCGTTAGGTTACTAACCCATGAGAATATAGGTGTGTTGATCATAGAATTTTAATAAAAATCTTACACTTTATACTCGCAGTCTCCTTTTCTTCTTCTTCATTGGACTGGGTGACGAGGAAGTGCTTGTAAATCTCTATATGGTGGGCTCTAGGAAGGGAAAGGGAGAAGAGGGACTAGGGTGCGGCATTAGAGAAAAAAAAAACCGCTAGTTTGTGGAAATGGCCAATGGTTAGAATAATTAAAAGGAAAATGCTTGGTTATCACTTAAATTTGCTCCCAAAGTGCGACTAATGCATTTTGGTATTTTTTAAATCTTTAAAAAAGTTTTCATTAGTGAATTTGTATGTATGTTTTTTTTTTTAAATTTAAAACAAAAACCAAAATGCACTAAGGGCACATTTGGAGTAGGGTAGACCGCTCCTGCACATTTTTTTTTCATTAGTGCTACCCGCTCATGCAGGGATAGGGTAGACCATTCCCTACACCCTACCCCCACATGCGCTGGGGGTAGGGTTTTCATCCCCACACTCTGCCCGGTGGGAACCACTCATTCGGACCTCCCTCCTCTCCCCCCCCCCCCCCCCCGGCTCCAATAGTTCCTAAGGATCATTGGGCCCATAAATTAATCCTCGGCCCAAATGTGACCAAAAACATATTTTTAGAGGTAAATTATAAATTTAAATTTGTAAATATGATCCTAATTTAAAAACTAAGAAAATAATTTTTAAATTTGCTAGTGCATATTATGTAGAAGTTAATGTAGCTTAATGTGATCTTTATATAGGAAGTCAAAATAGTACAAGTGTCTTAATTAAACAATGTGGAATCCTTGAGGCCAACAATATCCGAGCGTCACGACTTCCTCGAAAGGCTCGAGGGCGCCACACTCTAGCTAGAAACTAAAGTTCAAGTTTCCTTTTCTTCTTTTGCATTGGAATAAACAATTTAGGATGTGCAATGGTATGCAAGCCCTAAAACAAGTGTGCTAGCACAAAGCAACCAAAGGCAGGTTTCAATGATGAGATAGAACAAGCGATAGGAAAGATAATTCATGAATTTCATCGTACATTCTATATGTAGTATATCATGCCAAACAATTCTTTTTTCCTTTTTGTCCAAAACTGCTCAAACGTAATCACACACGGAGAGAACCTTATTCCACATATAAAATACAAAAAAAGGAGATAAAAGAAAAGGAAAACTAAATAGAAAAAAGGCACATTACTTAGAGAACGGACACCTTGTAGCTACGTCGCGGCACCTTCGAGAAGGTAGATTCTATAAGATCAAAATACAACGGAAAATGCATCACAGCAAAAAAAGTTACCGGTAGGCAGGTTGCTGCATACACTGGATACGCCACATATTTTAACTTATCGTCTATCACAAAGCGATGTCCCGAGCAGAAGGAAATCAACATCGCGGCTATGGCAAAGAACAAGGACGTTAAACCTATCAAGAGCTTCAATGGCAAGCCCTTTCCGAAATCTCTTTCTTTATTCCTTGATGTTAAGATGGAGAGGAACGTCACCAAAGCCGTGACCGAGAAGCAGAGTGCGATGAGTGATGAGATGGCAAAGAGGTGGAATGGGGTTCTGTTTTCAAATGTTGGAGTGCCAATATTATCCCTTATGCCTCCAGGAACTGCAGAGGAGGTGGCAAAGGCCACGGTGGCTATGAGTCCAGCGACAACGGAGTAGGATTCGGAGGTTTTAATTAACCACTTGCCACCGTCCTTGACGAGCTGCTGGTGTTTTGCGACGAATAGTTCCTCAGGGGTTTTGTCGTCCTTGTTGCGGCAGGTAAGAAAGTTACAGGGAATTTTCTCTGTGACGAACTGCATGAAGCCAAGCATCAAGTGCGAAAACATGACAAAAATTAATTATTACAAATATATATATATTTATTTTTATAAATATATATAGTTTTTTCTATATGCATACCTCAAACCACTTGATGTACATATTGCATTTGCAAGGCCTCCCCGGGAATCAGCCAAGGCCTATATTCTCCAACCTCAGCCGCGAGATGAGCTGCATTATTCCCACTTGTATCCACCACCCGTAACACCCTGTCTTTGATCATGACATTTTTTTTCAACAGGATTTGAAATACACGTGGTTGTCTGTACTGCACCGCCAATAACATTACATTCTTGTTTTCTTTATTCACTTCATTTATGGCAATCGGAAACAGTTCCAGAACTTTCTCTACAATTTCGGAAATGCCATTTCGCGAAGCAATTAATAAAGGATCTTCTAGTTCGTTCCCACCTATATATTAACCCGAAAGGTCAATAATATAAGGAAAATAACAAAATTAATAATAATAATAACAATAACAATAATAATAATAATTAGCTTTGTAACTTATGAGATTTGCTCGAACCCCTCTTATTCGAGGGACCATCAATATTAATTGGGGATTGAGCTGTCTCCATGCATATGCTTAGTTGCCATTATTATGAATGGTTGAGGTGGCTTGATTCGTGTTGAAAAAGCACATCTACTAATTTTTCGCTCGAGCAGTGATTTTGTTGCTCGAGCGAAGCTTTAGACAGATTATTCGTTCATCAATTGCTCGACAGTCAGCTGGAGCAAGACCAGAACTCGCTTGACACTCACTTTGAGCAAAATCCAAGTAGAGAGTTTGCTCGTTACCCACTCGACACTCAGCTTGAACAGACGCCAACCCTAGTGTTCACTCGAGCCTCTCTCGACATGCTGCTTGAGCGAATGTCTATATTATAGGGTTTTGCGCCCATTTCAGTATAAATACATGTTATTTTCAATGTATTTTGAATTTTGAGCAACCAGAATACAAAGAGACGAAGATATATAGATCCTTTTGTGAGACTCTTGAGAGTTCATTGGGTGTATTGGAACTCTGGGATTGAGAATTTTGTAATCGATCTCTTATACTTCAGCTTTGTTGATAGTGAAATTCATTGAAACTGACCCAACCAGTGAACGTAGGCTCACATTGAGCCGAACTACTTAAATCTTAGTATTCTGTGTATGATTATTAGTTTTACTTCCACTATTTTCACTTTAACTTAGTCGTCGATAACTAGTTAATCCTAACATGAACTACTTGATTTAGCCAAATTATTGGTTTCCCGGCCTTTATTAATCATTAATGAAATGGAACTTTCTCTAACTTTCTCTAACATTTTTCTAACCTAAACATACCCCAGCGTCATTTCTCACCTTGCGCAAGGTGAGAAATGACCCTTATTCCAGAAAGGTAAATACTCCCTTAACACTTAATAATTCTGCTGCCCTCTTTGCCCGGAGTACTCTCAGACAGTTATTTATTTATGGGCTTACTCTCAGGAAATTGCTTTTACGACCGGGGTAGCTACAATGCTGCACATGAGTGGTGGTCTTCTCAACCATATTCTTGGACAAGCCGTTTACAAGAACAGATCATGCAGGTCCCTCATGAGCAGGAAAAAAGTTAGATATGAGTTTTGGAGATCAAGGCTAGTTCTTGACTGGATTACCTTCACTGTTGTCATCTTCAGTATCGGGAACATCGTCTGGAGTTATTCGGTCCAGATCTATTGTGCTTGTATCAGACCGTTGCAAGCTTAAGGGCTTCTTTCCACTGTAATAATATTCGGACAACACATCGACACTACTCCCCAGAAGTTCGTTCATGATCAGAATGGACAACTTGTGCTGCTTTTTCTCGTCATATATCTTTCTTATCGCGAGAATTCCTTGTTAACATCATAGACAAAATAGCGTAATTAAGAAACTACTAGACATGACAGCTATATATTGTATGACCGAAGTACTATAAAATTAGGTAGGTAATTATGCTCAGAAGAAAAACAAATAAATCTGGATACATATTAAAACCATGCGCGTGTGTGTGTGTTATGCGTACTGTCTAAATATAAATATTTAAGATATGATCATTAAGAATGCACATGATGACATAATCATAACAAAGGGGTATTAGTAAATGGAATTTAAGGACACGCAATATAATTAATATTCCCAGAATCTCGATCTGTGAACTTTTCCTCAAAATTAGTTACTTTGGTTGTATACTGACATACCTAGAGCAATTAGAACTATCACCATTGTCCTGTTTGCGAGCTTGATTATTTTGTAGAGAATTTGAAGAGCTACGAGTTCTGTAGAAAATACAAGTATTAATTCATTATAATGATAAAATATAAATGTTAGGTTTACAACACAACCAGAACACAATAATGAAAAATTGGCAGAACAATTTATATACACACAACATGGTATGCTTTTAGGTTAACAATTAATTTATTGACACAAACAGTTGGATTTTTTTTTTTTTGCTCGTTTTGGTTTAAATATTTTCAGAATATAGGAGCTATATATTATAGAGTAATGCTACTCATTATCTTAATTTTCATCATTCTATGATGTGACATTAAATGATTGGAGATTATTTATTATATTTAATTTGAGAACCTATCATCTAATGCTACATCATGGGATGATAAGATGATGATGATAAAATGGATGATAAATAGATTTTTTCTATATGATATGGTTCTGAAAGTCATGATTTCTGAAATTGATGGGAGTTCATGCATATATATATATATATATATATATATATATATATATATTTATATATTTATATATTTGAGCTTGCTTTCAAACATTCTACCGCATTACTTGCCTGGATGTACTGGCTGTCTTTCGGGCCTCTCTTCATCTCTCTCTCTGACCTTATTTCTGATAGCGAGTCCTAATTGCAGTACTTGACAAAAGAAGAAAAATTCAGTCAGTACCGCATATTAGCAAAATGAATCGATCGTGACAACATATAGAACTACTTAAACTGTAAAATAATGCAGCTTGGAAGCAGCAAGTAATTAAACTTGCAGTTAACTTTCTTAGTATCATTTTAAAGTTTTTTTTTCCCGTCTCAGAAGTTAATATTTAGCTGTACTTTCTGCAACATGAAATCAAAAACTTGAACCGAGTTGAATCGAGTGTTTAATGTTCAAGCATTGTACGTCCAATATCGACTTATTGGTATTCAATGTCTATGTTCAAGCGTTGTCCATTAATTACATATTAGTCGTTTGATTAATTTATTATTTTCTTGAACAATGCTTACATATACATAAGAATGTTGTGTTTGTAATAAATTATATGTTTCAATAATTGTTTCTAAATATTTTGAGAAACCAATTAGTTTTCCATTTATATATATATATATATATATATATATACATATATATATATATATATATATATAGTATGATCATGTGTTTACATATACATTGATACATATCTACACATGACACTTATATTCATGAGAATTTAAACAACATCTATCACATCAGAAACAATATGATTCCATCATATTTTTTCAAATTTAATTTTTTTTTTCATTGTAAGACTAAAAATAATACTATAAAAACAGTAAATACAAAATTATTATATGAGGATGTTATAATATATATATATATATATATATGTATATATGATCGAGTTGCCTAGCTAGTTGTTTAAATAACTTCGATTCGCTTAATAAATTAGCAAAAACTTTTGTTCAAGCTTGGTGCATTTATTAAACAAATGGAACTCAATCAAGTTTTTACAACTTGAGCTAAAAAGTTTTTCATGAACAAATGTTCCCATTTGCAAGTCAATTTGCCTTTGCTTGGTGTACTTTTTGTCATCCTGCGATGTATATAGGAAATTACCAGTCAAGAAAAGGAAAAAATAAAGTTACATACCGAAGCTAACGAAATTCCAAAACAATTGAAAGAAGTCGATGCATGCTCTGTAGTTCTCAGGAAATTTTGGATTCCAATTTGTCGGGCGATCATCATTTTGTTCCACGTCGTGCTCATCAACAAATATGCCTTCCAAATTAAGAAACAGCAAGGGATCATAAGTCATACAAAAAAGAACAAAATCATATATTGTACTAGAGATCAAGTTTCATACAATCATTTAACCACCATTTGATTATATATCATTCTTTCATATAATCTCTATGTCACACGTGGTAAGGATCATTTCTATTTCACTTGAAACAGATAAAATAATCTATTTAGAGCAAAATACGGAATAATTTGATGATCATTATGTTTCTAATAAAGGTCAAACAGACAAGCTGTGAAATGATCAAACCACTCAACAGTACAGCTTTATACTAAACGAATACTACGAAAGATCGAAATTCAAGTCAATATTCTACATGACTATGCAAGCTTATATAGTTAAGAATATCATCGTTAGCAAATAATGGCATGCATAAGTTAAAATAATAAACACCATTAATCATGCACCATCCTTTTGAATTAAAAGAGGTTGAAAGATAATTTTTTTTGAACGCGGCGATAAATTGGGAATATGTACAGTGATAAATGATTGTTTTGCACAATCCATGAACAAGAAGACTCCCGCTTCTGAAAGCCGAAGGCTTGCCCGCTAGTATATGTAGAGGTGCTGTTCCTTCCTTATTGGCAACGTTACACCATTTCCCGCAAGACTTGGGTACTGTTCAAAGCAAAGTATATATGCTAGAAAGAATTATGATCCACATGTAGTTCTTAAAAAAGAAAAAAGAAAAAAGAAAAAAAGGGACCATATACCATTGTTACCAGTCTGCCACGCGTTTTTCATGAATAAGCTAGCTGTTAGATGGGCCAAACTAGTAACGGACGTGGCAGTATAAGGATGTTATTGAGTTTACACTCATCATCCCCACAAATACACAGTACCATACCTTTTTCTATTTTTTTTTTAAATTTTGATTTTATTCTTTTTAAACTAATTAAAATTTTCTATTTATTAGATGGAGGGGCGCCCACGTGGGGCTGACCCCCTCCTGCTTGTAACGCATGGCTGTAACGCATGTTTAAGCCGTTCTATGACACAATTGAAGGCTGGCCTTTAAGGCCACCCGTGCATAGGAGAACTATATATAATCCTATTCAATTGTGTTTTTGGTACTATCAGAAAAGTAGAAAAAGACTCTCTCTCTTTTTGTTCTCTCTTGATAAAATATTTAGGATGTGGATTTGTTAAGTGTTACTCTAGTTTCATACTACGAAGTACACTTTCGCCACTAAGAGGAAACGCTTGGAGTTTATCAATCTGGAAAAACTTGTGGAGCAATTCTTTAAGCTGAGTTTGAGGTATTTTTCCGCTGTGCATTCTAACATTGGTATCAGAGCCATGTTTTAAATTACTTCCAGTTTATAATATTTTCTCGCATATGCTTGAGATTTGTATGGTGTTCTTTTTATCCTCTCTTTTTTTTTATCTGTTTAAAAAAAAATGCGCACTAGGTGGTGCTGCGAGCACCAACGCAATGGTGCTGCGCGCACCACCGCAAGGCGCTGCGGGCTCCAGGTGGTGCTGCGCGCACCACCGCAAGGTGCTGCTCGCACCACAGCGGTGCTGCGCGCACCACGGAGGTGCAGCGGCGTGCTGCTGTGGAACGGCTACTGTTCACATGAACAGTAGCCGATGGAGGAAGAAGATGACCATTAGGTCATTTGACTTCCATGGGCTTGGGCCTCACGGCCCAGCTCAAACGTTTTTGTTTTTTTTTTTCTGATGACTCGGGCTTGGCTTGGCCCAATTTGTAACACCCCGCATTTTAGTGTATTTTTACTAAAGGATTATTTTTATTTATTTAAATTTTATTCTCGTATTTTAAAATTGGTTGGGTTTTTAATGAGTTTATTTCTATGATTTTAATTGGTGGAAATTAATTTTTATGTGCTTTCTTAATATTTATTTATTGTTGTGCATTTAAATTGTTTTTCATATTTAATTAATTACCGTGGATTTAATTATTTCAATTTGACTTTACCATTACGTTTAAATTATTTTATTTAACTTGAGGTTTTGAAATCGTTTCCGTTGGATCATTTTTGTGACCCAAGTTATGAGGATTGGACCTCATTTCTTTTCCCTCTATTTTTTCTTTTCCTTTTCTTTTCTTTTCTTTCTTTTCTTTTTTTTCTTTTCTTTTTTTTCCTCCTTATTTCCCCTCCCCGCGCGCGGACCCAGCTCCCTCTCACTCTCTCTCTCTCGCCGTGCATCCATCTCTCCCCCAGCCCGCCGCCGTGCGCCGGCGGTGGTCGACACCGCCCGGCTCCCCAGCTTCCCCAGCCACCGGCGACGCCACACCTCCGTTTCCAGCTCCATTCGCGCCGCCGTTGGCCACCACGAGCCCATTCAAGCCGCGGCGTCACTTTCGTTCCAGCGCCGCCGTCGCGCCACCTCCGGCCACTATCTTCCTACCACTTCATCCTCGACCTCTTGGCAACCCATTGGACCCAACCCCAGCTCCGATCCGTCACCGGTGAAGCCCCACCAAGTCCATCTCCGATTTGCACTTTTCGGGCCTAAAACCGCCCCTTGCGCCGCCACCCACGGCAAACCACCACCACCACTAGCTTCACCGACCTCCCTAGGCCCTACCCTATCAATCTTGGGTCTTCGTTTGTCCTCGTTGAAAAATGGGTATTTGTGACCCACGGCCACAGTGTATTTTACACTGTGGTGTTGCTCAAACGTCGCCTTTTTCTACTTCGCGATCCTCGGAAAATTATTATATTGCACTGTAAGTATTTCTCCAAAGAACTTTCGTAATTTAAATGTATTTTTTGCACTAACCCATTTCACTGTGTTTTTGGCATGCCGGACTGAGTCCGAGGAGTTCGGGGGTCGGATGGATTTGTGATTGGAGTTGTTTGGTTGATTTGGTTGATTGGATATTTGTTGTTGATGGGTTGGTTGGATTTGTTGGTTTGGATATTGTGTTGGTACATGTGCATTTCATTATTTCATGCATGATCATGTTTGTAAAAGAAAACTGGGTTTTCGTGTATTGCATTCATGTTCATGTGATTTGAAAAGCTATGATTTTATGTGATGATATTTTTGGTGCGTGTGTATCACGACCCCAAGCCGAGATGGGGCATTAACTCGGTGGAGCTCCTCTGGTTACTCGGGAGCGGAATATACTGAGTAACGTCCCCTGGGTTGTCGCCGGGCGACAATGGGATCGGACGAGATGGTCTCGTGCCGACTCCGTGGTCCTTCTGCTGGCGGGGACTAGAGGATGTCTGGCCACGTACGCGCTGGGCGCGGAACTGGGCATCGCTCGTTGCGTAGTGTGAGTGCTTGGCCACGTACGCGCTGGGCGCGGAACTGAGCACCGCTGCGAAGCCAGGACGTGCGGATGGTCCATAGGGGAGACCATGGTGCATATGGAAATAATGCATGGTGCATTTGGGATTAATGCACTATTTTCTGGGAAAATAGTGCGAGTTGATTTTTGGGTAAATCATTTTCTGGGAAAATGATTTACGGATAATTTGGACCAAAATGGGATTTTGGTGTGTGTTGGAAATTTATCATTTTCGGGAAAATAATGTTTTGTGGAAAATGTATGTTTTCATGTGCATGCATGTTAGTTGCATTTAATACATTTTGTATTATATTGTTGTTTGGGTTATACTTACCTGCGAGACCATTTTGTGGTGTCGCAGATTTTGATGCTGAGGAGGAGGAGGGCGAGCCGGAGGAGACGGCTCCGCCTGAGGAGTGATCTAGGATCACTCGTTTGTACATTTAGAACTATTGTAAAATATTTTCAGGGATGACTGTATAATTGCTATTTAAATCTTTACTGATGTTTGATTGTAATTAAATTCTGGTACTTAGTTGACTATCCGCTGCGTTATTTTATTTGAACACTGTTGCATTTACACACACTGGCACTTCGTTGGGATGTGTGACCGTGTTGTCACCATCCTGGCGTTTCAATCCCTGTGTATTTTTATAAGGGGGATTGGGGGCGCCACAGGTGGTATCAGAGCAGTTCGGCTCTGGGTAAAACCACATGTCCCTTAGGATAGTACCAGAAAATTTTTTTTATTATTTTAAAATAATAAAATTTTTGTTTAAGTGGTGTAAGTTAAGTTATTTATTTTATATTATGAGTTTATTGCTATTTTATTTTATGTTAATTGATGTTATTTGATTTAATTGATTTTATTGCTTTAATTAGTGTTTACCCTTGGTTGAGTATGGTTTTATTGGCTTTATTTATTTTATTGTATAATAATTCTGTTGTTTATTTATTTTATTGTATAATAATTTCATTGTTTATTTATTTATTTGTATGTCATTTTAATTTAATTGTTTTATTTTATGGCGGATTATTTTATTGTTATATTTATTTTATGGTGAACTACTTCATTGGTTTTATGCATTTTGTCGTATGTTATTTTATTTATGGAATTTTATTTGGTTTTGTTCGAAATTGAAAGGCGGGTTAAGGGTTATGTTATGACAGGAAGATGGTACGACTGAGAAGGCCATTGTTAGGCTTAAATATTGGTATAGTAGGCCTGAACTCTTGGTGATTGGTTGTTTTAATATCAAGGCTCGAATATCAGGATCTGGGAGAACTCTTTGGATTAGGTATTCAAGTTGCTGCTAAGGAGGGGAATAGTTTTTAATTGCTTAGGATAATTGAGGATTTAGGTTCCGTAGAATTTAGGTAATGAGTCTTTGGGGTAGGGGGTTGTAAGTTCAACGAATGTCAATGTTAGATTTATGAGAAGTTCATCTAAGGTTTGTGGCCCCATAGTTTTTTGAAAATAAGTTAATGGGATTTAAGCTGGTAGGTTCAACAAGCAATTAAGAGATTACTTAGACTAGAAGTTTTTGATCTTGCCGACCTCGATAAGCAATTTGATAACATTTGGGGTTTTAGAATTTACAAGTTTTATAAGGAGAATGTTTTAGATTTGAGTTCATCAATCTTGAGGATTTCAGGAAATGATTTATATCTGGGTTAAGGTTTTAGAATTGCAGAGTTGAACGGCTGAATTAAAATAGGATTGATCTGAGTTAAGTTACTGATATGAGAATTTTTAGGGGAGAATTTCTTTGGAGATGGAAGATATTGATCTAGTTCGGTTAATAATTATTTTTAGCATGAGGTTACAGTGTCAGGTTGAGGATTTAATTTATACCAATTTTAAGGATAATAGATAGTGACGATTTAAGAAATGATTCTTATTGATTTCGAGGATATAGGTTTAGTGATGGAAATGGTAATGAGGATCACTTGCACGTTTGGAGGATTATTGGTTTTGGCTAAGGGTGCGTAAGATTGATGTATAGTAGTGGTGAGTGGTTATGGATTTCAGAGAGTATTGGTCCTAGTCTCATTTGGTTTGAAAGAAGTGGTTTTGGTTGGTGTGGAAGAGGAGTCAACACAATAGTAGTAATTCAAGAGACTTTGGCTTGGAGTTTTTGGTGAGTCGATCGAAGTGTGCAATTGAAGTGGGTTACTCAATGAATCATGGTTGGGAATAGTTATTGTGATTATCTTCAGGAATTAATTGTGACTTGAGGTTACCTAGGAATTTAAATTTTAAGGTTATACTTTCTTTTGGAGTTTGAGCATCTAGTTGGTTGAATGAAGGACATTGTTATTTAACTTGAAGAGAGATTGATGGGATGTCACGTATGGTATATGAAAAGATATTTGAAGCTTAGGCATCAACAGTGGATAATATGATCAAGTATGTGGGGGTAATAAAGCATTAGGATCCTTGGGTGCTTTGCAATGGCTTTGGGTAGATTGAAGATTTGATCAGTATGGTTTGCCCTGAGGTTTAATAGTGATGTGCTATTGAAGGAACTAGTTGTGTTAATACTAGCTTATTGGAGTAGAAATAGGTGGGCGAGTTACCAAGGAAGTTTTGTTAATGTTTTGGTGAAGTCAATGGTGGTTCGCTGTGAGTTTAGTCACCGTTAGATTAGAGGATGTTTAGAATGTAGTTGGTGAGCTTTCGGGTTTAGGTTGTTAGGTAGAAATCTCTAGGCACTCTTTTTGATTCGCTAGGTTGGAATTGAGTCTTTTAAAGTATGTTTCTTATCTTAGAAGAGATGAGTGTATTTTGGGTTGAGGTTGGTTATTTTCAAATTGGGATGCTGAGGTTGTTTGATATTGGGTTTCTGTCTTTGATTATGGTTGTTTTTTTTTTTTTTTTTTGAATTTGATTTTGATCAAGGCAGCAGAAGTTAATTGAGGAATTTGAGTTATAACTCGTGGTTTTGGGAGAGAGAGTGTTTTTCTACCAAATTGTGATAAGGGTTTTGGTTAGTAGGGTGGAGCCACCTTGTACTCGATGGTGTTAGTTTCATGAGAACGTAATGTTTTATGCATGTGGCGAATCAGAGTGCGCAGCAGAAGCGTGGTATTTTTGTTGTAGTCAGGAATTCAAGTTGTGCTGATTTGAAGAATTAACGGTGACTTGAATTTTGAGAAGATATTTGTAATTGGAGATTAATCATTTGGTTGTGCAATTTGTTATTGATGGTTAACATTGGAAGTGGCTATTAGGTTTCCAATAGTAGAATTCAATAAAGGTTTAGAAGTTGGAGCATAGGAGTTGATTGCAGTTGGCACATATTATTGTAAGGGCTTTTGATCATTGGAATTTATTGGATGTTGTATTAAGGTTCTCGAGGAAATGAGATTTTTGGATAGCAGTCACTCTAGGAATACTGGTCGTGATGTGTCATTGGGGGACTAAAACGAGTATATTGGATATTGCCATGTTCATTGAGAAATGTACCACGTGCCGTCTAGTTAAGGTTGAGCATCAAGGTAGACTTCAACCTCTCCCTATTCCAGAGTGGAAGTGGGATGATATTTCTATGGATTTTGTGGTAGGGTTGCCGAGGACTCCTAGTGGGAAGAACTCAATTTGGGCGATTGTTGATGTCCAAGATATGTTGGCCATTTTCAGATCGTAGAGAAGGTTGCGCTTGTTGCTTATAGAGTGGCCTTGCCGGACTATTTTGGCGGTATGTTCTTAGTCTGCTCTTAGTTGAATCTTATTCCTGTCTTAGTCTTAATGTTGACCTTGCCAATTTCGAGGACGAAATTTTATTTAAGGGGGGGAGGATGTAACACCCCGCATTTTAGTGTATTTTTACTAAAGGATTATTTTTATTTATTTAAATTTTATTCTCGTATTTTAAAATTGGTTGGGTTTTTAATGAGTTTATTTCTATGATTTTAATTGGTGGAAATTAATTTTTATGTGCTTTCTTAATATTTATTTATTGTTGTGCATTTAAATTGTTTTTCATATTTAATTAATTACCGTGGATTTAATTATTTCAATTTGACTTTACCATTACGTTTAAATTATTTTATTTAACTTGAGGTTTTGAAATCGTTTCCGTTGGATCATTTTTGTGACCCAAGTTATGAGGATTGGACCTCATTTCTTTTCCCTCTATTTTTTCTTTTCCTTTTCTTTTCTTTTCTTTCTTTTCTTTTTTTTCTTTTCTTTTTTTTCCTCCTTATTTCCCCTCCCCGCGCGCGGACCCAGCTCCCTCTCACTCTCTCTCTCTCGCCGTGCATCCATCTCTCCCCCAGCCCGCCGCCGTGCGCCGGCGGTGGTCGACACCGCCCGGCTCCCCAGCTTCCCCAGCCACCGGCGACGCCACACCTCCGTTTCCAGCTCCATTCGCGCCGCCGTTGGCCACCACGAGCCCATTCAAGCCGCGGCGTCACTTTCGTTCCAGCGCCGCCGTCGCGCCACCTCCGGCCACTATCTTCCTACCACTTCATCCTCGACCTCTTGGCAACCCATTGGACCCAACCCCAGCTCCGATCCGTCACCGGTGAAGCCCCACCAAGTCCATCTCCGATTTGCACTTTTCGGGCCTAAAACCGCCCCTTGCGCCGCCACCCACGGCAAACCACCACCACCACTAGCTTCACCGACCTCCCTAGGCCCTACCCTATCAATCTTGGGTCTTCGTTTGTCCTCGTTGAAAAATGGGTATTTGTGACCCACGGCCACAGTGTATTTTACACTGTGGTGTTGCTCAAACGTCGCCTTTTTCTACTTCGCGATCCTCGGAAAATTATTATATTGCACTGTAAGTATTTCTCCAAAGAACTTTCGTAATTTAAATGTATTTTTTGCACTAACCCATTTCACTGTGTTTTTGGCATGCCGGACTGAGTCCGAGGAGTTCGGGGGTCGGATGGATTTGTGATTGGAGTTGTTTGGTTGATTTGGTTGATTGGATATTTGTTGTTGATGGGTTGGTTGGATTTGTTGGTTTGGATATTGTGTTGGTACATGTGCATTTCATTATTTCATGCATGATCATGTTTGTAAAAGAAAACTGGGTTTTCGTGTATTGCATTCATGTTCATGTGATTTGAAAAGCTATGATTTTATGTGATGATATTTTTGGTGCGTGTGTATCACGACCCCAAGCCGAGATGGGGCATTAACTCGGTGGAGCTCCTCTGGTTACTCGGGAGCGGAATATACTGAGTAACGTCCCCTGGGTTGTCGCCGGGCGACAATGGGATCGGACGAGATGGTCTCGTGCCGACTCCGTGGTCCTTCTGCTGGCGGGGACTAGAGGATGTCTGGCCACGTACGCGCTGGGCGCGGAACTGGGCATCGCTCGTTGCGTAGTGTGAGTGCTTGGCCACGTACGCGCTGGGCGCGGAACTGAGCACCGCTGCGAAGCCAGGACGTGCGGATGGTCCATAGGGGAGACCATGGTGCATATGGAAATAATGCATGGTGCATTTGGGATTAATGCACTATTTTCTGGGAAAATAGTGCGAGTTGATTTTTGGGTAAATCATTTTCTGGGAAAATGATTTACGGATAATTTGGACCAAAATGGGATTTTGGTGTGTGTTGGAAATTTATCATTTTCGGGAAAATAATGTTTTGTGGAAAATGTATGTTTTCATGTGCATGCATGTTAGTTGCATTTAATACATTTTGTATTATATTGTTGTTTGGGTTATACTTACCTGCGAGACCATTTTGTGGTGTCGCAGATTTTGATGCTGAGGAGGAGGAGGGCGAGCCGGAGGAGACGGCTCCGCCTGAGGAGTGATCTAGGATCACTCGTTTGTACATTTAGAACTATTGTAAAATATTTTCAGGGATGACTGTATAATTGCTATTTAAATCTTTACTGATGTTTGATTGTAATTAAATTCTGGTACTTAGTTGACTATCCGCTGCGTTATTTTATTTGAACACTGTTGCATTTACACACACTGGCACTTCGTTGGGATGTGTGACCGTGTTGTCACCATCCTGGCGTTTCAATCCCTGTGTATTTTTATAAGGGGATTGGGGGCGCCACACAATTTGTTTTTGGGCCATTCGGCCCTTCAGTGTTTAATAAATAAATAAAAAAAATGGGCAATTTTTTTTTAAAAGCCCAACTTTAACAAGCCCATTTTTTTTAACAGAAAATAAAAGGAGGGGATGAAATTTGCATGACTTAATATATGCTAAGATATATTGTTATATTACATGTGATTTTTTATTTAATGTTTTAGATTAAATTTGATCACATGTGAATACATAGTTATATTCATGCTATTTTTTTTATTCCATTTTTTTAAATTACATGTGATCTTTTATTTAATTTGTTATATTAAATGTGATTACATGTATATGTGAATTGAACATGTGGATATGTGATTATTTTATCATCTATGAATGTTAGGCTTGAATGTTTATACATTAGTCTTTATTGATAAAATATAAAAATTCCCACTAAGTAGTCTTAGTTAGAATTGTCAGTGTAAATGATAGACTGAAAAAAAATTGCAGTGACCCCAGTAAGAACTGTAAATGCACTGTATAGCCAAAAGACCACAGTGACCCCAGTAAGAACTGTAAATGCACTGATGGAACAAGAAAAATGGACTGTAATGGTCTTATATGAACCATCTTCGTAGACTGGCCCAACAGGTTACTGTGATTGGAGTAGCTGTCCTTGTAGACTGGCCCAAAAGGTTACTGCAATTTTAGTAAGTTATGTCTTTACATGTGACTAGGACTAGATAACTACTTAAGATAGTGGGAGTATGGTTGAGATTTATGATTAATTCTCCCATATTTTTTTTGAATTTGCGCGGGAATTAGGTTGGAAATTTAATAATTGGATATTGTGGCGCAAGAGATGATTCTGAAGCCTAGCGATTTTTCGATCTTGCGACATGTCTAAATTATTTTTTTTCTAACTTGGATGGACGCGGCAGATTTCTTAGGTGTGTGTGTAATATCCCTTCTTTGCGTATTGTAGTAAAATGGCATCCAAGAGTATAGTTGCCGATTTAAACAAAGGGGAGAAATTGGATGGGGAGAACTACGACATTTGGCATCGCAAGATCCAATATGTTTTAGATGAGCAAGAGGTCTTGGAGGCCTTATTTCACTTCGTTACTGAGCCCGAGGAAGGGACTTCGGAACAACACAAAATAGATCAACTAGCTTATACTCAATGGGCTAAGAAAAGTCATTGCGCGAGCATAATAATGTTAAGCAGCATGCACAATGGTCTAATGTGTGAGTTCGAGATCTATGACACTGCCCAAACCATGTGGGAGGCTTTGAAGTTGAAGTTTGGTGGAACTTCAGCCACTAGGTTGCGTGGGTTAACCATGAGGTTTGACTCCTATAAGATGCGCTCTGAACACACGATGAAGCAGCATCTTAGGGCTATGTCAACTATGATCCGCGAACTTAAGTCGGCAGGAAACAACCTGACTGATGAACAGCAAGTCCAGGTAGTGATAAGATCACTGCCAAATTCTTGGGAGAATATGAGCCAGAACCTGACGCATAACGAGAATATCAAAGACTTTGATGATGTCTCGCATCACTTGGAATTGGAGGCTGAGCGCCTAGAGGCTGCTAAGCCCAATCATACGACCTATGTGGCCGATTCTGGTTCGCGTAAGGCATCAAGGCCTAAACGCAAGAAGTCCAAGAATGGCGTAGCTGCTGGACAAATTAAGAAGGTGTCAGGAACTTCTCAGCGCAGCAAGAGGGGCAATCGTGGGAAGAACAAGTCAAAATTAGAGTGCTTCAATTGTGGAAAGAATGGCCACTTCGCTCGTGACTGAACTGAGCCGAAGAAGGTACACTCTGACTTTTCTCGCATTGTTTTTGTAACTAGCCATGTGATGGTTGCTCACTCATATCCTATGTGGACCGTTGATTCAGGAGCGACCGAACACATAGCGCGAGATAAAGTCGAATTTGTGGAGTATCGCCGGATTCCAGTTGGGAGCCGTGATATCAAGGTGGGGAATGGAGCTAGCGTGGAGGTACTGGGACTTGGTACCTACAAGCTGGACTTGCGGGGTGGCCGCACTCTTTTCCTTCACAATGTGCTATACGCTCCCGAGATCCGACGAAACTTACTTTCTGTAGTCACTCTATTAAGACTTGATTTTTGTATTGTATTTGAAAACAATTATGTTTCCTTTTATTTGGGTCATGTGTTTTATGGCAATACTTTTCTACAAGACGGTTTTATGATATTGAATTTAGATTATTCAAATATTAATGAGTCAATTGCTTTTCTTTCTACATCTGATAATTTGGATTCATATAAATGACATGCTAGGCTTGGCCATATAGGGCAAGATAGAATGACTAGGTTAGCTAGAGAAGGCCTTATAGGCAATCTCGCTAAGGTCATCTTGCCCATATGTGAACATTGTCTAATGGGAAAAGCTAAGAGAAAACCGTTTGGAAAAGCCACTAGGGCATCTTTTCCACTGCAATTAGTCCACTCTGACATCTGTGGTCCAATGAGTGTGAGGGCAAGACACGGAGGTGTCTACTTCATCACATTTATAGATGATTTTTCACGTTACGGTCATGTCTACTTAATCTCCCATAAGTCTGAAGCATTGGAATGCTTTAGGCGATATCTAAGAATGATTGAGAATCAATTAGACAAGAGTTTAAAAGCTCTAAGAACTGACTGAGGACGAGAATATCTCTCTGAGCAATTTAAAAAGCTCTGTGATGAAAAATGAATCAAAAGACAGGTGACGATGCCGAATACGCCGCAGCAAAATAGCGTGGCGGAAAGGAGAAATCGAACACTGCTTGAGATGGTTAGGTCAATGATGGCGCAAGCAAACCTACCAATTTCTTTTTGGGGGATGCACTTTTGACTGCTGCCTACATTCTTAACCGAGTGCCCTCCAAATCAGTAACTTCCACCCCATATGAACTATGGACCGGCGAGAAACCCAATTTGAGTAACTTGCGGCCATGGGGTTCAACGGGTTTTGTTCACAATCTTTCTCATAAGTATGGGAAGTTAGGCCCTAGAGGGAAGAAGTGTATCTTTATAAGGTACTCCGAACACTCTAAAGGGTATGTATTAATAGGTGAACAATCTGATGGAAGTGTGACTGAGATTGAGTCACGAGATGTGGATTTCATTAAAGATGAGTTTCCAAGTAGAGGTGAGGTTGATAGGAGTTTAGAACTTCATGAGATTGTGGAACAATAGGAAAGTGCTCCAAGGAATTTAGTTGAGAATGAGGAAGAAATTCTTCAAGCTCCTACAAATTATTTGAATCCGAGTGGGAGCACATCACTTGTTAATCAATCACAACAACCTCAGCCGTGTAGAAGCACACGTGAAAGTATTCCCCGTCGTCGTTTTGAGATTGAAGGGGAAGCTTTTATGGTAGCTCCGCATGATGATGACGAGCCTAGGACAATTTATGAGGCTCTCTCATCTTCTACTAAAGATGAGTGGATGAAAGCTCTTAATGATGAGATTGAGTCTATGAAGACTAACCAGGTCTGGGATCTGGTTGATCTATCAATAGGGCGTAAAACTATTGGGAACAAATGGGTTCTTAAGGTCAAACGCAAGTCGGATGGATCAATAGATAAGTACAAAGCTCGCTTAGTGGCGAAAGGATATACCCAACAGGAAGGTATAGACTATGAGGAGACTTTTTCACCAGTGGTGAGGTTTGCCTCAATTCGCCTGATTCTAGCTATAGTAGCAAATATGGATTTGGAACTCTACCAGATAGACGTTAAGACAGCATTTCTCAATAGAGAACTAGATGAGGAGATCTATATGGATCAACCAACTGGTTTTGTGGTCAAAGGTCAAGAGAGCAAAGTGTGCAAGCTCAAACAATCTATATATGGCCTAAAGCAATCATCTAGACAATGGTACCTCAGATTCCATCGAGCCATTCTCTCGAATGGGTTTATGATGATCACAGAGGATGATTGTGTTTATGTCAAAAGGTCTAAGAAGAGTTTCATTATGTTGTCATTATATGTTGACGACATACTACTAGCTAGAAATAATAAAGGGTTGATAGTCACCACAAAAGAGTGATTATCCTTTAATTTTGAGATGAAAGATATGAGTGAGGCATAATACATTTTGGGAGTTAAGATCTACAAAGATCGCTCAAAGAGACTTTTGTGTTTGTCTCAACAGACTTACATAAAGAAAGTCCTCGAGCGTTTCCTAATGAATAGATGTAAACCCATTGACACCCCTGTTGCAAGGAGCGAGAACTTGTTTAAAGTGATGTGTCCTAAGACTCAAAAAGAAGAGGAAAAGATGACCCATGTCCCTTATGCTAATGCTGTGGGTAGTCTGATGTATGCAATGATGTGTACTCGACCTGACATATGCTATGCAGTTGGCTTAGTGAGTAGATTCCAATCAAACCCCTGACTAGCTCACTGGAAAGCGGTCAAAAGGATTATGCAATATCTCAAGGGAACTACGGACTATGTGCTGTGCTATCAGGGTTCAGATTTGCAGCTAAAAGGTTACAGTGATGCCGATTGGGGCAGCGACCTAGATGAGCGCAAATCAATCACTGGGTATGTCTTTCTGCTCAACCAAGGCGCCATTACATGGAGCAGCAAGAAACAACCCTGTATAGCTTTATCCACCATGGAGGCAGAATACATAGCTTGTTCTGCAGCAGTTCAAGAAGCTGTTTGGTTACGGAGGTTCCTCAAGCATTTAGACATTGGCACGGATACATTAGATCCAGTGACAATATTCTGCGATAGCATGGCAGCTCTCGCATATGCTAAGGACTCAAAGTATCATGGAAGAACCAAACACATAGATATCAGATATCACTACATCAGAGACATGATAGCGCAAAAGGAAGTGGTTCTGAAACATCTTTCTACGAGTCGCATGGTTGCTGATCCCTTAACGAAACCTATAGCAAGAGATGTCTTCGAGGCTCATGTTAGGAATCTAGGACTGCGTAGACTATAAATGTAATTTGTATTTCAAACGACATAAAGATGTAACATTTCCTTTGGGATATTAATACAATATGATTCAGTTCTTGTCTTTATCGTATTGTTTTTAATACACACACAAGATATGTCAACAGGCTTAGATCGGCTCACTCACACGAGTGATCGCCTCTAGCGCTTAAGTAGCGAGTAGAGATGAGACATTGTGTCCCTAGGTACTTGTCCAAAGGGATAAGTTTGTTGACACAAAGTTATGTCGCCTTAGTGGGAGCTAAGATGAGGTCCATTGATAGGACTATGCATGGGTTACCCCACCATCCATGTAGCCTGTAGTAAGCCAGATGCGAGTTCCTCTTTGACGCCTTGGAGACGTGCAAATTGAGGAATTCGGGTTAGACGCTTAAGGAGCGGCTAGACTGAGATCTGTACAGTGTTGACATAGACATATGCTCTTTGAGAAAGGGAAATCCACCGTAGCATGTGTTTCATACTATATGTGCTTATACGACCATATGAGTAAGTGAGTAAAATGTTTCCCTCTTTCTCACTGTGTGAGTCTCATTTCTTAAAAAATGTCCTTTACTTTTAACTATGTCACGAGATGGAGGTTGTGATGTTTGCTACTTTGGCATGCTGTCTATGGCCATGATTGATACGGTCTAAAGAGGCATTATTGGGAAAGCAGTTCGACCAAAGTTGAGTGATATGAGTGTAAAGGGAAGACTGTTCAATATCGTATCTTCGATAGTGTTTGCTGACGTCATACAAATGACGCTACATCTCGGTAGCGGCTAAAGGTTGTGAACACATTGAAATATTTGGAGGTAGTCAAGCATTGTTCTGAGTTTTAAATTCAAGAGGGTTTGAAAATGCTTGATCTTGATGCGATCGAATAAGTCTAGGACATGACTAGACACGTTAGGGATGTTACTATGCTGGTCTTCTCTGGGAGAGATTTGGTGTATGTACTCCCTCCTTTCTACAGATGTGCTTGGTGGTCGCATGGCCTATTTATTTGTATGAACAAGATTGAGAAGATTAGAGAGATGCTGACCTAGGGTCATGCCCACTGTGTGCGAGTGGGAGATATTAGATGGAGGGGCGCCCACGGGGGGCTGACCCCCACCTGCTTGTAACTCATGGCTTTAAGCCATGCGTTACTTGTAACGCATGTAACGCATGGCTTAAAGCCATGCGTTACTGCGGTTCCATGACACAATTGAAGGCTGGCCTTTAAAGCCAGCCGTGCAGAGGAGGACTATCCTCAATTGTGTTTTTGGCACCATCTTAAAAGTAGAAAAAGACTCTCTCTCTTTTTGTTCTCTCTTGATAAAATACTTAGGCTGTGGATTTGTTAAGTGTTACTCTAGTTCCATACTACGAAGTACACTTTCGCCACTAAGAGGAAACGCTTGGAGTTTATCAATCTGGAAAAACTTGTGGAGTAATTCTTTAAGTTGAGTTTGAGGTATTTTTTCGCTGTGCATTCTAACACTATTCATCATCCATATACCACACATTTGTTAAGAGAAAAAATTTTAAAAATAAATATTGTGTACAGTGTGTAGAGATGATGAATAGTTAGGATTTTTCAAATGTTATTTCTAAACACAAAAATTAAAGACCTGCTACTTGTTAACAGTTAATTTATTTATAATTGTGAATTAAAATAATATATTTTTTAAAAATTAAATTTGACTTCTATTTTGAATTGATGTTTTTAAATATTTAAAAAATATTATTTTATTAAGAATTGTAAATTAATTGTGATTGGATTGCAAATTTATTGCTACTCTTCTAAAAAAAACATGAATAAGGACGAGTCTATATCGCGGGAAAGTAACTGACCAGTTTTTCCTTTAAAAAATAATAGAATTCATGGTAAAAAACAAAAATAATAATAGCAATAGAATTAACGAGAGTGAAACTTCAAGGATTACAGATTTGCTCAATGAGTTGAATACAAAAAATCATATATGTTCTCAATTTATGAATTCTATGAAAATGATATAAGATAAATTTATGAATGCTGTAAATAAAGTCTCTTTTGGTTTTACAGATGGTCTCAACCCATCTCATTCTATCTCATTTTAATATCTAAATACCATTTAAATATAAATATTTTTTAATTTTAAATTTTCAATTTTTTCATCTAATCATTATAAATTTCTTAAACTTTCAAACAAAACATAAAAAAAATTCAAATTTTTTAAATTTTAAAATAAAAATTATATTAAAAAATTATATTCTAACAATATTTTAACTTTTATAATATTTTTATTCAATTTTTTCTTTCTCATTTTACAAAACCACATAAAATATCTTAATTCAAATAATTTTACTATTATTTACAAACTATTTTATTACTATTAACAGATTTCTCATCTCATCTCATATGTGTAATTAAACAAGACCTATTTCATTGCAAAATAAATTCTTAGATAAAACGTAGATTTGGAAAATAATCGTTAAAATTAAGATTTTAGAAATAATAATAACCTTTTGAATAAATCATAGATTTTAAAACGTAATAATTAGAAGCTTAGATTTAAAATTAACTTTTTATAATTTCTTGAAAAATATGTTTAAATAAAAAGAAGTTAAGAAAGTGATCTTTTTTTACCTCTTTCATTTTTATGGTTTTTATCACTTGGACCACGACCCCGTCGCCGCGCTTAATTAATTGTGTCCTCCTAGGCACACTGTAGCTTAGGGGTTTTGTAATTTTATACATTTTTTAGATTTAAAATAATATTTCAATTTTTAGATGGTGTGTAGTAAACGATGACGAGACATGCATTTTGCATGAAAATTTTTTAATGATATTTTAACTGAGGGATTGATTTGATTAAAGTTAAGAATTTGGGAAATATAGAGTTTAAAGCTCAAGTTAATTAAGAGATTAATCTATATAAATAGCAAAGCACAATAATTATTTTAATATATATTTACGCATTTTTCAAATAGGAGGCAAAGACAATGCTTTGGGATAGAGCGCCCACAAGACAATTGGGTCGTCTTCTTCTTCTTCTTCTTCTTCTTCTTCTTCTTCTTCTTCTTCTTCATCATCATCAACAGAATCTCAATTTTATTGATAACCTTCATTTATAACGGAAGAATACCGTATACAAAAAGTGCATAGACTTACAATAATCTCAAAAACAAACTCCTAAAGAAAATGAGGTGAGAAAATTAATAAAAGAATATGTAAAGAAATAAAGAATTAGATTCAACGTCGAAAGTTAGGATCCGAGCACCTGTACGATCGGAGCATGCAATCCAAAATGAACTAGAGAAGAGATACACAAGACTTGGGACTTCAAAAGCAAAGTATATATCTTATATGTGTTAAAGTTGAATGCGTATAGACGAATAATCCGCATTCATATGACACCTTAATTAGGTATTTCAAGCAATACTCATCCTGCACATGTCTTAGTTTGATTGATAGAGTGAGCTCAACTCATCTTAAAATAATCATTGATAAAATTCACAATTTTTTTAACTTTTTTAAAAAAAATTAAACTCATTTCAACATAATTCATACGTAAATTCAAATATATATCTCAATTTCTTTATTTTTAAAGATATTTTAATAAAATTTATAAAATATTATTATTTATAGATTAATTTAGATTATTTGAGATCACACTAACATTCAAACACAATCTTCAAAAAATTACATTCGGATGCTGAAATGATCTCAAAAGATTGCGTACCACATCTGCTAATTTCATGACGTACCCTACGTACCTAGCAGTTCTAACCTTTTTTCTATTTTTGTTTTTTTTTTATTTTTTATTTTTTATTTTTTTTTTGGCTGTAGTTCTTAGTCAATCCGGTCCTTATATATTTTCTACTTCCAGGCTCGTTCCCGAAAATAAACAAATCATTGAAAATTATACAGAAATGTGCTGTCATACTAATTTTTATTTAGGGAATCTGGCCAAAATTAGAGAGCAAAAAAAAAAAAGAGAGAGAGTCTACTACTCGTTATCTCCGCACATCATACATATTTTTTTATTATTTTTATTTTTTTCTTACCAAATCATGTGTGTTGCATGTATAATGAAAAAAAGAACTCAATTAATTTAAAAATAATAAAATAAAAAATAAAAATAAATATAGTATGTGGTGATGCATCTTTTCTTTATCTCCACTCATCATTAATGAATTAGATATTAGCACGTACATCTTTTCGATCCGGATTTAAGATGGCTAATTAAAGAAAACATATATAATATTTTGAATAGGAGATAAAGATGTTTTGAATAGTATTAAAATTAATCTTATTACTATTTAAAAAATATTTTGAATAATAGTAAAAAAGTGTATGTTTTGAGTTAAGATGAGATAAGATAGTTTTGATTTTTTAAAATTTAATATATTTTTATTCAAAATATTTGAAATGCGTTTGAAAATTTATAGATAAAATAGAGATAAAATAAAAATAAAATACTAACCATTTGAATATCCAAAACCCTCTCTTTCCTAGTCATGATTTGTTGTGTCCGAGAAATTATTAGAACTTTATTCTTGATGATTTGACAAAAAATAAAGAACATTTAGGATAATTGCATGGCTAGCTTTTGAGAGATGCCTCACCCTTCCATAGTTCCATATAACATGATGTCGTGAGCAAAGCATATATATATCTTGATAGAAAAGAAGATGCAGGAGAATTGAAGATGAGGGAGAATTTAACATTATTGTTAAAAAAGGATAAATTTTTAGTTATAAATAGCAAAAATAATATCAAAACTAGAATTTTATTTGATATTATCTCCAAATATATATCTAATGTGACTGTTAGTTAATTTATAGTCACGTCTTGAATGTAATAAATTAGAATAAAAGCAACACACAATCTACGTACATACATTAATTAGTAAAAGCAAAAGCAAAAATTAAAATAGCTCATAAAGAAAGTAGATGTTCTCATTGAAAATAAAATTACTATAAATGCATGCATGCCTATTCAAAAAATTAGAGAACAATTGAAATATTTATAATTTTCTTTATTTATTTATTTCGCTATAATTCCCGCAAACACTTATATCTTTTATTTATATATATCGTGCATGACTGCATGTATGTAAAGATACTAATGGATCAGAGATAAGAGCCTACATAAGTTAGAGTTGGATTTAGGGATTCCGACTTTGTCGATGCTCACCGCTACTTAAGATGAAATGAGTTAGAAACTGTTTGAGTTAAAATGTTTAATACAATTTTGAAAAATGAGAAAGAAAAAAATGAATCAAAATATTATAAAGTTAAAAAATTGTTATAATATTATAATTTTTTAATATTATTTTTATTTTAGAATTTAAAAAATTTGAATTATTTTTTATATTTTGTTTGAAAGTTTGGAGAAGTTGTAATAATTAGATGAAAAAGTTGAATATTTAAAATTAAAAACTATTTATATATGTGGTGTTTGGATATTGAGATAAGGTAGAATGAGATAAGATCAATGCAAGCAACTCTATCCAAACTAGGCAATAGTCTTTGAGTCCGAATCTAAATCCCATTACCCTCTCCTGCCGTTTTGCTCATAAAAAGAAGTCGTGTGCTGCTACCCTTACAACCCACACGCTCACTTTGAACACAATCATTTAAAAGTTTCTTACAATTTTATTACTATAATATTATATAAATATATATATTTATATATATATATATATATAATTCATAGAGATAGACATAATATATAGCTAGACCTCACGAAATTAAATGAAGAAAATATTTGATTCTTCAAAATTATAAGAAATCAATCTTAACACCCGTTGATCTTGGATACACTAACCATAATTATTGAGAAATAAGTTTATGGGACTATATACACTAACCATTGTTAATGAATATATATGATGATGTATCTTAGAATCACTACAAAATAGGAAATATTTGAAGTGGGAGAGTAACAAATACATAAAATGGGCTCTAAAGAATTTAAAGCCATTTGAAATATTTATATGGACAGCAAAAATATTATAGACATGACATTAAATATGCTTTTATCTTATAATTGAGCTCTCGAAATTCGAATAAAAATTTAAAAGTAACATTGATATGTAAAATACTATCTTCATTCTTGAACGAGAGATATTAAAGATATAATTATCCTATGTAATAGGCGCCACAAAACTTGGGCCTCAAAGGAAAGTATGTTCCAAGTTGCTTTTGATCATCACACCGCGGTATGTAATTCTTTTCTTTTTAAACTAAAGAATTTTATTCTCACTTTTTAAAAAGAGAAGCATAGGATATAATATGATGTGACATGTCTCGTACGGTCCTTTTGATTAATATAGAAAGCACGATGCTTGCTTCATGTACGAGATTACCTATAACATTTCAATAGAAAGTCAAAATTATATGATTTATATTTTAAAATGATTAGTCAATAATATA
This sequence comes from Juglans microcarpa x Juglans regia, assembly GCF_004785595.1. NCBI lineage: Eukaryota > Viridiplantae > Streptophyta > Magnoliopsida > Fagales > Juglandaceae > Juglans > Juglans microcarpa x Juglans regia. The sequence continues at coordinate 24,412,085 of NC_054601.1, read as the reverse complement.
ATTAAAATCTTATAAAGAGTATTAATATCTCTTTTCCGAGCAATGTACATGGATTGATCTTATACCACCTATACTTATTTTTATCATATGAAATATCACAATATTTTCTCACGTTACAAGAAATTTCCTTAAAAACTCCAAAAATAACCCGATCTCCCTAGGTTGCATGGAATGCCTATTTTCTTCAAGCTTTAGCTCAGAAATGATCAGGACTTGTTATTTGGCGCTAATTCTCATCACTTTATCATTTGGTGTGACATTTAAGGATAGTTAATAGCTTAGCTTTACATCTGTGCTTGGTTGTTGGAGTGAGCTCAATTTATTTCAAATTAATTATTGATGAAATTTATTATTTTTTTAACTTTTCATAAAAAATTAAACTCATCTCAATTTATTTTATACATTCAAACACATATTTTAATTTATTTACAGTCAGACACATCTTATTAATGAGACTTATAAAATACTATTATTTATAAATCAATTTAAATCATCTAAAATCACTTCAGCATCTATCCAAACGCAGCTCGATCTTGGCTCTTGAGCCTCATTTCTTAATTAAAGCATTTTCCTCCCCTGTAGTCACTGATTGTGTGAAAAAGACAGCAACAAAGCCAATATATTGGACGTTTGCGAAAAGATCAAACATGCACATGACCCAAACCCAAATTGGAAAAGTGCAGTACTGTGACTTCGACCATTCATCCGGAGAGCCATAATTCTTTTTGCTAAAGCTTGCAAACATGTAAGTTTTATTTGTTTTCTACCGTGAAAACGCATACACAATGCATCATGTGATCATTTAAACCATCTAGTAGTCCGAATCAAATTAATGGGACATTTTCTTTTAACAGAAACCAAAAGGCAAATTTCTTTTTGATAGTTAATATTAAAGGCATCCAACATATATATATATAATAATCAAAATCCAACATATGGGGTTGATCAACCCCTTAATTATTAACCAAAATGGGATCAAACTGGCAACTTACATGAACTCTCAGATATCACCCAAAACAACATTCGCCGAAACCTCTCAAATCAATTCCAAATCCTCGTCTAAAAATTGATCAAAACCCATCCGGCCTTCATCATCAAATTAATATTCCCTAATGGCGACCCTAGCTTTTGCCAATTAGCTTGCACCAGCGCCTTGTTTCAGAACCTACACAGCTCCAAGCAAGTTTGGGGCGCTCTTGAAACTCGCCAAAACAGAAAGTATCAGTGAACATTTTCTTTACCGTGAATTAGCTGCCTACCATTATTAATTTAAATAACGTGATAATTTTTATGTAGTACTGTTAGATTCTTTTTTAACAAATCCCAGCGAGAAAATTAATGACTCCCGGCCCGCCCTGAAATGGGGAGGATTTGAATCCACTGAAAGGAATATATATATATATATATTTTGCAATACTAATTGCTATGTTTAGAATATAGAAGTAGCTGAATTCATTTTAATTGAGTTTAAATTTAAGTCTAATCCAATATTTAAATACACAATTCACAAATCATTAAATATCACCCAACTCAAGATCTTTTTACAAGTAGAACCCACAATCTTTTTCAATTTAACATCTTTTTACATGCGAGACTCACAACTTTTTTTAAATTCTCATAAATACACCTAAACTTATTTTAATATCTAAACACATCTAAATTCATCTTAAGTGAGTCTCACAAAACTCACTCTATCATTTCATCTCACTTCTATTCATAAAGAACTCAACTCATCTCAACTCAGCTCAACATCTAAATGCAATTTAAAGCGTAATCATGTTATCATGTACACATGAACCAATTTTATAATATTTTTTAAATTAAAGGTATTTATGTTAATCTGAAATTCAAATTAGATAAGAAACTTATAAAAAGCGACACTAGTATTTAATTTTGACGAAAGGATATTATCACCCATATTGTGTTGTGAAATATTATGCAAAACATATATACTAACGATGACAAATAAAATAAAAGCAACACAATCAAGAACATGACACACAATATACGTGGTTCGGAAAATTGCCTACATCCACAGGAGCTGCATAAATCTTATTAATCAGAAGATATTACAATCACTCAATCTCAACTCACAATCTATATGGTTTTTTGCTCTCTCACACAATATGTACTCACTAGACAACTATTCTCTCTCAAAATATGCTTAAGAGCATCCAATACAAGTCTAATATGATATATTTATAGTGAGTGGCGCTGGAAAGCTAATCTAGCAAAAACTTCATAATTTGCTCGAGCGAAGTGTCGAGCGCGAATCGAGCGAACAACCAAATGAACATTGGCTCAAGCGGATTGTCGAGCGAACACTAGGGTTTGTGTCTCGCTCGAGTGGAGTGTCGAGCGGGACTCGTGCAAACTCTCTCTAACTTGCCTTTGTTCGAGCGATCTGTTGAGCGATGTCGAGCGAACCTTGGCTAGAGCCAATAGTCAAGCCAACTTTCAGCAAATACTTTTTCAACTCCAAAACCAGTTTCCATATATACCCCAACAATCTCCCACTTGGAGACTGGGTCTTCACATGCCAGCCACTGTTTCCAGCCAAACCCTATCATCTCTGTAGCTTACAGCTCCCGTCTTCAATCTAGAAGACGCACTGAAGTCAAGTCCGACTTCCGTCTTCCACGTACATCGCCCTTAGTCAGCACATCCACAGGTCGACTCACAACTCCCACTGCACCAGGAGTATCCGGTCTCGAACCGATCTTGGCAACCTTAGCCAACTTTCTAGGCTTTCATGAGAAACGACAAAGCTGACTCCATTTGGCTTCCTCACATGTTTTGCACGATCAAGCCTGCCTTTTTGCACTCTTGTATTTCTTTGCACATCATTGGATCCTGATATCAAATACAAAGACTTAGATCACTCACCATGCGCTAGGACCAGTGCACCCTCATTGATCTTCCAAGCTCCTCCAGAGAACGCTACTGCAAAACCGCTGTCATCAAACTGTCCCACAGAGATCAGGTTTCTTTTTCAGATTTGGAACATGTCTGACTTGGTGTAAAGTCCACACGCTCCTGTTTGGAAGTGTGATATGCACATCACCCACTCCCATTACATCCAAGGCCTCTCCATCAACTGCATATATATTCCCAAAATCACCAAGAACATAATTCTGCATGATTTCTCGATGTGAAGTGCTATGGAACAAAGATCCTGAATCCAACATCCAATCATCAATTGGATTGTGCACTGCAAGAAGTAAGGCATCATGAATTTTTTCTGTCACTACATTCACAGCATCATCATCATCATAACTTTCTTGATTCCTGCAGTTTTTCTTGATATAGCCCGGCTTGCCACAACTCCAGCACGTGATCTGCTGCCCAGATTACATCTTGTTATTTCCCTTATTCTTGGAGCTTGACCTGCCATGTTCTCTGCCCCTATTGTCAACAATCAGGGCCGATCCAAAACCCGATGACTCACCTAAGTCTCTCCTACATACCTCTTCAGCAAGTATCATGTCACATATGTCATCATAGTTCAGTTTTGACTTGCTAGCTAAACTACTCACAACCATCCTCATGGCCTCCCAACTATTTGGCAATGATGCCAACAGAATCAATGCTCTGATCTCATCATCAAACTCAATCTCTACAGAAGACAGTTGATTTGTGATCGTATTAAATTCATTCAAGTGTTAGGCTATAGACATACCTTCCGACATCTTTAGATTGAACAATTTATTCATCAAGTACACCTTATTGTTCACCGACGGCTTTTCATATATACCTGACAAAGTCGCCATGAGATCCACCGTGGTTATTTCCTTACTGGCATTGTGTGACACTGTTCTAGACAAGGTCAACCGAACAACACCTAAAACATGTCAATCTAACAGAGTCCACTTAGCATCATCCATGCTCTCTAGTTTTTTTTCCAATAATGGAAGGTAGAGCCTCTTCCCATAAAGATAATCCTCAATCTGCATCTTTCAATACCCAAAATCAGTGCCGTCAAACTTCTCGATCCCATGTGCATTCACTTTATCTCCAGTCATCATTCTTCTTCAGATCTGACATTGGCTCTTGATACTAGTTGTTGTGAAATGTTATGCAAAACACACACACCGATGGTAAATAAAGTAAAAGCAACACAATCAAGAACACGACACATAATATATGTGGTTCAGAAAATTGCCTACGTCCACAGGAGCTGCAGAAATCTTATTAATCAGATGAGATTACAATCACTCAAGCTCAACTCACACTCTCTATGGCTTTTTGCTCTCTCACACAATATGCACTCGCTAAACAATTGTTCTCTCTCAAAATATGCTTAAGACCATCCAACACAAGTCTAATATGATATATTTATAGTAATTCGCTCGAGCGGAGTATTGAGCGCTACTCGAGCAAACAACTAAATGAACATTGGCTCGAGCGGAGTGTCGAGCGAACACTAGAGTTTATGTATCGCTCAAGCGGAGTGTCGAGCGAGACTTAAGCGAACTCTCTCTGGCTTGTCTTTGCTCGAGCAGTCTGTCTAGCTAACTTTCAGCAAATACTTTTTCAGTTTCAAAACCAGTCTACACATTTACCCAACATATTGGTCATTGGAAAATGACTTGTAAAATAATTATTATATCTATATTATTCTTCAATTCTATAAAATCACGATCCCAAATATCAATCATATTATACGATCGAGCGATCATGATCTGAACCAGTCAAAACAAAAAAATATTAAACCAATGAACCATCATCATTGAATGTATATCTTTCCACTTCCAAATAAAGAAATGGTCCACTGCTAGTTATAAACACTACTTAGATATCATCTAATTAATGCAGCGTATCTTTAATTTTTTTCATTCAATATATATATACATATATATATATATATTTATATATATATATATATAGAAGTGCATTTTTAAAATATTAATTTATATGGCTGTCAAATCTAGATAGCTTCTCTTTCATTTTTTTTTTTTTTAAATTGAAAGATTTGGCTTTTTAAGACAAAATTTGTTAGGGGCGAAATATACTTCGTCCCTAAAAATCATATTTAGAGACAAAATTTATCAAAAATACATGAGCTATTAAATTCGTTCGAATAGATAAATATCCATTCGAACAAGATATTTTGTGACTAACAAAATCGTCTAAAAAAAGAAAAACCGTTTGAACAGAACAAAATAGATTCAAACATGTAATTAATGTATGTTCAAACAATATACAATCTGTTCAAATAATAATATTTGCGGGAAGTTAGTTTATTTTTTTAAGGAAAAGTTAATAACCGTTTGAACTTAAATTTATTTGTTTGAACGGACAATTTTTTCCCATTAATTTGTTTATCATCATTAATTTGTACATATATTTTTTTTCATTAAAGTAATAAATATTTTTTCCATTAATTTGTTATCATTTTCAAAATATAAAAAATTTGTATATATTATATATTATGATTTGCGGTGAGTTAAAATATTTATAAATTCATAAATTAATCTTATGTAATTAATTTTAAAACTTTATAGTGATTTCTTTTATGTTAAATTTATATAAATATAACTTTAAAGATAATATCATTTTTTATATTATTATGAATGGCATGTAAAATGAAAAAAATAAACAAGGTAGCAAACACAAAAAATAAAACCATACATTAATTAGATCCCAAATATATAATGTTTAATACAATATAAAAAGTAAAATAATAACTAAAACGATCTATTTGCTAAGTAGATCAAGTTCGCCCAAATGTTTTGAGTAGGGGTGTGCAAAATTCTGAAAATTCCGACTCCGTCCGACTTCCGCTCCGACTCCGACTCCGACTTTGTCGGAGTCATCAGAATTCGGAGTCGGAATTCGGAGTAGCTCCGAATATGTATTCGGAGTCGGAGTCGGAGTCGGAGCTCCAAGAAGCTCCGATTCCGACTTCAAAATTTTTTTTACTGTACACGTGCGCTCGAGCGAGGTGTCGAGCGCAAGTCGAGCACACGTTGTATTGAACATTGGCTCGAGCGACATGTCGAGCGGAAGTCGAGCGAACCTCTCTGGAAGAGTTCTGCTCGAGCGATATGTCGAGCGGAAGTCGAGCAAACCTCTTCCAGAGAGGTTCGCTCGAGCGACATGTCGAGCGGAAGTTGAGCGAACCTCTCTGAAAGAGTTCCGCTCGAGCGCCACGTCGAGCGCACGTTGAGCTCCGATCTTATGTCGGAGCTCCGATAGGATGTCGGAGCTCCGACCTCCGATCGGAGTCGGACTCCGACTCCAATTCGGAGTCGGAGTCGGAGCTCCAATTTGGCTCTGACTCTTGTCGGAGTCGGAGGTCAGAAACGATCACTCCGACTCCGTTGGAGTCGGAGCCCAGCCCTAGTTTTGAGGGACTAGTATGGGCGTGTACAACATTGTATTTTGAGCTTGGCCTTTCTTCACTTGGCAAATAGGACATCGCTGAATGTACCTTCCCACATTCCTTCGTAGTTGGTGCCAAAAATACCTCTCGGACACTAAGGAAATGGTCTTGTCCCGGCCTACATGTCCTCCTAGCCCACCCCCATGCAGTTCGCGTAGGACATGTTTCCAATCTTCTTACTCTGCTGACAAGGTTTACGAATGGAATATTGATGGTTTCTCTGAACAAGAGATCATGAATACCATGAGTAAAATGTCCCTTGTAGCAAATGTTTATGTGAATAACAATATCAGACAACCTGATATTGTTAAGATTTTAACACAAGGATTTTCTGGTATTTTAAGAAACTGGTAGGATAAACACCTAACCAGAGATACTAAGGAAACCATTCAGAATGTTGTCAAGTGTAATGATGAAGGGTTACCTACTTTTGATGAATCTATTGGATCTGCCTAATCTGATAGAGTTAATACTTTGATTTATACAATTTTAAAACACTTTATTGGCATACCATTTGACATAACTAGCCGCATTAGCGACCAGTTGAATAATTTTAGATGTCATCAGATGTCTGATTATAGATGGTACCAAGGTGTTTTTATTTCCAAAGTGATGCTTCGGGATGATAGTCAGAAGCCTTACTAGAAGAAGAAATTTATTGATGGTTTAACTCGCTTGTTCGCTTACAAAGTAAAAGATGAACTTACTATTGCTGGGTCTCTTAATTATGACGCATACACTTATGGTGATATTTGTGCAGTAATTAAGAAACTTAGTATTAGTACGTGTAATGATCAAAGGATGCTCCGAGAGCAGATGAGAAATAGTAAGAAAGTCAACTACGAAATGGGAACATTTTGTGAACAATTTGGACTTCCTGCTATAGCTCCCACTAAAAGGAAGTACAAGTTTTCTAAACCTCATAGCGGTATCATGAGAAAATCTCGTGATGAATTTTACAAGAAAACTTATAAAACACCATTTTCTAAGCCATTTTCTAAGAAAAATAAATTTAAGGATTTTTCTAAAGAAAAATGTTTTATTTGTGGTAATCCAGGACATTTCGCTGATAAATGCCCACAGAAAGCCAAAAAAGATAAAAAAAATTAAAAAAGAAGCTTAATCAGTTGAATATTGATAACAATGATAAAGAAGAACTATTTCAACTCCTAGAAATAGCTTCGTCTTCATCATCTGATATCTTCGAGTTCAATTCTAGTGATTTAAAATATCACTCAGAAACTGAATCTCCAGATTCTACTGGTCCTAAGCTAGGTTGGAATTGTAATGATACTTGTTGCCAGACAAAGGGTAAGACAATCCATGTCTTGTCCAAATATGAAGAACAAGAAAACCTATTGCTAACCTTGATTTCTCAAATAACAAATCCTGAAATTAAAGAAGAATATCTTCTTAAGCTAAGAAAGACTATGGCTCGTCAAGAACCAGAGCCTTCTAAGCAAATGATTAGTTTTCAAGAAAGCTTGGAAAGATTTCAAAAGAAAAAACCCAAACAAATTTCTACAAATGATTTACAACACGAAATAAATCTTGTTAGAAAAGAAATCGTTGAACTCAGATCCGAGGTTAACAACCTTAAGTCTGAAAATGAGATTTTAAAACAAGAATTTTTAGTATTTAAAATCGATAAACAACTTAATCAGGATATTCTTTCTGATAACGAGCAAATAAAAGATTCTGGTTCAAGCCAACATGAGTTAGCCGCTGATAACCAGATTTGTTTGATCCATCATACCATTCCTCCAAAATGGTTTTCAAGGGTTACCATTGTAGTCACTCATGATTTTCAATTTTCTGTTGTTGTTATGATTGATTCATGATCAGACCTGAATTGTATTCAAGAAGGACTCATTCCTAGTAAATATTTTGAAAAATCATCTGAGAGATTATTTTCTGCAAATGGATCCCAGATGAAAATCACATATGAGCTTAACAACGCTCATGTTTGTCAAAACAATATTTGCTTTAAAATCCCTTCTATTTTAGTCAAAAACATGTCTGACAAATTGATTTTAGGCATTCCATTTATTTCTCCTTTATATCCTTTTTTGACTGAAAAAGAAACACATCGTTTCTCTTCCCTATATCAAAAATTTTGATGAAAGTGCTATCCCTACTAAAGCCAGACCAATTTAATTGAATAGTCAGACTTTAGAATTCTGCAAAAAGAAAATTGCAGATCTTATGAAAAAATACATAATTAGGGATAGCAAGTCCCTTGATCTTGTCCAGCCTTTTATGTCTGAAAAAATGTTGAACTAGAAAGATGTACCCCACGTCTTGTAACTAATTTTAATTTATTGAAAAGTTCACAGAGATTCTGGGAATAATAATATTATTTTAATTATGTCATGTGCATTCTTAATGGTCATATCTTAAATATTTATATTTAGACTGCAAACATACGCATGATATATTTATGCTTCCATATATACAATATTACATGTCTTTCGTAATTATGGTATTTTGTGTATGATGTTAACAAGGAATTTCCACGATAAGAAAGATATATGAGGAGAAAAAGAAGCACAAGCTGTCCATTCTGATCATGAATGAACTTCTGGGGAGTAGTGTCGAGGTCCAATATTACCGTGGGAAGCACCCGTCAGATACAACCACAATAGATACGGACGAAATGGATCCATACCTGTTAACAGGTAATCCAGTCAATGACTAGCCTTCTCCAAAACTCATATCTAACTCTTTCCTGGACCTGCATGTAGTTCTGTTCTTGTAAACGTTTTGTCCAAGATGGTAGAGATCCTTCCTTTTTTTTTTTTTTTTTTTTTTTTTTGAGCCAGAGAAAAGAAGAAGAAAACCCTTCTTGGTTGCTTCACTCGTGCAGCATTATAGCTACCTAGCTCTGCCGTAAGAACAATTTTCGGAGACGGCAAAGAAGGCAGCAGAATTAATAAGTGTTAGATTTATAAAAGGTGTTTTTAAAATAAAAACTTAATAACTTAAAATAAAAACTTAGTATGTCAGATTTATTTTATAATAAAAGAATTTTTATAATCTGACTTAGCATATCAAATAAAAAGAATTCTGGGTTGGGTATGTTTGGGTTAGAGAATGTTTTGAAAACTTTTCGGAAAAATCAGATGGAGTTTTTATTTGGTTTTGTGAAAGATTTGTTTAAATTATTGTTTGAGTAAAAGTTTCATGTTAAGAATATGTTGTTTGCATTAGGGTTGGTAAAGAGTGGGTAGTTATTTGTGTTTTTTATTTTAATTTTTTAAACTTTACGAAATGATTGGATGAAAAGTTTTTATTGGAAAAATATTTTTATTTTAATTTAGGGATGTTTGGATTTAAAATGACAACTAATTTTTTTAAGAATATTTAATATTTCTTTCTGATCAGTTGCCAACCTGCGAAATATTTCTCCTCACTTAACTATCAATTATGGCCAACATCTTCAAAAACTATGCATTGTCATGAGTGTAGGTGATCTGAAAGTGTTCTTATATTCTTATTAGTAAGTTACAAAGCTAATTACTATTCTTATTAGTAATTTTGTTATTGTTCTTATATTACTAGAGACTCCTATGTCACCCTTAAAAAAAAAAGAGACTCCTACTGGAAATGGCATTTCCGAAATTGTGGAGAAAATTCTGGAACTGTGTCCGATTGCCATACATGACGTGAATGAAGACAACAAGAATGCAATGTTGTTGGCGGTGCAGAACAGACAACCAGATGTATTTCAAATCCTGCTAAAGAACAATATCACGATCAGAGACAAGGTGTTACGGGTGGTGGATAAAAGTGGGAATAATGTCATCTCGCGGCTGAGCTTGGAGAATATAGGCCTTGGCTGATTCCCGGGGAAGCCTTGCAAATGCAATGGGAAATGAAATGGTTTGAGGTATACATACAGAAAAATTGTATAATATATATGTATCAGAAATTCCAGTAAGAAGAGACCAAAATCTCAAGCAATTTCTGGAAGATTCTGTTAAAACTTGTTAATCCAGTTTTAAAAATGAAAGGACTATCCACATCCTCTCAAGTTACTTCTGCTTTTTACTCTGCACAGGATGCTAGATCCTCTAAAGATCAGCTTAGCCATAATGAAGCAGATAAAGAGGATGAATCCTCTGAATCACCTACAGCTTCAGAAATGGTAGCTCCTGTTGCTCCACAAATTCACCACAGTCAAACTGTGTTGAATAAACCATTCGAGTTTGATTTTGTTTATCTTTTTGAAGAATACAAACTTTCAAAAAATAGTGCTAGGCGAAAAGCCTATCATTCAAAGTATTCTGAAAAAGAAAAACAACGTGTTAAACGAAAATGGAAAGAAGAAATGAATAAGCAGCAAACGCATATTCTTTTCTTTGATTTTGTTGAAAATATCTATGTTTCAAACAACACTTTAAATGTTGTTAAAACTGATTTTGTCCAGGAAGAAGGTAAGATGGTAGTTCAGTCAAGCCATCCACCTTTGAAGACTGTTCTCATCACCCATAAGGGAGTTGAGATATCTGCTTCACCTTTCAAAATCTCGGAAACTGTTTCCAGAGATCCTGAGAAGGACAAGATTTTCAAAGAAACAAAAAAGGTTATTTCTCAAAATAACTTTGTGAATCTTGCTCTTCATACGATCGGACAACAGTTAGATCGGATTAAAGAAAAGATTGAAAACTCTGATCCTATTCCTTTGGTTTTAAAAACAGATCAACCAAAGAAAATAATTGAAAAACCTTTGATTATCTTACCTGAAAGTCGAGCCAAAATTGATTTTAAAAATCCTCAGGCACAGACTTTAGATAAGATTGATCAAATGCTTAATGATCTGAAAAAAGAACAGTCTTCTACTAGTGCTTTGTCTAACAAAGAAATAGAAGAAGTAGTTCTTGTTGAAACTACAGACGAGTCCTCTAACGATCACTCATCTGAAGAAAAGGATCTTGATTTATTTGAAAACAACTTTCAAGATATTATTTTAAAACCTGAAATAGCCAGATTCTCTTCAAAAGGACCTCAACCAATGAGTCTGACGAAGAACTGGTATTCCAGGCCTACTCCTCCTGATTTACAGTTTGAAGAAAAAGTTTTTCAAAACCAATCTTCTTACTCTGCTGACAAAGTTTACGAATGGAATATTGATGGTTTCTCCGAACAAGAAATCATGAATACCATGAGTAAAATGTCACTTGTTGCAAATGCTTATGTGAATAATAATATCAGACAACCTGATATTGTTAAGATTTTAACACAAGGATTTTCCGGTGTTTTAAGAAACTGGTGGGATAAACACCTAACCAGAAATGCTAAGGAAACCATTCAGAACGCTGTCAAGCGTAATGATGAAGGGCTTCCTATTTTTGATGAATCCATTGGTACTGCTCAGTCTGATGGAGTTAATACTTTGATTTATACCATTTTGAAACATTTTATTGGCACACCATCTGATATAACTAGTCGTATCAGCGACCAGTTGAATAATCTTAGATGTCATCAGATGTCTGATTATAGATGGTACCAAGATGTTTTTATTTCAAAGGTAATGCTTCGTGACGATAGTCAAAAGCCTTACTGGAAGGAGAAATTTATTGATGGTTTATCTCGTTTGTTCGCTTACAAAGTGAAGGATGAACTTACTGTTACTGGGTCTCTTAATTACGATGCATACACCTATGGTGATATATGTGCAGTAATAAAGAAACTTGGTATTAATATGTGTAATGATCAAAGGATGCTCCGAGAGCAGATGAGAAATAGCAAGAAAGCCAAATACGAGATGGGAACATTTTGTGAACAATTTGGACTTCCTGCTATAGCTCCCTCTAAAAGGAGACACAAGTTTTCTAAACCTCATGGTGGTATCAGGAGAAAACCCCATGATGAATTTTATAAGAAAACTTATAAAAAACCATCTTCTAAACCATTTTCTAAGAAAAAGAAATCTAAAGATTCTTCTCAAGGAAAATGTTATATCTGTGGCAATCCAGGGCATTTCTCCAATAAATGTCCCCAGAAAGCCAAAAAAGATAAAAAATTTAAAAAGAAGCTTAATCAGTTGAATATTGATAGCAATGATAAAGAAGAACTATTTCGACTCCTAGAAATAGTCTCGTCTTCATCATCTGATATCCTCGAGCTCAGTTCTAGTGATTCAGATTATCACTCAGAAACTGAATTTCTAGATTCCACTGGTCCTAAGTTAGGTTGCAATTGTAATGACACTTGTTGTCAGACTAAAGGTAAGACAATACACACTCTAACTAAGTCTGAAGAACAAGAGAATTTGTTGTTAACCTTGATTTCCCAGATAACAAATCCTGAGCTCAAAGAAGAATACCTTCTTAAGCTAAGGAAGGTTATGGCTCGCCAAGAACCAGAACCCTCTAAACACAGGATTAGTTTTCAAGAAACCTTGGAGATTTCAAAAGAAAAAACCCAAGGATATTTCTACAAATGATTTACAACACGAAATAAATCTTGTTAAAAAAGAAATCGTTGAACTCAGATCTGAGGTTAATAACCTTAAGTCTGAAAATGAGATTTTAAAACAAGAATTTTTAGTGTTTAAAATCGATAAACAACTTGATCAGGACATCCCTTCTGATAATGAGCAAACAAATGACTCTGGTTCTAGCCAACATGAGTTAGCTGCTGATAACCAGATTTGTTTAATCCATCATACCATTCCTCCGAAATGGTTTTCAAGGGTTACTATTGTAGTTGCCCATGATTTTCAATTTTCTGTTATTGCTATGATTGATTCCGGATCAGACCTAAATTGTATTCAGGAAGGACTCATTCCTAGTAAATATTTTGAAAAATCCTCTGAGAGACTCTTTTCTGCAAATCGATCTCAGATAAAAATTACTTATGAGCTAAACAACGCTCATGTTTGCCAAAATAGTGTTTGTTTTAAAATCCCTTCTGTCTTAGTAAAAAACATGTCTGACAAAGTGATTTTAGGCATTCCTTTTATTTCTGCTTTGTATGCTTTTTTGACTGAAAAAGATGGTATTACTACCGACCCTTTTGGTCAAAAGGTCAAATTTAAATTTGCATCTCGACAAGAGATTGATCAAGATAAAGGTTTGAAATCTTTACTTTTTGCAAAACAAAAGCATCTTAATTTCCTTAAACAGGAAATAAGATATAAAAAGATTTCTGAACACTTATCTTCGCCTACTTTGATTTCAAAAATTGATGATTTTAACAAGCGTCTTATTTTTGATATTTGTTCTGATTTACCAAATGCTTTTTGGCATAGAAAGAAACACATCGTTTCATTACCCTATATAAAAAATTTTGATGAAAAATCAATCACCACTAAAGCCAGACCAATTCAGATGAATAGTCAGACTTTAGAATTTTGCAAAAAAGAAATTCTTGACCTACAAGACAAAGGTATAATTAGGGAAAGCAAGTCCCCTTGGTCTTGTCCAGCCTTTTACGTCAGGAAAAAAGCCGAACTAGAAAGAGGTACCCCTCGTCTAGTTATTAATTACAAACCTTTGAACAAAGTCTTGCAGTGGATTAGGTACCCTATTCCCAACAAAAATGACTTAATTCACAGGTTAAGTGATGCGGTAGTCTTTTCAAAATTTGACCTAAAATCTGGGTTTTGGCAAATTCAGATAGCTGAGTCAGATAGGTATAAGACAGCCTTTGTTACTCCCTTTGGTCATTACGAATGGAATGTGATGCCATTCGGTCTTAAAAATGCCCCTAGTGAGTTCCAACATATTATGAACGACATTTTTAATCCGTTCACTGCTTTTACCATTGTCTATATAGATGATGTTCTAGTCTTTTCAAAATCTATTGATGAACACTGGAAACATTTAAATTCATTTCTAGACATCATTAGATTCAATGGTCTTGTCGTTTCAGCGAAAAAGATCAAACTATTCCAAACCAAGATCAGATTCCTTGGTTATGATATTTCTGAAGGTAAAATCAGGCCCATCCAAAGAGCCATTGATTTTGCTGACAAATTTCCTAATGTCATTCTTGACAAAAACCAGTTACAGAGATTTTTAGGATCTCTTAACTATGTTGCTGATTTCTACAAGGATATGAGGAAACAATGTCGTCCTTTGTTCAAAAGACTTCTTTCCAATCCTCCTCCTTGGACAGAAATTCATACTACAATAGTGAGGAAAATCAAAGCACATATTAAAACTCTCCCGTGCCTTGGTATCCCCACTTCTGATTCATTTAAAATAGTTGAGACAGATACCTCAAACATTGGTTATGGTGGCATTCTGAAACAATCTGTTTCACCAGGTTCTTCTGAACAAATTGTTCGCTTCCACTCTGGAACTTGGAACACTGCACAAGAAAAATATAGTACTATCAAACAAGAAATTCTATCTATAGTACTATGTATTTCTAAATTTCAATCTGATTTGTTAAATAAGAAGTTTTTACTTCGTATTGATTGCATGAGTGCTAAATTTGTTTTAGAACAAGATGTTCAAAACATTGCATCAAAACATATTTTTGCACGATGGCAAGGTATATTAAGTGTTTTTGATTTTGATATTGAATACATCAAAGGCACTGATAATTCTATCCCTGATTTTCTTACCAGAGAGTTCTTGCAGACACCCAACGATGAGCGAAAGCAAGAAGAAAAAAGGCAAAGAAAAACAGAGAGTGAATCCCCCACCTCCAATTCCTAGTATAAAACTCATCAAGAATGAGTCTGGGTCATCCATTGTGCCCAGTGCTACTTCAACAGCACTGGATATTGCCAATAGGTTCACACCTCTTGGTAAAATTGTGCAACCGTCGACATTTGCGTCTACGGTTTCTACACCTTTTGATCCATATGCGAAAGCTATTGCATCAAAAGGTCCTACTTTGATTACTCCTCAGTTTTTCCTCCCAAAAGGAAAATCTTTATATATGAAGAAGCCATTTATTACCCATCTGTTCCACATAGAACCTAGCCGTTCTAATTCAACAGATCCGTTTAAAATAGCCTCTTCTTATTTTCCTCATAATTTCCACTGGATACATAAAGATTCCTCCAAAAATCTCCAGTATTATTCCAGTATCTTAATTCTCACCAACTCTCTTGTCATAAAACCCATTTATGATAAGAACGACTCCACCAAATTGATTTACCACAGTGCTTATATCCTTCGAGTCACAAGAGAAGAGGAATGGGGTACCAACCCATCAACTCTTAAAAGACTCCCAGACTCTGCACTGAGTTATAATTATTTTGATTATATAACCGCCTGGAGACGTTTCATGTTCTTTCAGGTACCTGATATGAGCCATTCCTGGTTCATCAATTTTGACACAAGGTTCAAAGGAACTTTCCCTTACTGGTTTCTCCAATGGTGGGACCAATTTGGGTTAATTTCTCAAAATCTTCCTGAGCAGCTCGCCAGAGCTTTTACATTCTATCAACAAGTTGCTGGTACAAAACTGAACCGGCATTCACAAATGTTTCCTTATGAGCTCCATTTTTGTAAGAACTACAAACTCCCGTGGATCTTCAAATGGACTTATGAGAAAAATGCTAATATATTGGACCGAGCTTATTTCACAAAATGGTGGGATAGGTTTGGATATACTGAAAAAGTGATCAACCAGATGATTAAAGATTTCCCTTAAGTTGCCCCTGATCTACAGGACAAGAAGGAATTTCCTGCAATCAAATCTGGTTTAGTAATTCCTGAATATCCTTTGATAATTCAGGCCCCTGATTCACCAACAGCTTCATCAAGAGGAAAAGCCACCAGCTCATCCTCAAAGAAATCCTCCAAGTCTGCCAAAGATAATATCCTCAACAGACTCGGGAAAAAAAGATTTGATAAAACTGTTGGAACAAAAACTGTCTAAGTCTATAAGTGATAATTCTGAAAACGATGAGAATTCAGAAGCATCCTCAGAGGCTTCGTACAGCAATATATTCGGTCATGATTCAGAAGGCATTCCAAAGCTGGAAGATGATTGACTACTACTTGAGTTCAAAGAAGACCAACTATAGTCCTCTTTGAGATAATTAAACACTCTGCGCCTACAACCAGTCCCCCTTAGAGACAGCTGGAAGACACAGAGTCGACCGAATCTTAATTTGTCGTCTTACGCCCAAAGCAGCCGCCCACAGAGACAGCTGGAGGACATAATGATGACACCATGAGCCCCGTGCCTAAATAGTTTCCACTGTTCACTCACGGGTTGTTACACTGTTTTACTTTATACTGTTGTAAACAGGAACTCCTTATTCTATAAAAGGAGAACCTCGTTCTAAGCTAAGGCAGAGCTCATCACAGAACTCACTTGAGAGAAAACCTTCTCCCTCTCTACTCAGTTCTTGACTCTCCTTATTTACTTTAATTTTCTGTAAGTGCAAATCTGCACTACCCTGTGCCTGTAATTACTTTAAGCTTGTTAATTTTAATAAAGCTTATATGTTTATTACAACTGTTTTTGCATTAGCATACATGCATATGGTCGGTTTAACCGCCTGCTTATTTTGTGCTTGCATAATTTAATTGTGCAATATATCTTCCATCCTTCTTCTCCCTGCTCTCCTTCTCTTCTTCTTCAGTCAGCTTCGGCTTTTCCTTCTTCTCGCTATCTTACACATATATATTTAAAATAATTAATTGTTGTCATGTGTACGTACTTGATGCTTGCTTCATGCAGTTCGTGACACAGTCCATTCCCTCTAACCTTCTTACCCGCTGCAACAACGAAGGCAAGACCCCTTAGCAACTGTTCATCAAAAATCACAAGGATCTCGTCAAGGAGGGTGGCAAATGGTTAATTAAAACCTCCGAATCCTACTCCCTTGTCGCTGCACTCATAGCCACTGTGGCCTTTGCCAGCTCCACCGCAGTTCCTGGAGGCGTCAAGCAGGATAATGGCATTCCAACATTGGCAAACAGAACCCCATTCCACCTCTTTGCCATCTCATCACTCATCGCACTCTGTTTCTCGGTCACGGCTTTGGTCACATTCCTCTCCATCTTAACATCAAGGAATAAAGAAAGAGATTTCGGAAAGGACTTGCCAATGAAGCTCTTGATAGGTTTAACGTCCTTGTTCTTTTCCATAGCTGCGGTGCTGATTACCTTCTGCTCGGGACATTTGTTTGTGATAGACGATAAGTTAAAATATGTGGCGTATCCATTGTATGCGGCAACCTGCCTACCGGTAACTTTTTTTGCTGTGATGCAATTTCTGCTGTATTTTGATCTTATTGCATCTACCTTCAAGAAGGTGCCACGACGTAGCTACAAGGCGTCCGTTCTGATCTAATTCATTTTCCTTTTCTTTTATCTCCTTTTTCTATTTTATATATGGAATAAGGTTCTCTTCGTGTGTGGATTATGTTTGATCTGTTTTTGAAAAAAAAAATGAAAAATGAACTGTTTGTCATATATTATATATTATAGGTACGATGAAATTAATGTTTGAATACAATTCTCTTTCCTAGCTCTTGTTCTGTCTCATGCAAACCCGCCTCTGGTTTCTTTGTGCCGCAGATAAAGAACGACTATTTGCGTTTAAAGCTGAGTTCGAAATTAGAATAGTAGTATTTTGTGAGTGTTTGGATGTAAATAGGTTGAATGTATAAAGTAGATTGAGATGAGTTTTAACTTTTTATAAGAAATTGAAAAGGTACATAGCGGATCCCATCAATATAGTTCGAGATGGGTTGAGGTGATTTCATCTTCCAAACATACACTACATGCATTGCTAACAAATATGGATAATGATAGACTTACTTTCTCTTACCACCCGTTGATTACTCCCTTTATTTTTTTATTTTATTTTATTTTTTACTTAATAGTTAAAGAAGTGATTATTAGTGAAGTTGTATATATTTTTTAATTATTTCTTAATGATTAAGAATATTAAAAAAATACTTATAATAAAAAAATAAAAGTTTCAAATGCACGTAGTAATAAACGGATGGTAGGAAGTAGTAAGTTTATCATTATCCAAAAAATATACTAGCATATATACTTGCTTTAGGGCTTGCATACCAGCAATACACGTCCTAAGTTATTGATGGAAAATGCTTGAGTGTTCTCCAAATGTGCGTGCCTTCCAAAAATGCTCCATAATTTTATTTATTTATTTATTTATTGAAAATATATAAAAAAAAATTACCAATAATGAATTTTAGAGTGTGTAGTTTTAACATTAAAAAAAAATTCAAAATGCACTAGAAAACACTTTTGGGGGGCATCCTAGTATTACCCGTTGTTTATTCCAATGCAAAGAAGACAGAAAGTTGAACGTTTAATTTCTAGCTAGAGTCTTGAGGCAGGCATATATACTATATGCCACACCAGCATTCACTAATAGCATGTACTAAATGAATTTCGTTTTTTCTTCATTTATTATTTTAAGTTTAATTATTCTAACCATTGCCCATTTCCACGGGAGCCCGAACGCACAGGCCCAACTGCCGCAGTCATATCTTGTCACGGTCCATCCTCAGCCACCTCCATTCAACATACTGTCATGGGTTACCCAAGCCGCTACCACTCAAGAACGGGAGAGAAAAAGTATGAAGTAAGATTAGGGTTGTTCGGGAGTGAGATAGAAGAAATGAGATGGGCCTTATGGGCTAGGTCACTAGAACGTCTGTGTCTGACTACTTGGTAGGCTTGTTAGCTGGTTGGGCTTAAGTGTCCAGTTGTTATGTTACCATTTGTTATTTTTTTATTAGCTTGGCCCAATTAGCGATTGGCCTTAATAGTATTATGAATTTTTTGTATTTCTGAAAAGGTTGTTAGGCTATTATGGGTATGCTACTAGGACTAGAGAAGTATAAGTAGAATGTGAATTAGTCTGTAAGGATCATCAAGAATCAATATAGAAAGTTGCCTTTCTATTTCTTACCCAACTTCTTCTTCTCTCACTCTCTCATTTTTCATGGAGGTGCTTACCCTTAAAGTAAGCTAAATTCCAATTAATTGCTCAAGCATGTGACAAGTCTGGTATCAGAGACATCGGTCTCGTGAGAAGCTATATGCATGGCAAAGAATAGATGAATCAGCTGCAGCAGGGGCTTAGTTTGTTGAAAAGGTTGACTGACTCCCAGTTTAAAACGGTGGAGATGGAAATGATGGCATTGAAGTGCAAGTCCAATTTGGTAGTTCAACATTTAGGGCATTAACGGTCGAGATGCAGAAGAAAAACCAAACCCACTCTGGGGAGTCATCGTTAAGGCCTCCACCTAGCTTTGAGGGTGCCTTGGTCCAGAATAATGATCTTGCTGAGGAAGGTGTGCGCCTAGATTTCTCAACTTTCAACATGGAGCATCCCTCTGGTTGGCTCTAAAAGGTAAACCACTTTTTCTTTTTTAACACATTACCATAGCATCGATTGCGCCTGATTTTCTTTCATATGGAAGGAAGGAGTCTGACTTTGTGAAGCCCAAGTCTTAAGGTTAAAAGGGTTTTTTTTTTTTTTTTTTTTTTAGTGTGTGTGTGTGGAGGGCCCAGCCCATGCGGAAGCCTAGCTGAAGAAGAGAAGCCCAACCCCCACCCCTAGCAAAATGACATCGATTGGTCTAGGGTTAAAACCATATATTTTTTTTTTCTTCTTCTTTTCTTCTCTCCCTCTCTCTTTCTATCATGCACTACACCACCCCAGCCCCCTCCCTCCCCTTTTCTTCACACTACCTATGACCTATAGCACCACCCACGCCCGCCATCATGTCAAAGCCACATGTCTGAAATGCACAGCCCCATCATCTCTGTCTGGACACTGCCCCTTTCTCCCCCAATCCGTACCTTTCTCTCTTTGTCTCCTCGTGATTTCTCCTATGTTGTGCATCTGCGCACCCCCATTGTGCAGCAATCATCATGCGCCAAGTGTTTTAGATCTCGCCATCGCAGCTGAGGTAGCCCCTAACACTTCGAGATCCATCCCGATCCTTTCTACCCCTCTCCACCACGACCCCGCCTCCCTAACTCTCATTCTCTCCCTTGGCCTCCTTCCTGTGCTTTTTATAAAAAATAATAATAATAATAATAATAAAATTCACCTAGAATTCCGTCGTGGCCCGCTGCCCTCAGGCACTGAAAGTCATCCAACCACACCCCACCCCTTACATTTCCACTCGGCCTCTTCCCCTCTCAGCTCTCCCCCAATATTGAAACCAAATCTCTCTCTCTCTCTCTCTCTCTCTCTCTCTCTCTCTCTCTCAGGGTTTCACAATGCTGCCAAACACCACTAGCCACCGCAAGCCCCTCCTTCCCCATCCTCTGTATTTGTCAGATTTGCCTCCTTCTAACTTCCCCATTGCAGTTTCCCTTAATTTTTTCACAGATCTGCAGCTATCCACAATGCTCGCCACTGCCATCGGTGTACTCTGCCCTTCTAGATGTCACCATAGTAAATTCCTCCCCCTTTCTCCTTGTATTTTATTTTTATGCTCACCTTCAAATATGTTTTTCTAACTTTGTCCATCTGTGCAGTGAAACGTGCACGCACGCGCACACACACACACTTATTTCTCTTGATCCAAGAGGAACACCTGCGGTCAGCGTACTTTGATCATCCCGAGTTTCCCTTCCCTAGAGTAAGTAAATCCTCAGATTGACCTTTGAAATACAGTCATTGGAGATTTATAAAATCGTGATGTGCAGTTTGGTTGTAAATTTGTGAAGTGGCCGAGGGCCGAGTGAAGTGTTGGGAATGAATATGAAGTTGTGGTTTGAATTGTCTTTTGATTGTTTGTTTGTTTTGACTCACTTATAATATTGTTATCATGTCATTCACATTATTACTTGTTGCATGTCACTAAAATTTCAGTAACTATGCTTTATTTATGTTTATTCTAAGAAAATGGAAAATTGGTGGTTTTGGGGTAAAATATGAAAAACAATGTGATTTTGTGGGTGTGTGTATCACGACCCCAAGCCGAGATGAGGTATTATCTCGGTGGAGCTTCTCTGATCACTCAGGAGGGTATAAAATTGAGTGACATCATCTGAGTTGTCGTTGGGCGACAACAAGCTCAATTGAGATGGTAACGCTCTCAAGCCGACTTCGTGGCCTCTCTGCTGGCAAAGGCTAGAGGGTGCCTAGTCATATAAGTGCCGAACGCAGAGCTGAGCATCGCTCGTTACAAAGTCACGTACACTGTCATTACTCAACGTGTGACAAAAGGAGTTAGAGTGTGTGGGTGGTCCCTAAGGAAGACCATGGTGCATTCCTTAATGAAATGGTGGCTTTCAAAATAAAGAATATGAGATTTTTGAGAGTGTGGTGCTTTCTATAAAATTGGGTAGGTAATTGATGTCATAATATTTGGTAAATGTTAGCAATCTCTAAAATCTCCATTGTTGCATAATTTCATAATTTCCCATGCTTGTATTTTTGGGTGTTAGTTTTTAGTTTTACTTACTGAGATTTTGTGAAATCTCACTATGGTGTCCTCAGCTATTTTTCCAAACTTTGATGTAGATGACAGTTATGAGCTTGGAGGTTTAGCTCTACCTAAGAAGTGAAGACTTGGGGGTCCTTTATCCCCTTGGCATCGTGTCGATTAGTTGGGTTATTTTAAGCAGATGGTTGTATTACTTTTTATGTCGGTGTTTGGAAGACAAGTGATTTATGGTTTTTGTTGGGTGTTGTAATTTTTAAATTATGGTACTGTTATTATTCCTAACTATCATTTTTATTTTACCGCTGCAATTTAATTGTACACTATTATATTTCATGCTTGCACACACTTGCTTCCACATTGCGCTAGGGGTGTGTGACCCGAACAACCAACATCCCAGAGTCGTGACTCTTGACAAAACATAAGTAGGGGACGAGGGCACCAGAGACTTAGTTCTAGGATCTGGATCAGTCAAGAGCCTTTACTGACTGGGAGGCCTTTTTAGGGCCCTATTAGTAAGATTTGGGCCTAGTGCATACGACGACCCAATGGAGACCTTAACCCGGCTCTGGCAAGTGGGATCTAAAATTCAATTTGAGACCCTTTCCAATAGGTTGAGGGGCCTGTCGGATTTGTATGTTTTCTCAGTGGGCTGAAAGACAAAATCCATTTATCGATGAGGATGTGTGGGCTGGCTAAACCCTATTAGTCTAATTGGAGGGGACTGTAAGGGGAACAAAGAGGTTATGCCGATACAGAGAGTTAGTCGAGAACAAATGAAGAACAAGCATGATAAGGGTTATGCTACTCTTGTGATTCCAAGTGGAATCTAGGCCACAATTGTGTAAAACTCATATGTTTTTGCCAAAGGAAAAATGACATAGAGAAATGGAAGATGGGGTAGAAAGGGGAGTGCAGGAAATGTAGGTACTAAATAGAAAAGACCCTCAAGAATTTATGTCTATCTCTGCAGGTCTAGAGATCTCTTTTCTCGCTATCACAAGGTCACTTAACCCAAAGACCATGCGAGTAAAAGGAAAAATAGGATCTCAATGTGGAGTTGTCTTGATTGAATCTGGTAGTACCCATAACTTTATAAATCTGGCAGTTTTCAGGAGGGGATTATTGGTGGTAAAAGATAGGGAGAAGGTTAGGGTTAGGGTGGCCAATGGAGAGCAAGTAGTCAGTAATAGGAAAATGTAACTGGATTCGGATGGCTATCCAAGGAATAGTTCTTACCGTGGATGCGTGTGTGTGTTAGTCTTGGCAAGGTGTGACATGGTCCTGGATGTGTAATAGCTTCAAACACTAGGTCCCATATTGTATAACTTTGACAAGCTCACAATGTAGTTCAAAAAGGTGACTAGCAGGTTAATCTACAAGGGTTAGCTTCAACAAGGTTGATTAATGATGGCCCTGCTAACATATTCAATCAAAGTGTGACTAAGAGGGTCTAACTATAGTTAATTGAAGAAGGAAACAACACCACATGCCACAAGCCCAGCCCGCTCAAAGCTCAAGTCATTGAGCAGTTCCCTAAGGTTCTTATGGAACCCACTAGGCTCCCTTAACGCTCACATGACCATTCTATCAACCTCAACCTAATTCCTGAGGCAAGCCCTGTGTCAATATGGCATTACAATTTTCCTTACTACCAAAAGGATGAGAGAGAGAAGATTGTGAGGGAATTATTGGACTTAGGACTAGTTAGGCCTAATCAAAGCCCTTACTCCTCCCTAGTCTTGCTAATAAAAAAGGTCAAGGGATCTTGGAGAATTGCGTCGATTTTTAGGCCTTAATCATTACCACTATTAAGGGCAAGTATCATATTCTTGTGGTAGAGGAAATGCTGGATGAGTTACATGGCTCCTAAATGTACTCTCCATTGGACTTAAGGTCCAGATATCATTTTATTTAAGTAGGGGTGGGCAGCAAAGCCTTGTACCCCACTACAATGTAGCCTTTATATAGGAGACCAAGGCAATACAAGAGTCTCACTTAAGTAATGTGGTGCTAAGGCAATAGAAGAGTCCCACAATGCTTAAGTGAGACTTTTTTATTATCTTGACCTCCTATATAAAGGTCACATTAGGCTATATTATAACTTACACATAATATACACTAACAAATTCAAAAACTATGTTATTAGTTTTTAAATTATGATAATATTTACAAACTTAAATTTACAATTTGTGTCCAAATATGTGCATTTGGTCACTTTTGGCCCAGAAATAGTTTCTGGGCCCATTAGGCCACAAGCACTATTGGAGTGGGCAGGGTGGGGTGGATGAGTGGTCTACCCCCGCCGCTGGCACCAGGGCTGGTTACGGGAAAAGGTTGACCCCGTCCTCGCATGAGTGGGTAGCACCCCTAAATTCGAGTACAACCAGCAGACATTCCAAAGACTGTCTTTCGTACTCATAAGAGCCACTAAGAATTTTTGTTGATGGCATTCGGCCTCACCCAAGCACCCTCTACTTTTCAAAGTTTAATGAATGAGGTATTTAGACCCCATTTTAAGGAAATTCATTTGGTGTTTTTTGATGCCATACTGATTTATAGTAAATCTGAACAAAAGCATGATATACATCTAAGGGTGACCCTAGAAACTCTAAAGAAGCATCGACTACTTTCTAATCACTTCAAGTGTAGTTTTGGGTGTAGGGAAGTATCTTATTTGGGGCATATTATTTCGGCTCATCGAGTCAAAACTAATCTAGATAAGCTGAATAGAATGACATATTGGCCCCATCCCACTCCCAAAAATCCTTAAGAGCATTCCTTGGGTTGATAGACTATTACAAAAGATTTATTAAAGGGTATGTAAGAATAGCAAGTCCCCTAATCGCCTTATTAAAGAAGGACGAGTTCTTATGGTTGACAGAAGATGTTGGAGGATGACCAGTGTGTGTTTTTTGCTCGAGTTATAGAAGATGTTGCTCATGCATTGTTTTACTGTTCAAATGTGAGGAATGTATGGTTGGAATATCGTTCTCAACTGGGTAATGTGGATTCTATTATTTCCTTTTGGGAGTTGGCAAACTTGGCTCATGATAGAGGTTCAGAGGAGATGTTGTCCAGATTTATAGCAATTACTTGGAGGATTTGGTATAGAAGAAATACATTTATTTATGAGCATGTATCATTATAAACTAATGTAGTAGTGAATAATGCTCTTTCTATACAGCTTGGGTATAAGCATTTGCAAGTCTTTGATGTTTCTAATAAGAAGATAAACAAAGTTGTGTGTTCGAATCCTCCTCCTATTGGATGTTTGAAATTGAATGTTGATGGGACTACCTTCTGTGATCAAAATTTTGCTGGGGTTGGGATAATCCGTAGAGATCATAATGTTGATTTTGTAGTGGTTTTTAGCAAAACTGAAAGGGAAGTCTCTTCTGTAGAATTTATTGAGGCTAGTACTTTGCTAAAGGGATTACAGTTATGTGCTCAATAGGGAGTTCCAAAAGTATTGTTAGAAACTGATTGTTTGATACTTGTTCATGCTTTGAATGATATATATGAGTTTATAACAGATTTTGATTTTATTCTACAAGATATTTGCAAACTCATGAGGGGTTTTCAATATGCAAAAGTTGTGCATGTTAATCGATTGGGTAATATGGCTGCTCATTAGTTGGCAAAACATGCATGAGAAGTTGATGATGTTGTGATGTGATGGGATTATTATCCTTCATTTGTAAGTCAATCTATTTGGCTTGATAAGAACTCTATTTGTAAGGATTGATCTATTTGATTTTAATGAATGTTTTTCTCGTCATTACATAAATAAATAAATAAACAAAGTTATGTGTGTTTGGATGGATCGAGAGTATCTCCATCCATACAAAACTATTTTAAATGATCTGAGATTACCTTAGCACCCTAACGGGCCCTAAGAGTGAATTGTTTACTTCAGGACAATGTGCCACAAATCTTGAGATCCAAAGAGGCCAGCTTTCATTTGTAGGGGTGTAGAATCGGGGTAGATTTTTTTTCGGTCCTGTTTGAAACCTAGAATCCGGGTGCATGTGGGAGATTATCTGTTAAGATTACACTAGGGCGGGTAAGATAAATCCATATCCGGTTTTGCGACCTGGTTATCCATAACCGAGTCTTTTCTTCTTCTTCTTCTTCTTTAATCCCTGCTTCCAATGAAGGCCAACAATGATAACCCCAACTTTCCTATGCAGTAATTTATGTTTCCTTGCCTATCCTAAGAAGTGGTAATTAATTTTTTCCTCTTGCTTAAAATATTATATATAGGAAACTTGGATTCGAATCTAGATCTAAAAATAGTACAAAACCCAACATGATGATGCAGGACATAATCCAACAACTGAAGAGTTTGCAGATAAGAAGTCTTGAATTACTTGATTTAAGTTGTTTAATTTATTAAATTCTCCAGTTTGAGATCATCGTACGTAAAGAAGAATTCAAGAAACACGAAGGACGAGACAGCTCCATGGCTAGCATATATCACACTATTCATCTTAAGTTTTCTTATCTTGGGTTTTCCAAATTTAATAATCGTCATTAACATGCTTTCTTTTACTGTCCTAGCTAGCTCCTTTAGGACTCTGCTTAGGATCTTATGCCTGCCATGAATGGACACATGATATATATAACATCTGATTGCCATATATTATAATATGTTTATTTATTTTGATTATAGTATATAAATGAAGGCAACGCATCAAAGATGGCATAATCTCAACAAATTTTCATCTTTGAAGATCTCAGTACAGTATAGAATGAACTAAAAAATCTGGGCAATTTATCAAAAGTGGTATAAAAATATTTTTTAAAGTTTAAAATGGTTTTGTTTTAAGTTTTAATATTTAATCCGGATTAGATTATGTTACAATCCGGATATCTAAATCTGGATTAAATCTGATTACAATTTGGATATCCAGATTTATAGTCAAAAAAGGAAAAAAAAATCCAAATATCTAGTATTTGGATTGAATCTAGTTATCCGCCCAGATTAATTCGTCAAAGCTCTTAGATTTCCGTGTCTACATCTTCCCATAAATATTTGCATGGTTGATATGGCAGCAACTGGAGATCAAGTGTAACGACATGCGTTTGAAGAAATGAAACGATCCAAGAATGAAAGGAACAACTAAAGAGGCTTCTGGAACACAAACTCACTCAATCTATCTCAAATCAATCATTAATGAAATTTATTATTTTTTCAACTTTTTTATAAAAAATTTAAATCCATCTGATCAGCAGACTTCATATAATTAAGCACATATCTCATTTCAATGAGACATACAAAATATTACTATTCACATATCAACTCAGATCATTTAAGATCATTTCAGCATCTAAACATGACAATGTTTGAATAAATGAAACAATCCAATAATGGAAATGGATAATGTGAAGTTACCATTATGACCAAATTTCTTCTCTAGGTATCCCAGTGAAATGAAGAAATGAAGAAAAATTATACTCATTATTCTTAGACCACATATCACACATCATTTTTTTTTAATTTTTTTTTCTTACTAAATATGTGGTGTATAGATGATGAGAAGAAGAAATCAATTAAATTAAAAGAATAAAATTAAAAATAAGCGTACGTGATATTATGTGATATGTGGAGATGATGATTAGCTTTATGAATAACAATGGTTAAAGAGAAATGTACGTACACTGATTGGAGTTACGGAGATCAAAGATGAGTGAGAGAGAGAGATGAAACGGTGCGACAATTTGACTGCGGCAGTACCGCCTGTGTGCTGGGGCCCCGGTGGAAATGGCCCAACCGTTAGAATAATAAAACTTAAAACAATAAAATGAAAAAAGAAATCACTTAGTAAATGCTAATTAGTGAATGCTAATGTGGTGCGGTATATTTGCCTGTCTCAAGACTCCAGCTAGAAATTAAACGTTCGCCTTTCCTTTTCTTCTTTTCATTGGAATGAACAACTTGGGACGTGCAATGGTATGCAAGCCCTGTAGCAAGTATGCTGGTTCTTTGTTTTTTTAGGAGAGATGCATGTAGTTTGAAACGCAAAAGCTCATGCGTCATCTACAGCACAAAGAAACCAGAGGCGGGTTTGCATGAGACAGAAGAAGATCAGAAAGAGAAATTGCATGCATTCGAACATTAATTTCATCGTACATATAATATAGAATATATGACAAACAGTTGATCTTTTTTCTTTTTTCCCATAACAGATCAAACATTACTTAGATCAGAACGGACGCCTTGTAGCTACGTCGTGGCACCTTCTTGAAGGTAGATTCAATAAGATCAAAATACAGCGGAAACTGCATCACAGCAAAAAAAGTTACCGGTAGGCAGGTTGCGGCATACACTGGATACGCCACATATTTCAACTTTTCGTCTATCACAAAGAAATGTCCCGAGCAGAATGTAATCAGCACTGCAGCTATGGAAAAGAACAAGGACGTTAAACCTATCAAGAGCTTCGTTGGCAAATCCTTTCCGAAATCCTTTTCTTTATTCCTTGATGTTAAGATGGAGAGGAATGTGACCAAAGCCGTGACCGAGAAGCAGAGTGCGATGAGTGATGAGATGGCAAAGAGGTGGAATGGGGTTCTGTTTTCAAATGTTGGAATGCCATTATCCTCCTTGACGCCTCCAGGAACTGCGGTGGAGCTGGCAAATGCCACAGTGGCTATAAGTGCGGCGACAAGGGAGTAGGATTCGGAGGTTTTAATTAACCATTTGCCACCGTCCTTGACGAGCTGCTTGTGATTCTCGATGAAAAGTTCCTCAGGGGTCTTGCCCTCGTTGTTGCAGCGGGTAAGAAGGTTAGAGGGAATGTTCTGTGTCACGAACTGCATGAAGCCAAGCATGAAGTACGTACACATGACAACAATTAATTATTTCAAATATACATATATATATATATATTTAGTTTTTTCTATATGTATACCTCAAACCATTTCATTTCCCATTGCATTTGCAAGGCTTCCCCGGGAATCAGCCAAGGCCTATATGCTCCAAGCTCAGCCGCGAGATGAGCTGCATTATTCCCACTTTTATCCACCACCCGTAACACCCTGTCTCTGATCATGATATTTTTCTGTAGCAGGATTTGAAATACATGTGGTTGTCTGTACTGCACCGCCAACAACATCACATTCTTGTTTTCTTCATTCATGTCGTGTATGGCAATCGGAAACAGTTCCAGAATTTTCTCCACAATTTCGGAAATGCCATTTCGAGCAGCAATTAATATAGGAGTCTCTAGTAATATAAGAACAATAATAAAATTACTATTAAGAATAATAATTAGCTTTGTAACTAATAAGAAATATTTCGCAAGTAGGCAACTGATCAGAAATATTCAATATTTTTCAAAAAAGAAAAAAAAAACAATTCAAATCCAAACATCTTTAAATTAAAATAAAAATATATTTCTAAAATCCTTTTTCCTTCACATGATCAGTGATGAAGCACCCAAGAAGGGTCTTCTCTACCATCTTGGACATGAAGCCGTTTGCAAGAACAGAACTGCATGCAGGTCCAGGAAAAAGATCTGAGTTTTGGAGAAGGTTAGTCCATGACTGGATTACCTGTTTGGGTGTCACCTAATTCATCGAGATATGGATCTATTTCGTCCGGGTCTATTGTGGCTGTATCTGACGGGTGCAAGGGCTTCTTCCCACGGTAATAGTATTCGTACACCTCATCGACAGTACTCCTTAGAAGTTCGTTCATGATCAGAATGGACAACTTGTGCTTCTTTTTCTCCTCATATATCTTTCCTATCGTGGGAATTCCTTGTTAACGTCATCATACACAAAATACCATAATTAAGAAATTAGACGTGAATGCTATTGTATATATGATCATTAAGAATGCACATGACATAACCATAACATGAATCGGTAATTTAAGGACACAAAATATAATTATTCCCAGAATCTCTGTGAACTTTCCAATAAATTAAAATTAGTTAATTTGGTTCTATACTATATATATATATTATATACCTAGAGCAATTAGAACTATCACCATTGTCCTGTTTGCAAGCTTGAAAATTTTGTAGAAAAGGCCATAGATAGCCGGAGAAAATCGATGCTTCCAAGCTCCATTCTGAGCTCTGAGTTCTGTAGAAAATACAAGTAATTCATTCTAATTACAAAATAGAAATGTTAGGCTTACAAAAAAAAATTAGCCAAACATCACCTGATGTGTGGTATATTAGATTAGAGTAGTGCTACTATGTCCCTTCAATTTGCTTGCTTGATGTGCCCCTATTGTAAATTATATATACATATATATATTTTTGCTTTTTATTTCTAATATTTTTTAAACATATTTAAATATTTTTTTAAAATTAAAAACGAAATACCAATACATTAATAGTGATAACTTCTTTAATCACGAAGGAAAAAAAATATATTAATGGTCAAAATGAATAACGAAATAGAAGAAGTATATTAGCATTATTCTATTAGATTATAAAACTCCTATTCAAAAAGAATACTTGATGAAATAACATCATGACTGCATTGCTTGCCTGGATTTGCGGGCTGTGTTTCAGGGCTCTCTTCATCTCTCTGTTCTCTAACATTACATCTGATAGCGACTTGTACTTGAGAAAAGAAAAAAAGGTTCAGTAAGTACCGCATATATACAGCAAATGAATTATGACAACATGCATATATAGAACTATATAAGCTGTCTGTTTTTTTTTTTTTTGAAATCAAAGCTCTGTTAAATGCAGCTTGAAAGCAGTAAGCAATTAAACTTGCAGTACTTTACTTTCTTAGTATCATTTTAAAAAGTTTCTTCTTCTTGTTTTTTGTTTCCCCCGTTTCTGAAGTTAACATTTTGTTGTACGTATGTAATTTCTGCAACATTGTCCATGGATTTATATTTAGTCTTCAATGTCTATGTTCAAGCATTGTCCATTTACATATATATTAGACTTATTAGTTGCTTGTCTAATATACTAATTCATAATGATGAGGTTATATATTTAAGTTAATCAGGTAAACTACAAATATATGAATTTAGAAAAGGTAATTAACTAAGAATGCTGTGTTTCTAATAAATTATATGTCTTTTTTTTTTTTTTTTTATCACAAAATAGATTATGTATATCATATTTAATGAGTACTTTTTCTAAATATTTTGACAAAGAAATTAATTTTCCGTTTATGTATATGGTTTGATGAGTTTACATGTACATTGATACATACATACATATATATATATATACACACACTAATATTCGTGGGAGTTTAAACAACAACATCTATCTATCACATCAGACGAAAAACATGATTCCATCCTATTTGTTCAAATTTAAGTTGGTTTCATTTTAAAATTAAAAACAACACTATAAAAACAGTATATAAAAAATCGAGAAATGCTACTTATCATTTCTATTTCACACACCAATATGTGATTTGTCATTTTTATTCTTCTATTTAAATACATATATTTACACATCCATATGTGTATATTTAAATAGAATAACAAAAATGATAAATCACATGTTGGTATGTGGTATAAGGAATGATTAGTAGAAATTTTCTAACAAATTATACGAAGACGTTATACGAGTTGCATGCCTGGTTTAAATAAGTTCAATTCGCTAAATAAATTAGCACAAGTTTTTGTTCAAGCTTGGTGCAATTATTAAACAAGTCATACTCAATCAAGTTTTTACAAGTTGAGCTCAAGGTTTTCATGAACAAATGTTTACATTTGCAAGGTCCCGATTTATTGAGCCTTCAAACTGCTAAAGCGCCCGGTATGGTAAACTAGTGGCTAGTGGCTAGTGGCTGAAATTTGAATTCCCCTAGTTTTTTTGTCATCCTACGATATGATGTCTATAGGAAATTACCAGTTAAGAAAAGAAAAGAAATATATATATATATATATATATATATATATATACACATACCAATTAATCTAACCAAACTCCGAAACAATAGTAAGAAGTTGATGCATGCTCTGTAGTTCCTTTCTATCGGGTGATCATCATTTTGTTCCACGTCGTGCTCATCAACAATCATGCCTAATTCCAAAGTAAAAGCAAGGGATAAGTAATACAAAAAAGAAAAAAATCATATATCCTACAAGACAAATTCCATACATGATTCATTTATCCATTTCATTATCATTCTTTCATATATATATATATATATATACCTCGACCTAAATATTGTATCAAATGACATTTTTTTTTATTTATTATTTTTATCATGATCAGTTACCTAGCTTTTGAACTAAAAGGCTTGAAAGAGATTTTTTTTGATTTTTTTCCTCTGAACGCGGTGATGAGTTGGGGATATATACAGTGATATATGATTGTTTTGCACCATCCAAGAAGAAGAAGACTCCCGCTTGGGAAAGCCGAAGGCTTGCCCGCTAGTAGATGGAAAGGCGTGATTCCTTCCTCATTAGCAACGTTAACGTTATAACCTCGTTCACCGTACAATTTAATTATGTCCAATGCCAAATCTGTCATGTGAAAAGCGATCAAAGCATTAAGTCTTTAATATTTACTTAGGCAATCATGATTAATATAAACTAATTGATTAATAATAATATAGAAGTGAAAGCAAAAAACATTTCAGGTCACAATAATATATATATATATATATATATATATATATATATTCTGGTCTCACCATAATGGTCTCCATTAATGGCGTAGTGAAGAATCGTGTACCCGTGAGTACCATATTTCATCGTTTTGGAATGGCTAAATTGCTCCTTATCCGGCATAAGTATTTGGGTAAGACATAGGAATGCTTGGTTTTTACCAAAGAGCACTGCCAATGAAAGGGGAGTTTCTCCCTCTTCATTACGTGCAACGATCAACGAAGAATCAATCCCTGCTATGCACTTACACATGGCAACATTCCCCACCACTGCAGCAAGATGAAGAGCGGTATTCCCTCCATCGTTTCTACGTCCAACAAACTCCTTACTAATTGGTAGTTCCAATATGACCTTTGTAATTTCCAGGACCGTCTTTTCTTGGCCTTCAGAGACAGCTAGGTGTAATAGCGTGTCCTTTGTCCTGGTGATACCACCGGCCGATAGAAGAAATGGGTTTGCCGTACATGTATCCACGACTTCACTCCATTTCCCTTTCATGGCCATTTCGAACAAAGTCTTCCCCTCTTCTGGACTCGAACCTTGGACGATGGAATATTCCATGTTTCTCTCCTTTCTACGTATTTCTAATATTATTGGAAGCTAGATATATAGAATGGAGCTTCATCTTAGGTCTGGGTGCATGCATGCATGTGTGCTGATCATTTATAAACGCGCATGCACACACGTACGTAAGCACAGTCCTCCTCTATTAACGGTGTAAAAAGGCAAAATGCAACTTCATTTCAAGAGTTTTCATTGATTTACAAGGAGTGATCTTAATTTTTAGGACTTATAAAACTAATTTTGAGTTTGAAAAAACTTGCGTTTAAGTATTTTCGTTAACCATCTATTATTTTTTTAACGGTACAAGATGCCACACTAATTAGATCGAATATGTACAACGACCCGTGTTAATTAAATTTAATTATCCTAATTTCTCTAATTTTTTATTTGAACTTTTAAAATAATTTTTATAAATCTCAGTATATTTTAAATTAAAAAAAATGTCATGTGATTTTCGTTAAATAAAGCATATATATATATGTGGACAAAATTAGTAAGGGAATGGGCAAATATCAAGTAATTTGTTACATATAGCACAAATACTTATTCCTTAAAAAAATTGCATGAGGAGTCATATCATGTTAATCGATCGGGGCAAAGCACTGAGGTGACAGAGACCTAATTATTCCTTTAAAATGGAATGTATAGAAATTGAAATAGAATATATGTACTGTTAAAGTTGCGCATAGATGAATAATCCGCATATATCCCCTTTACATCTTAAATCGTTAAAAATTTTACAATTATCATCTCCTGCATCACCCACTGCAATACGTGATTTGTCATTTTCATCATTCTATTTATAAACATATATTGATATGTAAATATGTGTGTTTAAATTGAATGACAAATTTGACAAAATTACATGTATGTAAATGTTTGGTGTGGGGATGACAAATAACATTTTCTTAAAATTCACTACAAGAAAAACGAGCATTTGTGATTGATTATTTATGACAAGAATGACTATTTACGATGAAAACAAACTCATTTTAGTATAAAATAATCATTTTTACAATAAATAACTGACCACAAATAAACAATTTTCTTATAGTGAAACTTAAATATTAGGTATTTCAAGCTCCTCTTAATTTGAACAAAATAGACGTAATAGTTATAATCACCTTTTAAAAAGAACCGAATAATTAGGAGATATCTCACAACCTTTAAATAGAGAAGAAAGCACTACACTTCCTGCACAAGATTAAAAATAAGAAGATTGCCGGCCACATTGATCCTGCTTTTATCCTACGCGTTCGTTAATTCAAAGTGATTGCATGTGCAGAATTGCATACTTTACGACTATATATATTATTATTCTTTTTTATAATCAATCAAATCCTTATATATTTCCTACAATTCCTGGCCGTTCATTATCGAATAAAAAAAAAATCATTGAAAATTATACAGAAATATGCTGTCGTACTAATTTTTATTTAGGGAATCTAAACAAAAGTAGAGAAAAAAAATCTTGTTGGAGAGTGAATGCAAAGAAAAAGTAGAGTAGATTTACTTTACACATTGATAATCAATAAAAGTAATAAAAAAAAAATCTAATTTTCGTTATTTATTTATTTCATTATAATTTCTGCAAACATGTGATCACGTTAAAATTAAAAAGAGAAAAGAAAAATTATTTATGCTGCTGGGCTAGTTTCTGAAAATTAAACGCATTCCCCTTCCCATCTAATTAACATGTGATCATCCGGAGAAAAGCATTAATTATATGTTTGATGCGCACATCTCATGTTTTGCGGTCACGTCTATAATCTATTAATTTAAAGTAAAAGGGATCGATACTCAATTTATTTAAAGTAAAAGCGAAACATAAACATTGATCTTAAACTTAAAGAATAATGTTGTCTGTCAAACTAGCTAATAGTAAGAGAGGAGAATTAATGCATGCATGCCAATTAAAACGTCAAAACTTAAAGAATATTTTCTTTCTTTATATAATGAGTTATAAGTTCGCCAAACGTGACATCTATACGCAGTTCATAATCCTATGATCATCAATATAAATATTAGCAAACCTTTAATTTGTGAATTTTATATGATTTTACCCAAGAAATAAGTCAATATTTCTTGTGTCTTAGGATGCTCAATACGTTATTGATCGATCTAGGTGATTTTAACAAAAGAACAAAAACGTTGTTTATGACTTTGGGCGGGCTAGTTTCAGAAAAACCTCATACCCTAACTCCATAGTAGCATGCATGCTGGAAGAAAAGCTATTTTATATATATTCGATATGCAGTCTGTCTTATGATATCTTGAAGGTGAATCTCTTAATTTAATCTAAAAACAATCTATTTAAAGTAGAAGCTGCGCGCAAAAGAAAAAATGAATCTTAAGAATCAAGATCTTAATTATTAAAACCATATTCAAAATAATACTCATGTTCTTGTAACACCCCGTATTTTAGTGTATTTTCACTGAAGGATTATTTATATTAATTCAAAAATTTATTCTCTTATTTTATAATTATCAGATATTTTAAATGGGTTATTTTATGATCTTTAAATTGTGAAAAATTAAATTGTTATGTTTTCTTAATATTTATTTATTGTTGTACATTTAAATTGTTCTTCTTTTAAATTAATTGATTGTGAGATTTAATTATTTTATTTTCATTGTATCATTACGCTTAATTTATTTTAATGGATTTGCTATTTTAAAATCATTTTCGTTGGATCATTTTCTGTGACCCAATATGTGAGAATTGGACCTCATTTCTTTTCCTCACTTTTCTTTTTCTCCTTTTTCTTTTCTTTTTCTTTTCTTTTTCCCTATTTCTTCCTCTTCCTTTTCTCTCCCTGCGCGCGCAGCCCCTCCCTCTCTCCCGTCTGATTTCTCCTCCACCCAGCCCGCCGCCGTGAGCCGCCCGTGACCGACACCGCCCCTTCCGTTCACCTCCCCATCGGCCGGCGACCTCACCTCTCAAATCCCAGCCCTTATCTCGCCGCCGATAGCCTCCACGCGCAACACCCAGCCGCGGCCTTCTCATCCTTCGTGCGCCGCTGTTGCGCCACCTCCGGCCACCATCTCTCCACTTCATCCTCGACCTCCGAGCAACCCAATGGATCCAACCCCAGCTCCGATCCGCCACCGGTGAAACACATTCAACTCCATCTCCGATTTTGACTTTTTGGCCTTAAAACCACCCTTTGCGCCGCCACCCACGGCAAACCACCACTACCATTGGCTTCACTGACCTCTCTAGGCCCTACCTTATCAATTTCGGGTCTTAGTTTGTCCCCATTCAAAAGTGGGTATTTGAGACCCACGGCCACAGTGTATTTTACACTGTTACGTTGCTGTGTCGCCACCTTTTGCACCACCGTGATCCTTCGAAAATTATTATATAGTACTGTAAGTATTTTTCCAAAGAACTTTCATGATTTGAATGTATTTTTGCACTAACATATTATTGTGATCTGGTTGAAC
Source organism: Juglans microcarpa x Juglans regia (assembly GCF_004785595.1). Classification (NCBI taxonomy): domain Eukaryota; kingdom Viridiplantae; phylum Streptophyta; class Magnoliopsida; order Fagales; family Juglandaceae; genus Juglans; species Juglans microcarpa x Juglans regia. The sequence goes on along the minus strand of NC_054601.1, from coordinate 24,375,719 downwards.
ATGCCGGACTGAGTCCGAGGAGTTCAGGGGTCGGATGGATTATGGACGGAGTTGTGTGTTTGGTTGGTATTGTGAATTGTTGGTTGTTGTTGTGGTGTTGTTTCATGTATATGGCATATTTGCATGCATGTTCATATTTGTAAATGAAAACTGGGTTTTCACATGATTGCATACATGTTCATGTGTTTATCTGAAAATTGGATTTTCATGTGAAATGATTTGAGTGTGTTTGAAACGACTGGATTGACTGGTTTGAGAAAAAGGAAAAGAGATTGTAGGGATGGTGGTAGAGTCCTGCCTGTGATTCCCGCCTACGGTGCACGCGATAGGGATGGTGGTAAGCAGGGATGGTGGTTGTGTCCCGCCTGTGATTCCCGCCTGCGGTGCACGCGGTAGGGATGGTGGTAAGCAGGGATGGAGGTATAATCCCGCCTGTGATTCCCGCCTATAGTGCTCTGATTAGTATTCATTGTGTGTGATAAATATTCATGTGTGGAAAGGAACTGTAGGGATGGTGGTAGAGTCCCGCCTGTGATTCCCGCCTACGGTGCACGCAATAGGGATGGTGGTAAGCAGGGACGGTGGTAGAGTCCTACCTGCGATTCCCGCCTACAGTGTCCGATAAATGATTTGTTTGTGTGAATCATTTTCTGAAAAAATGACGGACTATATTTTTGGGCCAAAATGAGATTTTGGCGTGTGTTGAAAATAGTCATTTTTTGGAGAAAAATTATGTTTTATGGCTAAGTGGATTTTGTCGTATGAATGCATGTTGGTTGCATTAATGTATTTTTATCCCGAAAGTTGTTTGGTTTATACTTACCTGCGGTACCATTTTGTGGTAACGCAGATTTTGATGCAGATGAGGCTGAAGGTGAGCCTGAGGATTTGGCTCCGCCCGAGGAGTGATCTGGGATCACTCGTTTTGGTTTGAAACTTGTAAAATATTTATTTTTGGATGAATGTATAATTTTTAAACCTTTTTACTGATTCTTTAAATTGTATTAACAATTATGGTACTTAGTTGTATTAATTATCCGCTGCGTTGTTTTTGTACACTGTTGCATGTACACACACTTGGCACTATCGTTGGGATGTGTGAACCTGTTGTTATCATCCCGGTGTCTCGATTCTCGTGTCTCCTTACATGGGGGTCGTGGGCGCCACAGTTCTTAAGGATCTGCATTGTTAGAAATACTAAATCAAAGTATATACAGCGGAAGTGATATTACCTCGTCGGTAAATTGTAGATCTAGTGCGGTTGTTCCAAAGATTCTCCAACGTCATTTTTCATCCAAAATCCTCCTGACGAAGGTAGAGTGTGCTACGTGGTATTATACCAGAACAACACACACATATTCTACAATCTAGATACTGGGACTAGAGAGAACCCAATGAGAGAGAGAGATTTTCTGTTCTTTTTGAGTCAAGTATCATTCACAAGAATAGCCCCTCTAAATGTAACACCCGGTTGACTCTTAATGACCAGTCATCAAGTATCATGAAGTGGTTTAAGAGCCACTTCATAACCTCCAAGATAAGGTGAAGGAGTGCCCACTGTGGGTACCATTTTCTTACATCTCTCACTCACACATAGTGAACAAGACTTGAGGTCTGCATCCCTCAATATATTCTCAATCTTATTCATACTGACAAATAAGTCATGCGACCATCGAGTACAATTGTAATAGAAAAATGGGACTACTATACCAAATCTCTCCGAAAGAAGACCAACATAGCAACATCTCTAAAAATGTCTCTTTAAGTCTCAACTCATTTGGTCACATCAGACTAAGCATTCTTAATCCCTCTCGAGTCTGAATGACTCAGTGTAATGCTCAATCTTCATAAAATATGATGTACTCATAGCTATGTCGCAACTTCCAAGAAGCAACATAATTTGCTGGCAGTGAGTACACATCAATATCGATGTGTTACCAAATAGTCTTCCTTTCGAGCTCATGTCATTTACTTTCAATCCAATCGCTTTACCAGCAATATCTCTTTAGACCGTATCATTCATGGTCATAGATAACATGCCAAAGTAGCAGTTACTAAAACATCAATCTTGTGACATAATCAAAGGTCTCTTAAGGGTATAAATTAATTAAGGTCATCAATTATGACCTACAGGACTCACACGGTGAGAAAATAGGGATTCATTCGCTCACCTCTACTATTTATCATAAAAGCACATGTAGTATAAAACACATACTACGATTGAGTTCTCTTTCCAAAGAAAAAGTATATGTCTAATATCAATTCATCGTACAGATCTTAGTCTAATGGATATCTTAGCACCTAACTCGAGTTCCTCCATTTGCTCGCTATCCATAGGCCAAAGAGGATCTTGTATCTTGCTAAACCACATGTTACATGGATTGTGGATAACCATGCACGATCCTTTTAAACATGATGGACTTCATCTTAGCTCCCACTAAGGCGACTTATCTTTTGTGTCTTACAACTTATCCCTTTTTGGACAAGCACCGAGTGACACATTGTCTCATCTTTGCTTGCTACCTCTTTGTAGCGCTAAAGGCAATCGCTTGTGTGAGTGAGCCGATCTATACCTGTCGACAGACCTTTTAAACCATAACTCCTAAATTGCTTACAAAAAATGCTTCCAATCATACTACATGATCATAGATCACATCAGTATTATGTGCATGACGAGCAATACTACGAGGTAGACAAAAATCATATGGTCAACTAAAAATTATTAAACCACAACTCCTGAATGGTTTTTAATAACCATTTCTTCCCATGTGCATTCTAATGTACAATAACTTTCCAAAACATGCTCCTATCAATAGAGTATGCTTTTACATATAAAAGTCATTTGCACAACCATAAAGTCAATGACAACTCATCACGAGTCTCATTTAAGGTCAAACTCACAATATAAACTTTAGATTCTAGTCAGTAAGTCCAACTGTGACTTTTAAGAATTTACAAGGTGACCTCATAAGTCATTCAGTAAACCCAATCTGCGACTTCAGGTTTCATATGAATCTCTTGTAGTTAACAACAACATGTTGATACCAATCTTTATTTTCCTTTAAGGGTAAAACAATTAGGGCCTTTGCCCACAAAGATAATCATAATAGTCTAGTCATTACTTTTAACGACAATCACATCACAAATTCACTTAATCAAGTAAGTCATATTTACCTTTTAGCGAAATATTAACCACTAACACCCACGGGCAAACCATAATGGAAACACCAAATAGTACATGCAAACCTAGATTTTTTGATAATTTCATTAATTGTCTATGGATTTTGAACAAGAGCTCATATAAACTGTTTTTCTTATACACAGTCTCACAAGACGTAAAGTCTTAACTACTTTTCACAAACCCATGTCCATTATCTCGTAGAATGGAAAACCTCTGATTAGGCGACAATTAATTATCTAAGACAACGAGTTCCTCATATCTCTTAAGATGACACTTTTCTAAAATTGTCAATAGTGTTCAAAGAACCTCATTTTATTCAATAGGTCGTTAACAAAATCGACTAGGTACATTGGATATCTTTGAATAGATGATTTGTTTAGGCTGCATGTAAGTAGCACCAGTAACATTCATTCACATTTTGTACAAAGTACTAGCAACACACATGCGCTTAAAGTACTTCATGCCTAAACATCATGAAAGCTAACCATCTAATTCTCCTATGAGAATCCACTATTTAACTCTTTCAAGAAAATTTTCAATAAATATACAATCAATAGCTATCTAAAGGCAACTCAATTAGTGCCAATAGATGGATCTATACCTCTATCAACTTCACTATTTCTGTCTCAATTAGATCAACAACCCAGATTGGATCATATAAGTGAAGTAAATCTAAGATTCTATATTGAGATTCCTACTATATGAATTCAATACATTTAGCGAAGCCATATTACAAATATTATCTTTTAGTTTCCAAACGACGAAATAATATTAATATATCGTTTCCACGCTATTTGTTAGGATCTTTATATTCTAGAACTTTTTGGGAGTCACTATCACTAATAGTATATCATCACTCAAATGTATAATCACACTAATTGTTGAATTACTCTCACTATTTTCGGTGATCTTTTATATAAAAAAATAGAAATATTAATATTAAGGTAATGTGAAATGAAACTAAGGAAATGTAGAATGAAACGTTTTTTTCCAAAAAACAAGTTTTACTCAACCAAAAAAATGATCAAGCTTCGATCATCTAGATTTTTAATAAAATTCACGTTTACACAAAATAGTTACTCAGTCTTTTTCAAAGGAAAATGAACTTGATCTAAGGACAAAAAATCAGAATTAAGGTCGTAACCCCATATTATGTCAACCAAAGTGTGATGTAACACCTGTTTTGCGCCATAATTCATTTATAATTCCATTCTCTGCATGCCATTAAATTGCGAGATAAATGTTCTCATTATATAACTCATACGATTGTGATTTTTAAAAAAATATTTTAATTGAAAAATATATTTCCCATAAAAAAAGGTTTGGAATCACATTTATATGATGAAATAATATTTTTATCATTTTATATCCTTAGTGTGCATGTATAGGAACTTTCACATAGAAAATGCACATATTACCCTTTCTCTTTGACTCTTTTAAATAAAAGAGAGAGATCTTATTAGCGAGAAAGTATTAAATTTGTCAAGGTTCACATCCATTATTCTATGCCTCCACGGCACATTTTAGTATAACATCTCTTCATTTGAGAAATAATATCTCTGAGTCAATGAGTGAGCATTCAACTTCAAAACCTCTAGGAATTTTCATTAACACCATTGTTTTTAATGAGTCTTAAATCAAATTAGGTCTACATTTCTCTAATATCGCATTAAAAGCGCTAATAAAAAATTGTTTTGTGTAACAAATGTCGTATGTGACGTTTTTAGCCGCTAATTAGAGATAAATCATAATTTCTTGCTTACTCAATATTTTTCATATTCTCCAATCTACTATAGGAGAGAAAAGAAAAACATTGCAAGAACTTATTTTAGCCTAAAACCTATCTTACATCAGTGCAGCCATGAGCAAAATTTTTAGGCTTAGTTAAGTCGTACCTAATTATTCAAACTTTTGCCATAGTTACTATGAAAACCTCCAAGGTGCTTGGTATTACATTACTCTCAAGGGTGCTCTTAAGGTCATATATCTATAAAAACCTATTTGTTCTCGTTATAAAAAAGGAAAACTTAAGCAACATTACCAATGCTAATACTACAGAGAGGTGCACTGATAAAACCTTTAAGATGAATGTGCCAATAATAATGTAACACCCTATATTTTAGTATATTTTTATTGAATGATTATTTTTATTAATTCAAAAATTTATTCTCTTGTTTTAAAATTATCGGATATTTTAAATGGTTTATTTTATGATATTTAAATTGTGAAAATTAATTTGATATGTTTTCTTAATATTTATTATTGTGATGCATTTAAATTGTTCTTTATTTTAAATTAATTGATTGTTGGATTTAATTATTTTATTTTCATTTTATCATTACGTTTAAATTATTTGAATTGAGATGCTGTTTTAAAATCATTTTCGTTGGATCATTTTTGTGACCCAAGATGTGAGGATTGGACTGCATTTCTTTTCCTCACTTTTCTTTTTCTCTTTTTCTTTCTTTCCTCTTTTCTTTTTCTCCCCATTTTCTTTTTCCTCCCCTGCTTTTCCTTCCCGCGCGCGACGTCTTCTTCCTTCTCTACCCGCGTACGTGCGTCGTCCTCCAGCCCGCCGCCGTGTGCCTCCATCCGGCGACACCGCCCCTCCCATTCCCTTCCCCACTGGCCGGCGACCTCCCCCTCCGGTTTTCAGCTCCTCCCTCGCCGTCGTGAGTCGCCACGAACAATCCAAGGCCGCGGCGCATCTCGAGCTCCTGCGCTGCCGTCGCGCCACCACCGGCCACCATCTCTTCACCACTTCATCCTTGACCTCCTAGCAACCCAATGGACCCATCCCCAGCTCCGATCCGTCACCAGTGAAGCACATCCAACCCCATTTTCGATTTGGATATTTTTGGCATAAAACCACCATTTGCGCCGCCATCCACGGCAAACCACCACCACCATTGGCTTCACCGACCTCTCTAGGCCCTACCCTATCAATTTCGGGTCTTAGTTTATCTCCGTTGAAAAGTAAATTTTTGAGACCCACGGCCACATTGTATTTTACACTGTTACGTTGCTGAGCCGCCACTTCTTGCAGCTTTGTGATCTTTCGAAAATTATTATATAGCACTATATGTATTTTTACACTAACATATATTATTGTGATCTGGTTGGACATGCCGGACTGAGTCCGAGGAATTCGGGGGTCGGATGGATTATGGACGGAGTTGTGTGTTTGGTTGATATTGTGAATTGTTGGTTGTTGTGGTATTGTTTCATGTATATGGCATATTTGCACGCATGTTCATGTTTGTAAATGAAAACTGGATTTTCACATGATTGCATACATGTTCATGTGTTTATCTAAAAATTAGATTTTCATGTGAAATGATTTGAGTGTGTTTGAAACGACTGGATTGATTGGTTTGAGAAAAATGAAAAGAGACTGTAGGGACGGTGGTAAGCAGGGATGGTGGTAGAGTCCCGCCTGTGATTCCCGCCTACGGTGCACGCGGTAGAGATGGTGGTAAGTAGGGATGGTGGTTGTAATGAAATTCAACCATGAACAATCTAGGTTAATATGAGTTGGTGAAATTCACAGTAATAAATAAAGATTATAATGAAATTAAAATTCATGAGGCAAAACCAGTTTGGACTGAGCCACGAAAATCTTCCTCTCTTTAAGGAGATTCAAACTCTTTGAAGTATACAAAGTTTCAAATGAACCGAAATAACAGAATTCCTCTTGACTTGACTCCAAAATACAATTGTGACACCCCATATTTTAGTATATTTTAATTGAAGAGTTATTTTAATTAATTTAAAAATTGGTTCTCTTATTTTAAATTATCGAATCTCTTATTGGTTTATTTTTATGATTTTTAATTTGTGAAAATTATTTTGATATGCTTTCTTAATATTAATTATTGTTTTGCATTTGAATTGCTCTTTAATTTAAATTAGTTTGTTGTGGGATTTAAAATTATTGTGTTGTTGGATTTTTATTATTTTGTATTTTAGCTACGTTTAAATTATTTTACTTAACTCGTCGTTTTGAAATTCTTTTCGTTGGATCATTTTGTTACCTAAGATGTGAGGATTGGACCTCATTTCTTTCCATCACTTTTCTTTTTCTTCTTTTTCTTTTCTTCTTCTCTTCTTTTTCTTTTTCTTTCTCCTTCATTTCTTTTTCTCCTCTCTCTCTTCCTGCGCGCAACACCTTCCCTCTCCCCGTCCGTTTGCATCATCCTCCACAGTGCCGTCCTGCGTCGCCCATTATTGTCACTGCCTTTTCCATTTTTCTCCCCACCGGCCGGCGATCTCACCCCTCTATTTTTAGCCCCTCTAGCGCCGTTGTGAGCCTCCACACACGGCTTCAAGCAGCACGACCCATTGAGCTCGCGCGTCACCGTCGCGCCACCATTGGCCACCATCTTTTCATTACATCACCGGCGACCCCCAAGCTACCTAACCCACCCATCCATCTCCATTTTCGATTTGAGATTTTTGGACTTCAAACGCCGCCCACGCCACCACCCACGACCAACCACCATCACCATTAGCTTCACCAACATCCCTAAGCCCTTTCTTAATAATCTCAAGTCTTCATTTGTCCCCGTTCAAAAGTTGAGTTTTTGAGACCCACGACCTTGTGCATTTTTTTTCACTGTTACATTGCTATGTCGCCACTTCTAGCACCTCCGTGATCATTCGAAAATTATATTATAGTACTGTAAGTATTTTTTCAATGAATTTTTTAGATTTAAATGTATTTTTGCACTAATTCATATTTACTGTGAATTGGTTGGTTGTGCCGGACTAAGTCCGAGGAGTAAGGAGGTCTGTTGGGTTGGAGGATGGAGTTGTTTGTGTGACAGGACTATGTTGGGATTTGTTGGTTGTTGGTTATTGTGTCATAACATGTACTTTGCATAATTGCACACATATTCATGCTTGTAAATGAAAACTGAGTTTTCGTATAATTGCATATATGTTCATGTGTATATTTGAAAACTGGATTTTAATGTGAGAAATAGTTTTTGGGTGCGTGTGTATCACGACCCCAAGCCGAGATGGGGCATTATCTCGGTGGAGCTCCTCTGGTCATTCGGGAGTAGAATATACTGAGTGACGTTCGCTGGGTTGTCGTTGGGTGACAACGAGATCGGACGGGATGGTAACGCTCTCGTGTAGATTCTGTGGCCCCTCTGCTGGCGGGGGTTAAAGGATGCTTGGCTACGAACGTGCTGGGCGCGAAACTGGACATTGCTCGTTATGAAGTCACTCACACGGTCATTACCCGTGGTATGACCTAGGGAGCCAGGGTGTGCAGATGATCCCTAGTAGAGATCATGGTGCATACGGTTAAAATGAATATTGGGCAATTTTTTAGAAAAATGTTGGATTATTGATTTGTGTCATGACTGGAAAATATTTTTATGAAAATATTTTGAGCCAACAATGAGATTTTGGCATGCGTTGGAAAATATTCATTTTTAGGGAAAAATGTTCTTTTAGGTCTAATGCATATTTCATTATATGTATGCATAATTGTTGGTTGTATTAATGCATTTTTATTCTCGTGGGTTGTTTAGATTATTACTTACTTGCGGTACCTTTTTATGATATCCTTGATTTTGATGCAGATGATGCTGAGGTTGAGCCTGAGGATTCGGCTCCTCCGGAGGAGTGATATGGGATCACTCGTTTATGTATTCGGTCTTTGTATTATATTTTTTCGAGATAACTGAATACTCTTTTAAACGTTTTACTTATGTAAACTTGTATTAAATAATTCTAGTACTTAGTCAACTTACTTAAATTATCCGCTACTTTGTTGACTGTTCACTATTGCATGTACACACACTTGATACTTGTCGTCGGGATGCATGACCTTGTTGTCATCATCCGAGTACCTCGATTCTCGAATTTCCGTACATGGGGTTCGGGGGCGCCACAACAATAGCCCAACAGATCGCCGTATATATAGTTCGAACCAACTCTACACAAGAGGTTGAACTCAAAACTCCATTAGTAAAGACACTTCTCTTTTATCTGGAAAATTTTCAAAAGTATCTACATTCTTATTTTCTCATCTGATACGACAAAGACACCAGAATAAATACTCGAAGTACTGAACGGAAATAGGCCATCAAAATAATTGAAGTAGCCAACTAACTCCTAGAAAAAAACACTTGGAACTTATTTATACCCATGAATTTCAATGCACTTCTCGTACAGCCTTTTTAAAACCCAAAGATTGGAATTGTTTTAAAAAAATGACTCTTGATTCCAAGCTTTCAATGTTGTAAACGTAAATTAAAAAATTTAAAAAAAAATGATTGAGTTAACGCGCGACCAACCCAACGGCTCTCTTTTCCTTACAACCGTATACGATTTTTAAACAAAATCAAACGGTAAAACAAATGCTGGAAATAAAACCCATAAAGCACTAACCGTTCATAACTTAAAAATCGCTTGGAAATAAAAGATGCTGTAAAAGTTTTTCTTCAAAACTCAAGAAATAAGAAAAGAAAAACTAAAGGAAAGCTTAATTACAAAAGCAACGGTAATGATAAAAAAAAGGTTACTAATAAATACTATTTATTTAACAATACCAACATATATACAAGATGTTATATATATGATTTTGGTTTTCAGCTGATCAATCAGAGCATCTATTTTAAGTCTCATGCACCTAAGCCTCTATTTTAATTAGTCTCATGCACCTTTCATGCACCTTTTTTTTTTTTAATAAGAAATACTGATCATCTTCGTTCAAGATTAAACAATTACAAACATTTATCAAGCCAAATGGCCTAAGAAAGAAAGTATACAATCCCACCACATCTCAATACTATCAACCCTCCCAGCATTGCGGGCAAGCTCATGACCTTAACTTGAGTAGCCTAGTTCGTGACATGTGATCTAGTACTTTTACGACTCAAGTTATCTAATGCGGGAATTTAATTGCATACCTATATACCTTTTATATATATATATATATTAATATAAACAAATTTAGATTTCTTATAGTTCTTGTCTGACTTGATCTGAGACTTGGAGTGATGAGTCATGAGAAATAGATACATAAATCTCCCCTGCAAATACTATAACATATACTTTATATCATGTACTGTCTCTTCCATTCTAAGCCGCAAAGTTCGAGTTTGAACCATAAAGGATCCTCATCCAATATAAGCAAATAGCTTATCCAAATATATCCACAGTTTCTCTCTCTCTCTCTTGCACTTGCCTTAATTTGCCTTCTTTTTTTTCCCCCCATTGAAAGAAACAAGTTAGGATGTAAACTAACTAAATTAGTACTTATGCTGGTAGCTAGTTTTTTAAGACATGTTTTAAACTGCAGATCAGAAACTCATTCTTCATTAGTTAACAATACAAATGGACCATTGGAGGAAAGGGTAATTTGCACGAGACAGAACAAACAGAAAGAGTACTAGTCGAGCATTAATTTCACATGTACACATAGCAAATAGTTTTTATTTTTTGTCAAAAGCCGATCATGCATGCATACGGGAACATGACAAATAGAACTTTTTATTTGATGAAATGGAAAAACGAGAGAAGATAAGGGGAAAAAATGGAAAAAAAAAAAAAAAGGGACATTAGAGAGTTGGCTTGTAGCTTCGTCGTGGCACCTTCGTAACGGTAGCATATATAAGATCAAAATATAGCGGAAACTGCACTGCAGCAAAAAAAGTTACCGGTAGGCACGTTGCTGCATACACTGCAAATGCCACATATCTTAGTTCATTTTGTACCACAAAGAAATGTCCCGAGCAGAATGAAATCAGCACCGAAGCTATGGAAATGAACAACGATGTCAGACCTATCAAGAGCTTCCTCGGCAGGTCCTTCCCAAAATCTCTCTCTTGGTGCCGTGATGTTAAGATGGAGAGGAACATGACCAAGGCCGTGACCGAGAAGCAGAGCGCAACGAGTGATGAGATTGCAAAAAGGTGGAATGCAGGTTTGTTTTCCAACGTTGGAGTGCCTGTCCCCTCCTGTACACCTCCGGGAACTGTGGTGGAGGTGGCGAAGGCCACAGTGGCTATGAGTGCTGCGACGACGGAGTAGGACTGGGAGGTGCTGGTTAGCCACTCCGCACCTTTCTTGACGAGGCGCTTGTGAGTTTTGATGAACACCTCCTCCGGGGTCTTTCCCTTCTTGTTGTAGCGGGGCACAAAGTTGGAGGGAATTGAGTCCGTAACAAACTGCATGAAGCCAACCATTCAATATGCGTTATCTATATATATAATGCTAAACTTAATTGACCCAATCGATCATGTATGAGTATGGTAATCGAAAATGAAAAACATTATTTTTTACTTTTTAATTATCATCTTTTGATTCTTTTCATTACTCCTTGAACTGACATGAAATGGTTAGCAGATGATTTAAAAGTGAAAATCAAAGTTTCAATAATTTGAGACTTAATTTGTCAAGACGAAGTGATGAAAGGATAAAAGGGTAGGTAATAAAAAAAAAAAATTTGATCGAGAATTTTAATAATCACTGTTTATCTCAAAAGTTTAAACTGACAGCTAAAGAGGTAAATTTAATTATTTCCATTATCTTCTTAATTAAACCGGATAAAGTCATGATGTAGAGTCAGAGTTTGAACTCAAGAACTCTATTCTAATATATGTGAAATCACCACTTATCTAAAAAATTTACACTAATGATAAAAGGTAAATTTAGTTATTTGCAATTATACGGCACATAAAACTAATACCATATATTGTTATTTCTTGTATATATATTACCTCATACCACTTCATTTCCCATTGCATTTGCAAGGCTTCGCCTGGAATTAGCCAAGGCTTATAGGCTCCAAGTTTGGCCGCGAGATGAAAGGCACTATTCCCGTCGTTATCCACTACCCGGAACACACTATCTCTGATCAGGATATTTCTTCGTAACAAGAGTTGATATATATGCGGTTGTCTGTTCTCCACCGCCACCAACACTACATTTTTGTTCTCTGCATTCACGTCATGTATGGCAACGGGAAGTAATTCTAGAATTTTCTCCACCATTTCGGCAATGCCATTTCTAGCAGCAATTAATAGAGCAGTCTCCTTTTCCATTTCCGCATTCATTTCCTTCCCTGCAATATTATATTAACGCAAAAGGTCAGTAAAATAACATCAACAATAACAAGGAAGAGGAGAATGAAATTTGATCCCGGGGCCTGTTATGAGGGATGATTGGAATTAAGTCTGATATGCAAAATTACTGCTTATTTGTGGCCAGCTATTTCTTACGAAAATTATTATTTCCTGCTAAAATGAATTTGTTTTTATTACAAATAGTCATTCGCCGTAAATAATCTTTCATAAATACTTGTTTTTCTTCTAGTGGTACGTACATTATGGACTGATTCATGATGCAATCAAATTGGTCATGTTTATAGTTCCTTTTACTAATCATTAAAATGAACTTGAAAGCAAAATTACCAAGTTATTTAGGGAGACAAATTCCATGCTCCCTTAAGTATCCTTGATCAACACAAAACTCCACGCTCCGAAGACAAGGGTCTTCTCCAATGGTTTATTACCAAAATATAAGGATACTGATCAATTGGAAAGGGAATTACCATCCTCAAGCGAAGCTTTTTTCACCACTCCGGTACGACTGTTTTGCTGGCCGTCGCTACCTTCAAGATTTCTTCCCATTTCACTGCTTCCTTCCACATCTTTTGATGTTTACAAGATAAGTTAACTCAAAAATACACACACACAGGCACTCAAAAATACTAATTGCTAGCTAGCTAATTAATGATCAGAAAGAAGTATATTATATATCAATTAGGATCGTGCATGCCTTACCCTCTTTGTTCTCAGCTTCAAAAGAATCACCATTAATACCGCTCAAGACACTTGAATATGGATTTGATTCGTCCTGATCTTCTTCGGCTAGTGTATCCAAAGGTTGCGAGGGCTTCGTGCCAGCGTGATAATATTCGTACATGTTAACACCCTTTAGAAGTTCGTTCATGATCTGAATCGATAATGTGTGCTGCTGTTTCTCTTCATATATCTTTCTTATCGTGGGAAGTCCTAATTAACATAATACACAAAATACCTTAAATTTTGAAACAAATGAATGCTGCTTTTTAAAAGTATAGTACTAGATAATAATGCATGCTCAGTAGAAATAGTTATAACTTTTGACGTTGTATACTGACATATATACCTAGAGCAAGAAAGATCAGCATCATCCTGTTTGCAAGCTTCAAAATTTTGTAGAAAAGGCCATTATAATTAGCCCGAAAAATTTGAAACCTCCAAGCTGTTTCATTGGTGGCTTTGAATATTTCTGTATAAGAAGACACATGTAATTCATGTTATAGTGTCAATATGCATGAGAAATGTTAAACCTACAAATAGAGTTATAATTAACAAGAAATTCTACAGTGATGTACTACAATATATATTGTGAAATTACTTTTGTTATAAAATATATTTTATGAAATAATATTAGGTGATATATATCGATGTGTAAACTTATTTTTTATAAGTCTCTTTGTAAACCTATCTAGCATATCTCGTGCCAAACAAAGAGTCTAATCATATGCTCGTATTGCTTGCCTGGATTTCCTCCCTGTGTTTGGTTCTCTTCATCCGTGTGTACTCCAACCTTCCTTCCGATGGCGACTAGAACTTGAGAGAGAGAGAGAGAAGTCATGAAGCTCAGTTTGTAGCGCATAGCAAATGAATAATAGATACAAAAATTAAACAAAAAGTCTTACATCAGTACGTTAGCTAGTCTGCATTTGTGTATATATGCTATTAGTGTTTCTAATACCAACAAAGTGTTAGATGCATGAAGCTTGAAAGCAGTTAGTTGCAATTTCCCGATCAACATGAAATGGCAGATTTGGTAAAAGTTATTTCTGGGGTCGTAATGGAGACGACATGATCGAACTAAGTATTGATCGATGTTTAGGTGCCTTGCTATTTTTATTCGATTGTGAGTCGAGCTCAAGCTTATAACTACCAAACTATATTTTGTATTTGTTATTGGTTCATTTATTTTCTTGAACGAGTTCCACTTTCTTCATGATCAAGTTGCTTGAATAATATTAATTTGTTATTTTCTTAAACGCAATAAATTCTCATTATAATATATATTTTTAAATTCATTATTTTTTTTTATTGTTTTCTTACTTGATTATGCTGAGATTACATATCTAATTTAGTTCGCTAAATTATTTTCTTCATGTACATACTTTTTATATGACTTTTTATGAGAAAATAGATTATGTGTCTTACATCTTATCTTATAATTTTTCGACAAACAAGTTAGAGTTTATAAAAATAGTTGATCCGTGTATATATAAACATATATTACATTAGAAAGTGCACACGTGTATATATATATATATATATATATATATATTAAAAAGCTAATTTGCATTGGCTTGCTTGTAAAAAAAAAAAAAAAAAAAACAACAAAAGCCAAATTTTTTTGTTTAATCTTGGTTTGTTTGTTAATTAATGAATCAAACTCGATCTAGTCGAGCTTTTACAAGTTGAGCTCGAGTTGTTTATAAACAATTTGGTTCATTTAAAGCCCGGTTATTGCATTAAACGGCATGCTAAAGCCGGTATGGTACTGAACCGTACTCATAGCTCTATTCTGGCCACAGCTGGTGCTCTTTGTCATCCTGCGATGTTTATAAGAAATTCACAGTTAAGAAAAGAAGGAAAAACAACGGCCAGTTACATACCAAATGTAATGAAATTCCAAAACAATCGAAAGAAGTTGACGCATGTTCTGTAGTTGTCGGGATAATTTGGCCGATTCCTTTCATGTTTGGGACGTCCTTGATCTACCGGTAGCATAGGGAGCTGGGGATCATAATAGTCGTGTGGTACCACGTCCTTGTGCTCATCATTAATAACATATATGCCTTCCAAAGTAACAGCAAAAGATAAGTATAATCCACCAATTAATAATATTTATATTTACCAAATTAATTAGCTCGTAATTAATGTCATACAAACAAAAACATCATATTATCATATAATAGATCAAATGCTAGCTATACATGATTCATTTAACCTTTACCTTATATTCTTTCATCATCTTTCAAATTTGCATTAGATTATTTAATTTGGAAGCTCTTTATTAGTTTTCGCACCATGTTAATTGCGCAATTAAAAAAAATAAATAAATGGAAGACAAATTAACATAATAGAATTGTAAGCTAGCAGAATACAACGACATGATTAATTTAACAAAGGAAAAATTAAAATTAAAAATAAATTTACAAACATAAAATGGGTAGAGGTCGAAACCTAGGGTTTCAGTCTTCATTTTTTTTGTATTTTCAGATGCCATATTTTTAATATATGTTTTTTTAATTTTTTTAATAAATCACGTAGAACCATGTATTGGTATTAACACGTCAATAGAATAAAGTGATTATAAATATAACTGAAAAAAAAATCTTCTTTTCATTTAATACAACATCATTAAGATAAATAAACGATAATGGTTGAAGGATAATAAATTGCTACTTAAATAAGAATAATATATAATATTCATACTATTATTTTTCCACCAAAAAATTATGTATTAGAACTTCAATTTAAAATAGCATTATAAAAAGGGATTAAATATTCTTTTACTTGCAAGTTAACGCTTTACATTATTGTTGATATGCCGATTTATAAAAAAAAAAATCAAAATTAAATAATCTTGCGAAATATCAAACACTATCGTATCCCCTATGCATGTCAATGATATATATATCTTTTTGCAATTAAATATAATTTATCTGAAATTTTTTTTATTGGTATCGTTACTCTAAAAAGAATGTAGGTTTTTTTTTTTTTCTTTAAATGCTAAGCAGTGATGATACGATACATACAATGATAAATGATTCTTTTGAAAAGTCCAAGGCGGCTCCCGCTTCGGAAAGCTGAAGGCTTTTCGGCTAGTAGATGGAGAGGAGCGATTCCGTCCTCATTGACGGCGTTTACCAGTACTTCTCCAAACAGTTTAATTATGTGCAATGCCAAATCTGTATACGAAGCAATATTAGTTGGTTAGGATCAATGAATAACCAGATGAAAAAAGATCACTTTACGTTAATTGTTCTTATTTGAAAATCGATCTAGATCAGATAGAAAATGAGTTTCATGAATCCCCACCAAAATGGTCTCCTGAAATGGCGCTGTGAAGGATTGTGTCACCATTCTTCCTCCTGGAGCAACTATAGACCTCATCCAACGTAAGCATCTGGGCCAGACATTGGAAAGCTTCTCTTTTACCAAAGAGAACAGCCATGAAAAGAGGAGTCTCTCCCTCATGATTTCGAAGAGCAATCAATGAAGTATCAACCACTGCTATGCACTTACACATGGCCACATTCCCCATCAATGCAGCAAAATGGAGAGGAGTGTTCCCTCTCTTGTTTGCAACTCCAAGAACCATTTCTGGATTTGGTTGCTCCGCAATGATCTCTGTCAGTTTCCGGACCGTCTGTTCTTGGCCGTCGGAGACAGCTAGGTGTAATGCTGTGTCCTGTAACCTGGTGATGCTGGAGACTAGAGCCAATGGATTTTCCGTACATATATTGACGACCTCATCCCATTTCCCTAACATGGCCTTTTCAAACAAGGTCGTCTCCATTTCCCGACTCGGTGGCTCCATGAATGTGACGAAATCCATCTCTCTCATTTCTCCTACTACAATAGGATTGAATAGGGAAGATTAATGACAGAATTATATATATATATATATATATATATATATATATATCGAGAGCAGCCAATGACAGGAGTTCTAGTGCGCTCCGGTGCATTAAATCATGTATATCTTATCTCAAAATTTCTCATAATTACTTTCCAAATATTAATCAAACATAAATATTTTTTAATTTCAAATCTTTGACTTTTTCTTCTAATCATTACATAATTATTAACTTTTTCAAACCTTCAAACAAAATACAAAAAATCATAGAACTTTTGAAATTCTAAAATAAAAATAATATTAAAAAATAATATTTGAACAATATTTTAATTTTGTAATATTTTTTATTCAATTTGTTTTCTATATATGGTTATTTTTTTTAACTTGTAGTAAATCAGTGAATGATATAGTTTTACAGTTTTGGTAATGCTTTTAGTAAAATTGACCTAAATGATTTAATTTTAGTTTTCATTTTTAAAATTTTTAAATTTGAAAGCTAGAAAATATTATTTTTAAAAAAGTGGATTAAATATGAAGCTAAAATAAAAAGTCCAATAAAAACCCAATCATTGAAAAGTTTCTTACAATTTATTACTCAAATATTATAAATATATATATATATATATATATATATAATTCATAGAGATAGACCTCTCAAAATCAAATGAAGAAAGTATTTGATTCTTCAAAATTATAAGCAATCAATCTTAACATGACCTGTTGATCTTGGATAAATATGTGGCCCATAATTATTGAGAAATAAGTTTAATTATGGGACTATATACACTAACCATTGTTAAAGAATATAATGATGCATCGACTTATAAGAATGAATACAATATAGGAATTTAAAGCCATTTTGAAATATTTATATGGACAGCAAAAATATAATAGACATATATATATATATGACATTAAATATGCTTTTATCTTATACTTGAGCTATCGAAATTCGAATAAAAATTTAAAAGTGACATTGATATGTAAAATACTATCATGATTCTTGAACGGGGGAGATATTAAAGATATAAATTATCCTATGCAATAGGCCCCGCAAAACTTGGGCCTCAAAGGAAAGTATGTTCCAATTAAGTTGCTTTTGATCATCACACTAAAGAATTTTAAACTAAAGAATTTTATTCTCACTTTTTAAAAAGAGAAGCAAAGGATATAATATGTGACATGTCTCACGGTCCTTTCGATTAATAGAGAAAGCTGCACGATGCCAGATTACCAAAGGTGCCTAACTTGTTCTTTCTTTAACATACTTTATATATATATAGTGTTTAATTATTATTAATTTTTAGTTTCTTTTTGTTGTGTACTTCTTAATCAATCTGGCCGTTATTGTTCATTTCCTGGTTCATGACTCCTGAAAAAAGAAAATTAAAAATTATATACAAAAATATGATCTGTTAACGAAATCTGAACATCAGAAGTAGAAATAATCCACTAACAAGCACACATGCTTTTTGGGACCAAATTTTTCGTCTCAAAAGATTGGTTTGGTTTGCTTTCAAGACTAAATTTTTTACTTTGAAAATTTTGAAAATCTCTTATTTCATCATTACAACTTTCTCAAATTTTCACACAAAATAAAATAAACCATTCAACTTTTTCAAATTCTAAAATAAAAATAATATTAAAAAATATATTTTAATAATATTTTATTTAACTTCTTAACTTTAATCTCAACGCATCTCATCTCATCTCTAAAAATAAACGAGACAGTTTTTGTATTTGGACAAAAATAAAGTGTCTCAAGGTCATCCCAATATTACTGTCTCAAGACGAAAATTACAAGTTCGTGCCAAAAAATATCTCTCACGTCCTCACTTTTTTACCTCTCAATCCCATACGTACATCTCTAATAATATTCTCATACAACTCAAAAAGCTGGCCGAGAGTGATCACGTCGTTCCTTTTATCCCAATTAATTCATGATTCCAAGAAAAACGCTTCTTCACTTCAAGAAAACAACCACTAGTACTTGCGCGCAAGAACTTTAACATTATTTCTGGAATTACTCGAGCAATTAGAAATGGTGTCTTGACCCCGTGGCCATCTTGTTCTACCACAATCCAGAGGTATGCTCTGTCTATATATATAAGATTCTATTTATTTTTTGTTTACAGCCGTCTATTAATTTTGAATTTATGCTTGGATTTGTTTCGCTCATCATCAAAATTATCACAAAATATGTAAAGACTGACTTTTTTCCTCATAAAAATTTAATTACAAAATTTCTCTTCTTTTCGGGTTTTTGTTTTGTTCTTCTACAATCTTCTTGGTGGGTGAGAAGTACTACATAGAGTGGAAAAAAAAAATTAAATTATCTTAAAGGCATCATGCATTAATATGCTGTCCTTGCTAGTTTGTAAATTTGATCGATTTGTTTAGATGTTCTAAAACCGCGGCAGATTGAACAAGTTTTTCTTGTGCATATACTTCTAGTTCCTTCAATAATCAGCTTGTTCAGTGTTTAGATCATGATCACATGCAGATCAGAGATAAACTGTTATATTCATTTCTCTCAGAAGATTTAGTGCGAAGTTCTCTATCTCATCTCTATGTCTTGGAGGCTGAACATATATCAACCTCAATATGATCACTACGCCTTCTAGTACTTTCAACTATTTTTTTCGAAGTAATGTTATCATGTTAGAAACTCGCCATATATAAAAAGTGAGTTTTTTTATTTTATTATTATTATAATTAATAAGAGGCCGTTAAATCACAATATTACTCTGAAAGTTATAATTATAAAATGAAGCAATTTTTCTCCATTCGAATTTTTATTATTTAAAGATATTACTGGCTTACCATGGGGAGGATCCAGTATGCCCGTGGTAGCCGTACGTTTTTGGATCCATGGCATTAGCACTCATGGTTATCAAATTATTTGTGTAACGGAACCTGGCATGCATAGGTACGTACTGTTTCGATTGTTAGGGTATAATTCTCTTTAAATATAGCACCAATGCAGTAACTTTGTTATATATGTGTTTATTATTCATTCTTCAAAAAAACTCCCACATTCTGATATTGTTTACTGGTACTTTGACTATATTGATACCTGGTTCAAATTTATGTTGTTCCAAACCCCAGAGATGACACATCTTGGTTTCTTAATTTTAACACGAAATTCAAGACTGATTTTCCTCTTTGGTTCCTGAGATGGTGGCACCAATTTGGCCATATTTGTGATACCCCATATGATATGGATAAGGGTAGGTGGTGTATGAGATCCCACATTGCTTGGGAAAGAGAAGTTCTTTCTCTTTATAAGGTTCTAATAGGGCTCCAATTGTGTCATTGACTAATCCTTTTGGAGTATAAGCCATGTGGTTTGGGCCTTCCATTGGGGCGTTATAATATTCCTGAAGTATTTCCTAATAACCTTCAAAAGACCATTAAGTGTTTTTCCACTGCTTTCAAAATGAATCGTTATAATAAAAAATTCCTTTACTTCCTCCATTTTTACAAGAAATACAAGATTCAATATTGGATCTTAAAATGGAGTTATATATGAACGGAACAGAGATATATTAGTCCGTTATTGGTTCATCAAATGGTGGGACAGATATCTCCACACACAGGACGTCATTGATAATGTCGCTAGAGATTTTCCTCAAACTGTTGTTGATCTCAAAAGCATTGAAGATTTTTCTGCTGTTAAATAATTAACCCTGCTTGAATACCCCTTTACTACTCCCCTTGATATTGCTAATAGGTTTACTACTTTTGGTAGTATCCGTACTATTAAACCTGCTTCATTTTCTACTGCTTTTAGTACACCCTATGATCCATATGCTAAGCCGACCCATTACCTCCACCCAATATTTTCCTGCTTCAATAACCGATTATATCGAAAAGCTTTTTGCCTAGAATCTGTTTTACGTAGAACCAAATAGGTCTATATGTACAGATCCTTCTAAAATTGCTTCTAATTATTTTTCCCTAGTTTTCACTGGATTTCCGAGAATCTAGCAAAAAACATGCAATGCTACTCTGGCACTCTGCTATCCTGTTCCAAACAAAATCCCTTATTATTAAACCCATGATCTTTAGTTTAGAGATGTACGTGGGTCTTGTGCCGTTAAGCCACAGGCTGTTGGCTATTGGCATATATATAATTGGATATTAAATAAGAAGTAAAATGACGAGTTATATATATTATATAGGTTCTTCATTATTTTATTATAATTAATAAGAGGTTAAATCACAATATTAATCTGAAAGTTATAATAAAATGAAGCAATTTTTCTCCATTCGAATTTTTATTATTATTTAAAGAAATTACTAGCTTACCATGAGAGCATCCAGTAATATAATATAGCCGTGGTAGCCGTACGTTTTTGGATCCATGGCATTATCACTCATGGTTATCAAATTATTCGTGTAACGGAACCTGGCATGCATAGGTACTGTTTCGATTGTCAGGGTATAATTCTCTTTAAACATGGCACCCAGTAACTTTGTTATGTTTATTATTCTCTTGATCATAAGCTTCTTATGAATGTTTATATTCTAAAAGTTTATATTCTTATTAACACTCACTGATCTCACGTACTGCAGGCTAGATTCTCCTTAAATGAGTAGGCCCTCCAACATGTTGAATATTTAATTAAATATGGATGGATTGTAGAGTCAGGATTCGAATTCATCCATATCTCTGTTTTGATATTAGGTGAAATTACAACTTCTTCCAAAAATTTAAGCTGGCAGTTAAAAAGAAATAGATTTAATTATTTATATTATATTGTTAATTCACTCAACTTGAACTTTCCTTCTTTTTTAAGAAAAACAAGTTAGCAGTTGCAATGGCATGCACTAGCTAAAGGTATATTTATATATGCTGGTAGTTTTTCAGAGCAAGAGGTACAATATAAACGCAAAAACCCATTGATCTTTATCAATGATACTAAGCGACCATTAACGGGCGATTTTTGCGAGATAGAACAACCAATATTTACAGAGAAGTCTAGCCCAACATTAATTTCATACAAGATATGACAAACGATTCTTTTTCTATTCTTTTGTCAAAAACAAATCACACATATGCACATAGAGAGATCATGATCGATCAACTTTATTTGATAAAATGGAAAAAGAGAAAAGAGAAAGGAAAAGGAAACAAATGGGAAAAAGGACATCAGAGAGTTGCCTTATAGCTTCGTCGTGGCACCTTCGTAAAGGTAGCATGAATAAGATCAAAATATAGCGGAAATTGCACTGCAGCGAAAAAAGTTATTGGCAGGCATGTTGCTGCATACACTGCAAATGCTACATACTTGACGTTATTTTGTACCACAAAGAAATGTCCCGAGCAGAACGAAATCAACACCGCAGCTATGGAAAAAAACAGCGACGTTAGACCTATCAAAAGCTTCCTAGGCAAGTCCTTTCCGAAATCTCTCTCTTGATTTCTTGATGTTAAGATGGAAAGGAACATGACCAAGGCCGTGACCGAGAAGCAGAGCGCAACAAGTGATGAGATGGCAAAGAGCTGGAACGCGGGTTTGTTTTCCAGCGTTGGAATGCCGGTATCCTGCTTGAGGCCCCCAGGCACTGTGGTGGAGGTGGCGAAGGCCACGGTGGCTATGAGTGCTGCGACAACGGAGTAGGATTGGGAGGTTTTGGTTAACCACTCACTACCTTTATTGAGGAGGGTACGGTGAGTTTTGATGAACACTTCCTCTGGGGTCTCGCGCTCTTTGTTGTATCGCGGGACGAAGTTAGGGGGAATGGACGAGGTCACAAACTGCATGCATGAAGCCAAGCATTAATTAGTATGTTCTCTGTGTCTATAAACGTATATAACTGGCCTTTAAGTGATCTCATAATCGAGAATAAAAAATGTGAGAAATATTTTAACCACAAAAATATTATATAAAAATAAATTTATAAATTAGTGTAACTTAATGTAATATATCGGGTTGTATAACTATTTTTATTGTAATATAAATCTAATATATCACATGAAATCATATCAACTTATGGTTATAACATTTCTAAAAAAATATTATTCTTCATCCTTTTCTTATCTTACGACGTAACATGAAGTAATAATAGTTAATAGAATAAAGAATATGATTTCTCATTGAATATATTCGAGATCAACATATACCTGACAAAAAATTATTACCAATTTATAAGTTGTGTGCGTGTATATATATATAATTCTTATATATGTGTATGTGTGAGTACGCGTACCTCATACCACTTCATCACCCATTGCATTTGCAAGGCTTCCCCAGGAATTAGCCAAGGCTTAAAGGCTGCAAGCTTAGCCGCGAGATGAAAGGCACTATTCCCTTCCTTATCCACTACACGAAACACGCTGTCTCTATTCTGGATATTTCTTTGCAGCAAGAGTTTATATACATGGGGTTGCCTGTTCTCTACTGCCAACAGCACTGCATTCTTGTTTTCTGCATTCACATCGTGTATGGCAACCGGAACCAATTCCAGAATTTTCTCCACAATTTCGGCAACACCATTTCTGGCAGCGATTAATATTGCAGTCTCGGGTTCATTTTTCGTCGTTATTTTCTTCCCTGCTATATATTAACGCGAAAGTTTAGTACTATATATAACATGAATAACATACAACAACGTTTACGTTTGGAAACAATTTCCCTCTCATTCCATCCCATCTTATCTAATCTCATTTACTTCTCAAATATCATTCAAACACAAATACTTTCAAACTAATAATTACAACTTTTTCAAATTAACAATATTGCAGTCCGGTTCACTTTTCGCTATTATTTTCTTCCCTGCTATATATATTAAAGTAAAAGTTTAGTTAAATAATCTTAGATCGATCAAGAGACTTGAGGTCCCGTTTGGTTTCACAAATAGTCTCAACTTATTTCATCTCATATAACATCTCAAGATCTAAACATGCACCATTCAAACACAAATACTTTTATTTTAAATTTTTAAGTTTTTCATTTAATCATTATAACTTTGCCAAACTTTCAAACAAAACACAAAAAATAATTCGGCTTTTGGGCTCCAAGCTTAGCCGCAAGATGAAAGACACCATTACCTTCGTTATCCACTACAAGAAACACACTGTCTTTATTCAGGGTATTTCTTTCCAACAAGAGTTTATATATATGGGGTTGCCTGTTCTCTACTGCCAACAGCAATGCATTCTTGTTTTCTGCATTCACATCGTGTATGGCAACCGGAACCAATTCCAGAATTTTCTCCACAATTTCGGCAACACCATTTCTGGCAGCGATTAATATTGCAGTCTCGGGTTCATTTTTCGTCGTTATTTTCTTCCCTGCTATATATTAACGCGAAAGTTTAGTACTATATATAACATGAATAACATACAACAACGTTTACGTTTGGAAACAATTTCCCTCTCATTCCATCCCATCTTATCTAATCTCATTTACTTTTCAAATATCATTCAAACACAAATACTTTCAAACTAATAATTACAACTTTTTCAAATTAACAATATTGCAGTCCGGTTCACTTTTCGCCATTATTTTCTTCCCTGCTATATATATTAAAGTTAAAGTTTAGTTAAATAATCTTAGATTGATCAAGAGACTTGAGGTCCCGTTTGGTTTCACAAATAGTCTCAACTTATTTCATCTCATATAACATCTCAAGATCTAAACATACACCATTCAAACACAAATACTTTTATTTTAAATTTTTAAGTTTTTCATTTAATCATTATAACTTTGCCAAACTTTCAAACAAAACACAAAAAATAATTCAACTTTTTAAATCTCAAAATAAAAATTATATTAAAAAAATCATATTCTAGCAATATTTGAATTTTATAATACATTTATTCTAACTTTTTTCTCTCATTTCCCAAAACTCCATAAAACATCTTAACTCAAAATAATTTAGTACTATTCACAAATTATTTTACTACTATTTACAAATTTCTCATCTTATCTTATCTTAGTAACCAAACAGGGCGGTCGACTTAGTTTGGAATTGGAATTAGCTAGGTACTTACCATCCGCAACGGACTCTTTACTAATCCCTCCACTAGAATTGGTTTGCTGTCCGCTAGCTTCATGTTTTCTTCCTCCCTCGCCTAATTCTTAGTTTTTAGAAGGAAATTAAGTTAATTAATTTACCGAAAGCACAAGATTCAAATGAACTCATAGCAGTTATAATTGGGAACTTAATTAGTTTGTACGCATATCAGAAAGAACTATGAGTGATCGTGGATTGTTATACGTACCTTCTCTGTTCTCAGCTTCAGAAGGATCATGAATATTATCAAACGCATCTAATGGGTCTGTTTCCTGTAAATCGTCTTTTGATCTGGCCGGCACTGTATCTTTGGGCGCTATATCTGACTGTTTTGAGGGCTTCTTCCCAGCGTGATAAAATTCGGACATGTTAACACCCTGTAGAAGATGGTTCATGATCTGAATAGACAGTGTGTGCTGCTGTTTCTCCTCGTATATCTTCCTTATAATGGGAAATCCTTAATAATGTAACACAGAAAATAATATAAATAAGAATTTAAAATAATAATAATACTATTATATAAAAGTATAATATTAGGTACGTAATTAGATATGATCAGAAGGACAACAAAAAAAACAGGTAAAAACAGGATAAAATCTTTGTGAACATTCCAATAGAAGTAGTTAGTTCTACAGATCATCACACACCTCCTCCAAGAACGATCAACACTATCCTGTTTGCAAGCTTGAGAAAATTGCAGCAAACGTCATAATTAGTTGGAAAAAATCGACGGTTCCAAGCTGCTTCATTGGTAGTGGTAACTTTGGATTCTGCAGAAGATACGTACAAGTAATTTATGTATCTACTAGGCCTATAAATACAGCCATAAAAAGAATATATATAATTTAACAACAGCACGTTGCTTGATGTTTTTACGATAGATATTTATCAATTTTTTTATAATTATAAAATGGATTTGATGAAATAATAATATCATGATACGTCAATTTATGAATATTATTTTTATAATTCTTTCAATAAACCGCGGCCATTTGATCTCATGCATGCCAAAATAAAAAATTTCAAAAGTTCTAGTTAATTTATACCAGGCTAACCTCTTGAAGATTGAATTCTGAAACTAGGATTGAAAATTTCATGTGATCATTAATTTGTTAAAAAAATTTGATGTAGTACTTTGAAAATTTGACTGACAATTATTATATGTATACATGAACATGATATGTATGTTTTCTGATCCCATGCATTACCTTCACAATCATGCTCCATACTACGGATTCAACAATTTTACTGTACTCACAAACAGTCAGATTATTGGAGATGTACATATTTTAGTCATAAAATGATTTCATAAAAATAAACTCATAAATTGATGTAACTTTTATTATAAAGTAAATCTAACGATTTACATAAAATTACGTTATTTTATAAATTTACTTTTGTAAAATTCCTTAGCTAACGATTGTCTCATGAGAATATTACGCGAGTTGCTTGCCTGGATTTATTGTAGATGTTTCAGGGTTCTCTTCAGCGGTCTGTACTTCAACATGTAATCCCATTGTTATTTCAGGGTTCTCTTCAGACTGTACTTCAACATGTAATCCCATTGCAATTTCAGGGTTCTCTTTAGCGGTCTGTACTTGATCTATTCCCATTGCGTGTCGTACTTGAGGAGAAAAAAGAGGTTCAATCAGTAGCGCATGCGCATATATATATGGCAAATGAATCAAAAGAACATAAAACTGCATGCATGCCCTCCTCAACATGAAAGCAGGTTTGATAAAAGTTGATCCTAGCTAGGGCCGTTGTATTTTTTGAATTTACATAAATAGTTTGAGTTTTATATATATACACTTATACATAACTATATATAAAAAATCTTCACAACCTCCTCACACTCCACACTCTATATTTTTTTTAATTTTTATTATTTTTTTCTTTTATTAAATATTTATTATATGAATAATGAATAGAAAATTTGAAATAATTTAAAAAAAATAAACTCGAAAAAAAATTTAAAACAAATATTAAAAAATTTAAAAAAATGTGGAATGTGGAGTGTGATTGAGGTTGTGTAGCAAAACTCAACTATATATATATATATATATGCTCATGAGACTCGTACGTGTATATTCGTAGGAACTTAAACCACATTTATCTGTACATCAGAAATAGTACAATTCCCTCTTAAAATTTTAAATTAATATTAAATTAAGATGTGATTGTAATTCTAACTTATACAAGTTAAGCATAGTTTAAAATGAGTTTGACTCATTTAATAAAGGACAAAGCTAGTGCCATCGAGAAAGGTGATCCGGCCTGCATTAATGTACCAACAGTACAAATTACAATTTTCTTCTCTTTTTATTTTTTTTCAAATATTTTTTAAACTCATTAAAACATTTTAAAAAAATCATAAATTCATTCAAAACACTTGACCGTCTCCACTTGACCGTCGGAGACAGCTAGGTGTAATTGACTGGAGATGATGATATCTTTGAGTTTTCGGACCGTCTCCACTTGACCGTCGGAGACGGCTAGGTGTAACAGTGTGTCCTTCAACCTGGTGATCCCGGCCACCAGAGACATTGGGTTTTCCGTACATATATCGACGAATTCATCCCATCTCCCTTTCATGGCCTTTTCGAACAATAAGTTCCCCAATTCTGGATTCCTTAGATCATCTGTCATCGTCGGATCCATTGTTGCTCTCCTTTCCAATTCTAGGTATACGATTACTATTCTAGTGCTTGGATGAAGATAGGAAGCCAGACAAAATTTAGATATATGGATATATGGCATGCAGCCGATGACACTACTAGTGCTGGTGGGTACTGCGTGTTGATTTATACTCGAGAAACCAAATCCTGTGCCATTCACACTTTCAAAACAGCACTTTGTTTGATATGTAAATAAAAAGGAAACATACTTCTAAAAAGAAAGATTATTCCATGGATGCATGGGAAGTGGATTAATAAATTATATTTACAATCATAGAGTTCGTAAGCGTTGCACACTCTTTTAAATAAAGTGAATAAATATGAGATTCACATAAAAAATTAATTTTTTATATGTAAACTCCACTCTTTTTCAAATTGAGTGCATAACACTTGTAAATCAGCCCAAGACAATATCTAACATTACTGTTAACAACATTTATTGAACATTTAAGCCTCATTTGGACAATAAGATGAAATGAAAAATCTATAAATAATAGTGAAATGGTTTGTGAAATTGTGAATAATAATGAAATGGTTTGAGTTGAGATGTTTTCTTAGGTTTTGGAAAATGAGAGAAAAATTTGAATAAAAATATTATAAAGTTAAAATATTGTTACAATATAATTTGTTAATGTTATATTTGTTTTTTATTTGAAAAAATTGAATTGTTTATTATGTTTTGTCTGGAAGTTTGAAAAAGTTATAAATTTGTAATAATTAGATGAAAAAGTTAAAAATTTAAAATTGAAAAGTATTTGTGTTTGGAAAAATGATATTTGTAGTAATAGAGTACTACGCAAGTGCCGCACTCATTTGAAAAAAATGAAATACTTTAGACACAAAGGAATTATACAAAAGTATATCAACAAACTGATATGGTTTGATGCGATACGTCAGATCGTAAAGATATTTTTATTCTAAACTAGATCTAACGGATCCCATGAAACCACATCAGTAATTTGTAGGTTTACTTTGTGTAATCTCTTTATATATGTATCAATTCTCTTAAAAAAATGAATAAATATGAAACACATATGAAAAAATTAATTTTTAATAGTGAATTCCACTCATTTTCAAAATGAGTGCGCATCCATTTAACAACTTGTAATTGTCTCTAGCACTATCGTTTGTTTAAGTGATGTTTAGGAAGAAAATGAGATGAGATGAGTTAAGAGAGGTTCTCAAACGAGGCTTTAATGTTGTCCAAAAAATTTATGTCCATAATATATAATAAATATTATAAGATCCATAACTAATAAATAAGATTATCGGACGACATAAACCAACCATTGTTAACGAATCAAATGCATCACAAAGTAAAAAATACCATGTCGGACATGACACAACAATTTTTACAATTGTTTTTTATAATCTCATATATTTTAAATTATTGAAGAGTATTTCCGTACAATTATAATACTTTCATAGCTCTATTTTTAAAAAAAATAAAAAATCTCTTCCATTTAAACAATTTATCAAAAAAAAAAAAAAAAAAATTAAATGGTTGTCATAATTTATCTCTATGAGATAGCTAGGTCCCGCAAGACGTGGAGCTCCAAGCAAGGTATGTTCCAAGTTGCTTTTCACACTACTGTACGTAATTCTATCTTTCTTTCCCTAAACAAAAGAACGATAGTCTCACTTTTAAAAAGGAGAAGGGGAAGGATATGTATCATGCATGTTTCATGCATGGCTTTTTTTATTAATTGACAAATTAAGTATCACATTTTCAACACAACACTAGTAGCAAAGGTGGCAGCTTATTGTTTCTCATTAACATATATACTTTAGTTTTTCATCCTTTTTTTTTTTAAATTATTTTTTGTTGTAGCTCATTTTCCACTTTCTGGAAAACGCCTTCTACTTGATCGATAGAACATGTCAGAAGAAAGGAAAATGCTATTTAAATTGAGAATAGATAGATCTTTTTTTAATTTTTTAATTTAATAATTAAAGAAGTGACTATTAGTGAATTGAATTTTTTTATAAAAATATATAAAAATAATTAAAAAATAAAATAAAATTACATTTACATTTACATTTGTCGGTGGAATGCAAGGACACCATTAGCATTTTTTCTCATTGTCCCAAAAATAAAAGGCGTCATGTATTCTATACGTCTCATGATCAGTCGCGTCTCGACATTCTATTTCTTGGAAGCCAATCATATCAACCTCGAATCTGATCACTTTTACTTCTATTTTTACACTGTTTCCGTTGCATTTACATAAACCAAACAACAATTATATATATGGATACGTGGTTTTAAAGTGAATATCAAAATTGATAATTTGAGGGTGATTATAAACTAGGCGCATGATAGGTTGATCAAGAGCATTTGTATATTTTTTCTTTCCTTTTTTTAACAGAATAAGCAAATTATTATTGCCAAAATACATGACTTACAATCCATTGAATATATATTAAATAACTAAATTTATCACTATCCATCAATTTATATCTTTAAAATATAATTTGTGATGTGACAAGACCTGTCTCGAAATTTGAAATTAATGTAAAAAATTAAATTGATCCCTTTATAATATATATTAATACTTCTATTTATGTATGGGCAATTCTCCCTTTTAATAAACGGACTTATCACGTGAAATGCTTAATTAATTAGATAAAATATAGAGTTAGAATTTAAAATTCAGACCTTTATTCTGATGTAAAAATATCACTCGTCTAGAAGATTTGAATAGATAGAAAAAGTATTTTAATATACTCATTATTAAATTAAATTAAAAATATGATATCATTACTTGTTACTAAATTAAAAATATCCCCCGGTTTAATATTAAATACTTAAATATACTTAAATTTACTCAATGTTGTGAGGCTTTGTTTGGATAATGAGTTTATATCAATTTATCTTATCTAATTATTATAATCTTTTTAAATTTTTAAACAAAATATAATAAACAATTCAACTTTTTCAAATCTTAAAATAAAAATAATATTAAAAAATAATATTCTAATAATATTTTATTCAATTTTAAACTCTTATAATCTCATCTCTTTTTAACTTAACTCACTATCTAAACTTCTTTTTAAGCCGATCTCCTCTGTCATTGGCCCAGCACGATTTTTTATTTTTGAGAGAGGCCGAGTAAGACTTGATTATTTTCCAACTGGTTTTTTCATACCGTAAGTAATTCAAGATTTTCTTTTTAAACAAATGAACTCTAATCTCACTTTCATTTGGGAAATACAATGAAATAAAAATCTCTAAATAGTAATAAAATCATTTGTGAATAATACTAAAGAAGTCATCCATAAAAGATTCCAGGCCCTTCACTGGAAGAAAACTGTTGAAGAAAAAGCATTACATGTATTTGATGCGAAGCTATTTAAAAGGTGAT
This sequence comes from Juglans microcarpa x Juglans regia, assembly GCF_004785595.1. Classification (NCBI taxonomy): domain Eukaryota; kingdom Viridiplantae; phylum Streptophyta; class Magnoliopsida; order Fagales; family Juglandaceae; genus Juglans; species Juglans microcarpa x Juglans regia. The sequence continues at coordinate 24,344,793 of NC_054601.1, read as the reverse complement.
GCTACAGTCACATGGGAGCATTTTACGGGGCCACACGCAAAATTTTTCTTTTGCATGTGCGGCCCGTAAAATACTACTCAAATATTTATCATTTGCATTATTAAAAGATGTCTATGCACACTCAACCTAATAAAAGTAAAATACTAAAAGCAAAAAGGTAAAAATATGTTACAACAAAATATATATGCTCTCATCAGCCGAGAAAAAAAAAATATAAATATATATATATATATATGTGCTTTCATCAATGTAATGAAAATGGAATAATAACAAAGTAAAAGACCTAGAAGATTCTTGTGGACTCGAGAATATGAGAACACTACAACACAATTTGTTTTTGTGAAAGAGAAAACATCACAAAAAATTACGAAAACGTCACTAAATATATTTGGTGATGGTTTGAAACCGTCACTATGACTGTCACTTAATGTGCATCACAGAAAACAATTGGTGACGGTTTACTGTTGAACCGTCACTAAAGTAACGTTCAAACGTTCCATTTTTTTGTGATGGTTGAGATCTGTCACAGAAAATAACGTTCGGATGTCCAATTAAACGTTCCAACGGCAACCCGATCGATTGGCGTTCAAATGACAGAAGTTGACGTTCGTTGATTCAAGGTCGAACGTATCATATTTACGTTCGAACGTTTATGCGTCCGAACGTTAATTGCAATAAACGTTCGAACGTTAACTGACCAATGTTCAAACATAACGGGTTTATCGTTCAAACGTTATTTCGAATGTTAACGAAGAAGCGTTCAAACGCAAGTGATATGTTTGGAGGTTTGTTCGAACGTTAATCGTTTAATCATTTCAATGTTTTGTTCATTTGAGGGTGAGTACGTTCGAACGTTGAGACCCACGTTCGAATGTTACAATATAATTTTGTGTATTCACATTCGAATGTTGGTTCGAATGTGAACCAATGTTCGAACATTTTTAATTTATATTCAAACGTACAGATCAGAAATACTAATTTCATAAAATTTAAAAACATACCAATTGTATCATATTACACACCATCAATTAACAACTAACAATGCCTTATAAAATTTCAAAATTAGATATTAAAATTAGTTATATACCCTGATAAAATTGATAAAATTCATTTCTTCTTCTTTCCTCACCCATCGCGATTTTGTTGCAATGACGTAACATGCTTCATTTGCACCATCATCTCCCGCTACACTTGCTCTTGGACTTCAATGCGTATTCTTTCCTCCTGATCTCTCTATTGGTCCTGCAAATGTGTCTCTAAATGAGACTGTCACTCTAAGAGAGATTCTAACTTTTGCCGTTTCGACCTCATATACTCATTCTCACGCCGTGCAACTTCTAAATCTTTGGTAAGATTAATAATTTGTGAAGTCGATGAGGTTGAAGAGAATGAACATCTATGCTTGAAAGATCGTCCCAAACCTCTTGCCATACTAGACTGCGGCCCGAGCACTTGTGTGAATATGTCTATGTCATTAGGAGAGGATTCCCCAGAAGCTGACTGCATCTCCATTATTTTTTCCTGCAATTTGAAAGAAAACACATCGTTAATAAGTAACGTATTAAAAGAAATAGAAATAAAAAATAAATTATTCACATGTTGCATAATTTATTTAACAAAATTAACACTGTTTACATACTTATCTACAGCGGCAGGATCCATCCACTCACTACGCTCATTAGTGTGAGCAGCAGTATAAACATGAATGAGGAAAAAGTTTTTAGGATCATCACGTTTCTAACAAAGTGACATTAGCAATCTTAAAAAGATAATTTTAGTACTTAAATAAAAGAATATCAGAAAAATAAATGAATTCTATAATTTTTTAATTATCATTTTTTCAGTAAGATGGTTGAATGACATTGAACCGACATGATGGTGGATAATCAGAGCGGATCTATTCTGTGCATTTATAAAACTCAAGTGCTACAAAATTAATTAGGAATGTTAATTATAATATATATATATATAATATATAGAACGAATATAAATGTAAATAATTAAAGGATATAAATGTAAAATACTTGATAATCTAGAGATGCGAAAAGATCACAATACTTTCTCTAATCATCTAACTTCATCTGCTGGAAAGGAGATTGCGCAGTCTCTTCTAATGTCTCAAACTTCTTGAAGTGGTCATGACATCATCCCTTGTGACGTCGGAATAGTGTAGTCATCAACTCATTCATGGTTCTCAAATCCTCGCTAAGGCCAAAGTCGAGTCAAATTCATCTTAATAAGTGAATCAGGTAAAAAATATGATATATAAATCTAGGTGAAAAAATGTACTCTCAAAATAAACTCACTAGTACACGACATCGAGCTCCTTAATCTCATTTGGAACATCTCGCCATGAGTGCACATAAAATGGAGCATAAGCTCGAACTACTGTGCCAATATAGCAGTGGAACTATCAGGAATGGTGATCTTGAGTTTTTCATACCTTCTATTTTTCTCAAGAGAGATGCCACGTGTATAGTCACGACCGTGACGTACAGATGCATCAACTATATGATATTAGTATAATTATAGTTATATAGTTATTCAGACAAAAGTATTAACTATATAATTAATTATCAACCACAATATTTCCTTACTGGTAGGTGTTGATTGGCTATTTTTCTCTTGCGTGTTAACCTGATCTTCAGGAACGGATTTCGGGTGGGGAGTCCTCAATAGGTTCAGGATTTGGACTTGGAGGAGGTACATTTCTTCTTTGTCGTTTTGGCGGCATCGTTGAAAATGATTAATTATATTAAAAAAAATTAATTAAAAGAAATTATGAAAAGTATAATATTTTATAATCACATATATGGATAAAATATTTAATACTTTTATATTTAATGACCATCCCGTAAACGTGGTAGATCAGGAGAACCTTCCATCCAAACAGTTCGAGAGCGGACCGTTTTACTTGAGTGACAGGTAAAACTGTCTGATTTTGTAGCTCTTATATGGGAGGGTCATTCCCTCCCATCAGTATTCAATGATCGTGGTTGGGCACCAATCTTAGATCAGCGAGAAGAAGGAATGGAGCTCGTTTCCTTCATTGAGATCGTTACTGAGTTTTATAAAGAGCCCGATGCTGCCAGCCCAGACGATGGAGGGGTATATAGGATCTGTGTCCGAGGAGCTCCTGTTATATTTTCAGCGGACGGACTCGCTGCATATCTGGGTATTCCTAGGCTTCTTGATGCCTATCCAAACCTGCCGCCTAGAGAGTCTGATCCTTCAGGTGATGCAGCTATGTCTCAGGACGAGGGACCAGATTACACAGATGAGATCGATACACTTGCTGATCATGAGGTCAGAGACTTGATTGTTGGTCCAGATGTTCTAGTGTACGATGGGACGAAGAGTATTAGGCAGGCAGATTTATCTTCTTTCTTCAAGATCATGAATTTGATCATTGCCAACAATATTGACCCACGGCAGCACAAGACCGAGGTCGGCATGGATCGAGCGATATTTATGATACGGGTCGCTCGTGGCATCTCGATCGACCTCGTTGGTTATATATTTGAGAGGATCCGATCAGAGGCACGGTTCATTACGACAGATAAACTGCTATTTGGGATCCTCATCACTCGATTTTTGCTACATGCCGGGGCTGTGTCCGAACCTGCCGAGCGTTCCTTATTTCCGATGGCACCGATCAACAGCACCACCCTATCACGGAGCACGGGACACTCTAGATTTCGTTTTCGTGGGGTTGTTCCTGACAGGGCTGAGATTCAGAGATGCACAGCCGGGAGATACTGGAGTATCGGCTGGTGAGACATCTACACAGGCCGAGGCATTACGCACATATATTCGCGAGGAGATGGCTGACATATTGCGTGCTGAGATCGGCGTACACACATCAGCAGTGATTGATGCAGTGCATACTGCCATGTCTGAGTTGCGTACAGAGATTATGGCTACCGTCTCTGGGTTACGTACAGAGGTTAATGAGTTACGTACAACGATTAATGCCAATAATGCAACTCAGGTCACACTTAGTACTCGACTGACACAGGTAGAGACACAATTAGCTGCAGTCGAGGATGTGTGTAGAGACCTCGCATCACAGTAGTTTTTATCTTTTATTTATATTTTCTTTTGTTATAGTTATGAACAATATATATGGCATTTTGATAATTTACTTTATTTGGTTGATTAATATATATGTGGTTGATAATATTTATTTAACTAAAAATCTTATTTAACGTAAAAGAAATTATTAAAATATTTTAAAATTAATTACATAAAATTAATTAATGAATTTGTATATATGATAGAGATTTTTTATATATTGAGTTCCGAGATTAATATTATACCTTCGAATGTATAAATGTGGTGCTTGAATATGTTCTAACTAAATATATTCCGTTCGAACGGTTTAAAAATCTTCCCGCCAGGATTTGCCACCAAATATTTTCCGTTCGAACACAACAAATTATCGTTCGAACGTTTTTGAACTTTTCCCGCCATAATAAAGTAATTATCCGCCAAATTTTACTGTTCGAACATATTTTTTTATGTTCGAACGGGAAAATTTTTTTGAGACGATTTAATTCGTCACAGAAAATACTGTTCGAACGGTTATTTTAACGTTCGAACGATTTTGTAAAGTCATCAATTTTTTGGGATGAAATTTAAATTTCGTCCCAATAAATGACTTTTAGGGACAAAAGAAATTTCATCCCTAAATAATATCGTCCCAAAATCTCAAATTTGTTGTAGTGTTCATCTTTTGGGGAAAATATATATTGCATATACTGCGATTTGAAAGAAAGATGCATACATATTATATCTATTGACCTATTTTCTTCAAGTGAATTTCCATTATTTTATGGGACATGGACTGTAACTCTTTCTTCATTTCCTTCAAGTGAATTTCCAGTACTTAAAAAAAAAATTGTGCAATATGATGTTCACACCAAGAATACATATGTGTGTGCAGTTGCATGATATGGTGTTGATTTCATGAACTAAGGAAGTTTGTAGTTGAGCTAGCTAGAAAAGTTTTGCAAATTGGTAGGTCGTGTATGGAGTTTATATGTGCAAGAAATTGATAGTATGGGCAGATTTATATTTATATATGTCGTTAAATGTATTGATTGTGATAATTGAGAAGAAGTGAATTTGTAATTGTGATGCACATGTCTTTTTATATCGCTATTGGTGCATATAAAGCTTTTTTGCTTGTGAATGATTCAAGAGGTACTACTTTATTTTGTTCTTTTCTCTTTTAGGGGGCTGCTTCACTATAATTGATTTGAGGGTGATGTCGAATATTTTTGCAGGAACCTAATACAAAGATTTCTGCTAGTATATTGTACTTGATAATACATGCGCACAAATCTTGTACTTTGATGTGCCTTGAGAAGACTAAAGTTCCACACTTCGAATATAATGTAATTGCTTTATATATGGAATGTAATATAATGTAATTGCTTAGAATATAAAGCAAGTTTTTTGTGTAATTATTTTATGGATTGTAATTTAATTTAAGATATGTGTACTGTTTTAATGTATTTTTTTCAATATTATATATTTTTTATTTTGTACCATACTATTTCCGGTAGTATATGTTTGCGGGAAATAATGTTTTTGTCACAAATACTTATTTATGTCAATCTTAATCGACGCAAATTAGTATTTGCGACCAAAAAAAGTGTGCGACCTTCACGACGAAACATACTTTTTGTGGCGATATAATCATTGGGAAAATTATTTGAGACCAAAAATGGTATTATAAATGATATTTTTCTGGTGAGAAAAAATTGTCGGGAAAAATTATACCGGCAATAGTTAACCATGCAAGGTTGGTTTTTTTTTTTTTTTTGCGACAACATGTGAGACTATTTGCGACGATATTGATCGCCACAAATAGGACTTTTCTTACCGTTCGAAATGTTTTTTGCGTCGCTCCTATCTTTTATTAATGTCAACCAATTTCGTCGCAAATGTACACATTTTTGCGTTAATATTTCATTTTGACGTGAAAAAGAAGGGAACGAAGGTACTTCTGAATCTGAGATTAGGAAAGTAAAAATGGGTCAATTTTGCAGTTCCTCATGAATCTGAGTTTGTAAGCCTAGGTAAACCTCCTGAGATCATAGTGCAGAGTAGAGGTGTGAGAGATGGGGAGAGTGAGTTTGAGGCACCCAATAGAGGAGTGAGTGACAGGGAGAGTGGGTCAAGTGCACCCATTACCATTGTTTTACAGTCGTTTCCAGAGACTTCTACACCTACAATGGTTGTACATAGGTCTTCCAAGATTACCAGATCTCTACAACGGTATTCATCCACCTTGAATTATATTCTGTTGACTGAAAATGCTGAGTCATAGAGTTACGAAGAAATCTTTCGAGATGAGAGTTTGAGCAAGTGGGGGTCAGTTGTGAAAGATGAGATAGATTCTTAGTTAGGAAATCATACATGGGAGTTGGCCGAACATGAAGAACGGAAGAAGGCACTGTACAAAATGCGGGTACATCGACTAAAGACTGAGTAGGATGACAGAAAGAGTAGGGAGTGGTCAATCACCCAAGTTAGAGAAGGAGGCCTCAGCTATTTGTTCTCTGATGTATGCTAGGGTCTGTACGAGATCAAACATTGCTTGTGCAGTGAGAGTTGGAAGTTGCCTAGAGATATGTTGACCAAGGGCACTACACTTGAGAAATTGAAGTTATGTGCAACTTCAGTTGATCTTTTAGCTTGAAAATAGGAGCTATGAGTTGCAGAGGCTGAGGATCCATTTCTGGAGGCAGATTGTTGATACATGTGGTTGAACCAGTCTTCAAGTGATAGATTATTAGGTTTGTGGAGCCTAATTTGTGACTTGAGAAATGAGAGATAAAAAGTTCGCTCAACATTCACGTGATAGGTCGCTCGAGTGAAGCTCATGCAGAGAATTTGCTCGAGTCTTACTTGATAGTTGGTTCAAGCAAAGATTGCGCGCAGTAAAGTTCGCTCGACTCCTCGCTACAACTAGCAAAAAACTCGAGAATTGCTGCTTTAGAATTTTCACTATGCCGCACACACGCACACACATATGCATTTATTAAAGTAGATAGATAGATATTGACAATTTCTTCATGAAATTGAGGGAGATGCCCTAGAGAGTGTGTGAGAGAAATATTATATTGCTCCACAGTGTATTTCTACTTTCATCTGAATAAAGTCTTCAGCAACTTCGTAGATATTGGTATGTTGTCAAACTACGTAAATTTGTACATGTGTAATTGATTTATGTTTTATCCAACTTTTTGTCATTATTTTTCACAACATCAATAAAGGTCAAACTGACAATTTATACTAAACGAATACTACGAATTAAGTTCAATAAATAGAGAGAATCTTGTTAGTGTCGGCTAGATTAATATTCTAGCTTGTGACGCCCCGACTCCCACGTACAAAAGACAAGGGAATCGTGACGTCAGGATGGTGACAACACGGTCACGCATCCCAACGAAATGTGCTCAAGTGTGTGTGCAACATGCAAAGGTGCACAATAAAAGTCACAGCGGATAATATAAATAAGTCAACTAAGTACCAGAAATTTAAATACAAATATTCAACACAATTTATCTTTAAAAAATATACAGTCATCCCAAATATAATACAAAAGATAAATACATAAATTGATAAAAACATAACTCACTAAACAGGAGCAATCCCAGATCACTCCTCCAAGGGAGCCAAGCTAAGGCTCGTCATCATCATCTGCATCAAAATCTGCGATACCATAAAATGGTACCACAGGTAAGTATAAACCAAACAACTCTCGGGATAAAAATACATTAATGCAACCAACAATATAGCAAAATACATTTAGCCATAAAATATCATTTTTTCCCAGAAAAATGATTATTTCCAACACACGCCAAAAATCCCATTTTGGCCCAAAATATCCATAAAACATTTTCCCATAAAATGATTCACACAAACAATCCATTTATCGGACACTGTAGGCGGGAATCGCAGGCGGGACTCTACCACCGTCCCTGCTTACCACCATCCCTACCGCGTGCACCGTAGGCGGGAATCACAGGCGGGACACAACCACCATCCCTATCGCGTGCACCGTAGGCGGGAATCACAGGCGGGACTCTACCACCATCCCTGCTTACCACCATCCCTACAGTTCCTTTACACACAATGAAAACTTAACAGAGCACTGTAGGCGGGAATCATAGGCGGGACACAACCACCATCCCTGCTTACCACCATCCCTACAGTCTCTTTTCCTTTTACTCACATGAAAATCCAATTCCAATAAACACATGAACATGTATGCAATCATGCGAAAACCCAGTTTTCTTTATAAACATGATCATGCATGCAATATGCGATGTACGTGAACAAGTCATAACCAATAACCACAATTCACAATGCAAACAAACACACAACTCCGTCCACAATCCATCCGACCCCCGAAACTCCTCGGACTCAGTCCGGCAAAACAAACCAATTCACAGATAATATGTGTTAGTGCAAAAATATATTTAAATCACGAAAGTTCTTTAAGGAAAATACTTACAGTGCAATATAATAATTTCCGGAGGATCTCGAAGTTGCAAGTGGTGATTTCTGAGCAACACCACAGTGTAAAATACACTGTGGCCGTGGGTCACAGATACCCACTTTTCAACGAGGACAAACGAAGACCCAAAAATGGTAGGGTAGGGCCTAGAGAGGTCGGTGAAGCCAATGGTGGCGGTGGTTTGCCGTAGGTGGCGGCGAAATGGGCGGTAGAAGACCAAAATGCCCAAATCGGAAATGTAGTTGGTGGAGCTTCACCGGTGACGGATCGGAGGTGGAGTTGGGTCCAATGGGTTGCCAAGAGGTCGGGGATGAAGTGGTTGGAAGATGGTGGCCAATGGCGGTGCGACGGCGGCGCAACGGCGGAAAGAGTGCCGCGGCTTCGAAGGGCTACTGGTGGTTAACGGCGGCACGGATGGAGGTGAGGTTGGTGGGGTGAGGTCGCCGGCGGCTGGGGAAGCTAGCGGGCTGGGCGGTGAAGGCCACCGCCGGCTCACGGCGGCGCTGGCGTGAAGGTGGCCCGCGGCTTCGTGGGGTGCGTGTGGGCTACCGGCGGCGAGGTAGGGGCTGAGATTTGGGAGGTGAGGTCGCCGGAGGGAGGGGGAGCTAGTCGGTTGGGCGGTGTCGCGCACGGCGGCACGACGGCGGTGGGCTGGGGGAGAGGAAGAACGGACGGAGAGAGAGGGAGGGAGAGGGAGTTGCGCGGGAAGGAGAAAATAAAAAAGAAAAAGAAAAGAAAGAAAAGAAAAAGGAAGGAAAGAAAAATGGAGGGAAAAGAAATGAGGTCCAATCCTCATAACTTGGGTCACAAAAATGATCCAACGGAGATGATTTTAAAACCACAAGTTAAATAAAATAATTTAAACGTAATGGTAAAGTCAAATTGAAATAATTAAATCCCACAGTAATTAATTTAAATATTAAAAGCAATTTAAATGCATAACAATAAATAAATATTTGGAAAGCACATAAAAATAATTTTCACCAAATTAAAATCATAGAAATAAACTTACTAAAAATCCAACCAATTTTAAAATAAGAGGATAAATTTTTGAACAATCAAAAATAATCCTTCAGTAAAAATACACTGAAATACGGGATGTTACATCCTCCCCCCCTTAAAATAAAATTTCGTCCTCGAAATTTGTAGGGCCAATCATCACTCTAAAGCAGGATACCAAATACAACCAGAACACTCTTAAGAAAATCACACAACCTCCAACACCCAACGGGCATGGATACAGCTTGCATAACTTTCCAAAACCCAAGAATAAACCACACATGGCATCCATTACGAAAGGTAAGATTAGACCCATACCTGCCGTAACTCCAGCGTCCTGAGTCCCTGGAATCTCGTCGCCAGCACTACCAGGAGTCACCGCATACACCCGAGCCTGAACTAGTTGCCTCTGATTAGTCCTACCACCGCGATGACCACCCTGATTCCCTTGGGTCCAATTAGGGCACTCCCGAGCAAAGTGCCCTGTCTGACCACACTCAAAGCACTGGTTCCAACCCTGACGACACTCGCCCTCATGGGCTCTATTACATCTACCACAAACTGGAGCTCGGCCCCCAATACGTATACCGGAAGCTGCCTGCGCTCTGGCCCCGATCCTTTGCACAAACTTCTGTGGCGACCCGGAGCTGCTCCCTTCACCATCAACGTTCAGTCGCTTCTTACCCGGAGGGGAACCTACCACAGCACCTCGCTCTCGCTCAGCAATTGAGGCCACATTGACCAACCTCTGAAAGTTCTGGATTTCCAAGCATGCGACCTGCCTGCGGATTTGAGGGCGCAACCCTTCTTGGAAACGTTCAGCCCGCATCTCTTCCGTAGCAATGAGGTGAGGAGCAAACCGTCCAAGCTCCATAAATTTCCTTGCATACTGCTCGACAGTCATGTCTCCTTGAACCAAATTATTGAAATCCCGAGCCATTTGCCGTCTCACCGAAACAGGAAAGAATCGATCATCAAATTCTTTCTTAAAACGCTGCCAAGACACAGCAGCCAAGGATCCCAACTCCATCTCTAAAAGTGACCGCTTGGTCTCCCACCAATTTGCCGCTTCACCTTGCAGCATATAGCTCCCATATAATACCCTCTGGGCCTCAGTGCATCCACAGACTTCAAACGTTCTTTCCAGATCTTGAATCCACCTTCTAGCCCGTAATGGATCCTCTTCACCAGAAAAAGCAGGGGTCCTATGCGCTAAGAAGCGCTCATAGGTACACCCGGCCTGCATCACCCTGTACTGCTCTCCTTGCTGTGGACGAAAATTCTGCTGAAGAAACTCCGTCATCCTATTCAACGCCCTCACCATGGCATAATTTCCATCACCCCTCGATAATTCATCCTCGGGCTCATTAGCTTGCCTTCTTGGTCGTACCATTTTCCTGCCATAGCGTAACCCTTAACCCCACTATCAGCTTAAAACAAACTAAAAAATATAATTATAGTAAAATAAATTAAAATACAACCATATCACATAAAATAAAATAAAATAAAACCAACAAAATAAAATATCATAAGACAAAAGGAATAAAACAAATGAAATAGTACACAAGAAAATAATTGAAACAAGTAAAATTGCCTACCATATAATAAAATAACTAAATAAACTAAAATAACAAAAATAAGATAAATAACAAACAATTAACGTACAATTAAAATAAATAAATTAAATTAAAATAATGTACTCCCAACAAAATAATTTCAAATCAAAATTTTAAAATTTTCTGGTACTACACCTATGGGACATGTGGTTTTACCCAGAGCTGAACTGCTCTGATACCACCTGTGACGCCCCGACTCCCACGTACAAAAGACAAGGGAATCGTGACGTCAGGATGGTGACAACACGGTCACGCATCCCAACGAAATGTGCTCAAGTGTGTGTGCAACATGCAAAGGTGCACAATAAAAGTCGTAGCGGATAATATAAATAAGTCAACTAAGTACCAGAAATTTAAATACAAATATTCAACACAATTTATCTTTAAAAAATATACAGTCATCCCAAATATAATACAAAAGATAAATACATAAATTGATAAAAACATAACTCACAAAACAGGAGCAATCCCAGATCACTCCTCCAAGGGAGCCAAGCTAAGGCTCGTCATCATCATCTGCATCAAAATCTGCGATACCATAAAATGGTACCACAGGTAAGTATAAACCAAACAACTCTCGGGATAAAAATACATTAATGCAACCAACAATATAGCAAAATACATTTAGCCATAAAATATCATTTTTTCCCAGAAAAATGATTATTTCCAACACACGCCAAAAATCCCATTTTGGCCCAAAATATCCATAAAACATTTTCCCATAAAATGATTCACACAAACAATCCATTTATCGGACACTGTAGGCGGGAATCGCAGGCGGGACTCTACCACCGTCCCTGCTTACCACCATCCCTACCGCGTGCACCGTAGGCGGGAATCACAGGCGGGACACAACCACCATCCCTGCTTACCACCATCCCTATCGCGTGCACCGTAGGCGGGAATCACAGGCGGGACTCTACCACCATCCCTGCTTACCACCATCTCTACAGTTCCTTTACACACAATGAATACTTAACAGAGCACTGTAGGCGGGAATCACAAGCGGGACACAAGCACCATCCCTGCTTACCACCATCCCTACAGTCTCTTTTCCTTTTACTCACATGAAAATCCAATTCCAATAAACACATGAACATGTATGCAATCATGCGAAAACCCAGTTTTCTTTATAAACATGATCATGCATGCAATATGCGATGTACGTGAACAAGTCATAACCAACAACCACAATTCACAATGCAAACAAACACACAACTCCGTCCACAATCCATCCGACCCCCGAAACTCCTCGGACTCAGTCCGGCAAAACAAACCAATTCACAGATAATATGTGTTAGTGCAAAAATATATTTAAATCACGAAAGTTCTTTAAGGAAAATACTTACAGTGCAATATAATAATTTCCGGAGGATCTCGAAGGTGCAAGTGGTGATTTCTGAGCAACACCACAGTGTAAAATACACTGTGGCCGTGGGTCACAGATACCCACTTTTCAACGAGGACAAACGAAGACCCAAAAATGGTAGGGTAGGGCCTAGAGAGGTCGGTGAAGCCAATGGTGGCGGTGGTTTGCCGTGGGTGGCGGCGAAATGGGCGGTAGAAGACCAAAATGCCCAAATCGGAAATGTAGTTGGTGGAGCTTCACCGGTGACGGATCGGAGGTGGGGTTGGGTCCAATGGGTTGCCAAGAGGTCGGGGATGAAGTGGTAGGAAGATGGTGGCCAATGGCGGTGCGACGGCGGCGCAACGGTGGAAAGAGTGCCGCGGCTTCGAAGGGCTACTGGTGGTTAACGGCAGCACGGATGGAGGTGAGGTTGGTGGGGTGAGGTCGCCGGCGGCTGGGGAAGCTAGCGGGCTGGGCGGTGAAGGCCACCGCTGGCTCACAGCGGCGCTGGCGTGAAGGTGGCCCGCGGCTTCGTGGGGTGCGTGTGGGTTACCGGCGGCGAGGTAGGGGCTGAGATTTGGGAGGTGAGGTCGCCGGAGGGAGGGGGAGCTGGTCGGCTGGGCGGTGTCGCGCACGGCGGCGGGCTGGGGGAGAGGAAGAACGGACGGAGAGAGAGGGAGGGAGAGGGAGTTGCGCGGGAAGGAGAAAATAAAGAAGAAAAAGAAAAGAAAGAAAAGAAAAAGGAAGGAAAGAAAAATGGAGGGAAAAGAAATGAGGTCCAAGCCTCAAAACTTGGGTCACAAAAATGATCCAACGGAGATGATTTTAAAACCACAAGTTAAATAAAATAATTTAAACGTAATGGTAAAGTCAAATTGAAATAATTAAATCCCACAGTAATTAATTTAAATATTAAAAGCAATTTAAATGCATAACAATAAATAAATATTTAGAAAGCACATAAAAATAATTTTCACCAAATTAAAATCATAGAAATAAACTTACTAAAAATCCAACCAATTTTAAAATAAGAGGATAAATTTTTGAACAATCAAAAATAATCCTTCAGTAAAAATACACTGAAATACAGGGTGTTACATAGCTACATGAATATGCTTGCTTACAATTATGGTATAAGTTCTTATCGTACATGATGTGGTGTGTATTAAGGTTACCGCGCGGCGATATAATAAAGAAGAGCAAATAATTGCATGTTTAGTAATAAAAAAAAGCGAAGCATTAATTCCTTAACGAGTGGGTGTACACCCACCGCTTGGGCTCCCGCCAGGCCAATTTAAAATTTTTTTATTTTTGGTTTTTTTATCACATTATTTTTTAATATTTTTAAATGTTTTTTTAAAAAAATTTATAATATTATTAAAATATATTCTCTTAATCTCTAAATTAAAAAAAAAAAACTACCAAAAAAAAAAAAGGGAGCGGGAGCTCCCATCAGGATTCCCAACTTTTTCCTTCTTTAATATTTACTTACGCCGTCTTGAATATAAACTAATTAATTAATAATAAGTGAAAGCAATAATATTTAATTCAGGTACAATAATAATATTTCGGTCTCACCATAATGCTCTTCTCTCACCATATTTCATCTTTTGGGCTTCGCGAAATAGGTCCGGATCTTGGATAAGCATTTGGGTAAGGCATAGGAAATTAGGAATGCTTGTTTTTTACCAAAGAGCACTGCCAAGAAAAGAGGAGTTTCTCCCTCTTCATTACGTGCAACGTCGATAGATGAAGGATCAACCTCTGCTATGCACTTACACATGGCCACATTCCCCACCACTGCAGCAAGATGGAGAGCGGTATTCCCTCGATAGTTTCTCTGTCGGACAATAGACTCGGAACTAAATATTAGTTGTTCCGAAATGATAAGTGTAATAGTGTGTCGTATGTCCTGGTGACCCCCGGCCAATTGAAGAAATACTGGGTTTTTCACGCATGCAGGGCTGGGTGTGGGGTGCGGGGTGGCCCCACCCCGTAGAGGGCAGGTAGCACTCCTATTTTTGACCTCTTCACGGAGCCAAACACTGCACCCCTCTTATTTTTATTTTCCAAAAACCCATCTTAGAGAGATCGGCCCACCAACCAAAGTGGAGATTCACAGAGGCATTGGTGTTTTCCCCATCTCGGGACGTTACCAATGAAGGCACTCCGGCCACCACACACTGCCGACTCATACGGCTCCTCTCCTCAACTTTCTTTCTCTGAGACAACACAATACAAATAACCCAAGCATAGTTCACGAAAATTGAAACAGGTGCATGGATATCAATATAAAATTTCATGAACAAGTTCGTAAGTTTCTCTTCTACTAAAATATATCAACGTAAAGTGAGAGAGTTACACGAGTATTATGATGTTAAATTATAATACAATGATATATATCAAATTTGCATTATATTCTATCGAGACCATAGAATATTTGTGACCTAAAACTTTGATACCACATGTTAAATATTTTAAGATGAACATTAATATAAGGATCTTCGATTTTCTATGATCTACGATAATAATTAACAACGGTTAAAACACGTACCTTCTCCGTCTTAGTTTGATGGAGAATTTGACCGAACTATGAGAGAATGATCACCCTAGCAACGTTTCCTCCAAGTGTATTCCGATGACTAGAGGAATAATTATGTTGTTGTAAGTAAGAATCCTTAATCTCTTAGTGCTATAAATAGACTTCTGGTTATCATGGGATCTAGAGGTATTCGTGTCCCACTATAACTCATTAATTAATTGATAATGTTTGAACTAGTTTAAACCCGTTAGGTTATTAACCCATGGGGATATAGGTGTGTGGGTCATAGAGTTTTAATAAAACTCTTACACTTCATACTCTCAGTCTCTTTTTCTTCTTCTTCATTGGACTGGGTGATGAGGAACTGCCTGTAAATCTCTATCTGGGGGGCTCTTGGAAGGGAAAGGGAGAACAGGGACTAGGGTGCGGCATAAGAGAGAAAAAAAAAACCACCACTTTGTGGAAATGGCCAATATATGGTTAGAATAATTAAAAGGAAAATGTTTGGTTTTCTCTTAAATTTGCTCCCAAAGACTGGTGCATTTAGGTATTTTTTAAATGTTTTAAAAAGTTTTCATTAGTGAATTTAAATGTGTGTTTTTTTTTTTAAATTTAAAACTAAAACCAAAATGCACTAAGGGCACATTTGGAGTAGGGGTGCTACTCGCATGAGCGGTAGGGTAGACCATTCCCTACACCCTGCCCCCACATGGGCAGGGGGTAGGGTTTTCACCCAGCATTCCGCCCGGTGCGGACCATTTGTCTGCCCCCCCCCCCAGCATTCCGCCCGGTGCGGACCATTTGTCCCCCCCCCCCCCCCCCACTACTTGCTCCAATAGTTACTATGGCCCATTGGGCCCATAAATTAGTACTGAGCCCAACTGTGACCAAAAACATATTTTTAGATTCAAATTATAAATTTAAATTTGTAAATATGACCATAATTTAAAAACTAATAACATAATTTTTAAATTTACTAATGTATATTATGTAGAAGTTAATGTAGCCTAATTAAACAATGTGGAATCCTTGAGGCCAACAATATCTGAGCAACGTCACGACTTCTGCAAAAGGGTTAAGGGCGCCACACTCTAGCCAGAAATTAAAAGTTCAACTTTCCTCTCTTCTTTTGCATTCGAATTAACAACTTAGGACGTGCAATAGTATGCAAGCCCTAAAGCAAGTGTGCTAGCACAAAGAAACCAAAGGCGGGTTTTAATGATGAGACAGATCAACAAGCGATAGGAAAGATAATTGTATTAAAACATTAATTTCATCGTACATTTTATATATAATATATCATGCCAAATAGTTCTTTTTTCTTTTTTGTCAAAAACAGATCAAACGTAATCACACACGGAGAGAACCTTATTCCATATATAAAATACAAAAAAGGAGAAACGAAAAAGGAAAACCAAATAGAAAAAAGGCACATTAATTAGAGAACGGACGCCTTGTAGCTACGTCGGGGCACCTTCCTGAAGGTAGATTCTATAATATCAAAATACAGTGGAAACTGCATCACAGCAAATAAAGTTACCGGTAGGTAGGTTGCCGCATGCACTGGATACGCCACATATTTTAACTTATCGTCTATCACAAAGAGATGTCCCGAGCAGAAGGAAATCAGCATCGCGGCTATGGCAAAGAACAAGGACGTTAAACCTATCAAGAGCTTCATTGGCAAGTCCTTTCCGAAATCTCTTTCTTTATTCCTTGATGTTGAGATGGAGAGGAACGTTACCAAAGCCGTGACCGAGAAGCAGAGTGCGATGAGTGATGAGATGGCAAAGAGGTGGAATGGGGTTTTGTTTTCAAATGTGGGAATGCCAATATTATCCCTGATGCCTCCAGGAACTGCGGTGGAGGTGGCAAAGGCCACAGTGGCTATGAGTCCAGCGACAACAGAGTAGGATTCAGAGGTTTTATGTAACC
The DNA here is from genome assembly GCF_004785595.1 of Juglans microcarpa x Juglans regia. NCBI lineage: Eukaryota > Viridiplantae > Streptophyta > Magnoliopsida > Fagales > Juglandaceae > Juglans > Juglans microcarpa x Juglans regia. The sequence continues at coordinate 24,327,820 of NC_054601.1, read as the reverse complement.
ATTTGCCACCATCCTGGACGAGATCCTTGTGATTCTTGACGAACAGTTCCTCAGGGGTCATTTTGGCTTCGTTCCGGCGGGTAAGAAAGTTAGAAGGAATGGACTCTGTCACGAACTGCATGAAGCCAAGCATCAAGTATGTACACATGACAACAATTAATTATTACAAATATATATATTTATATATATGACGCCTATATTAATTAATTTTGTGATTTACTTTGGTGTAATATGTTAAAGTATTTTCCTTTTTGTATATGAATACCTCAAACCACTTGATTTCATATTGAATTTGCAAGGCTTCCCGGGGAATTAGCCAAGGCCTATATTCTCCAAGCTCAGCCGCGAGATGAGCTGCATTATTCCCACTTGTAGCCTCCACTCGTAACACCCTGTCTCTGATCATGATATTTTTTTTCAGCAGTATTTGAAATACATGTGGTTGTCTGTACTGCACCGCCAACAACATTACATTCTTGTTTTCTTTATTCACTTCATTTATGGCAATCGGAATCAGTTCCAGAACTTTCTCTACAATTTCGGAAATGCCATTTCGCGCAGCAATTAATATAGGATCTTCTAGTTCGTTCCCACCTATATATTAACCCGAAAGGTCAATAATATAAGGAAAATAACAAAATTAATAATAATAATAATAATAATAATAATAACAATAACAATAATAATAATATTTAGCTTTGTAACTTATGAGATTTGCTCGACCCCCTCTTATTCGAGGGATCATCAATATTAATTTGGGATTGATTCTCCATGCATATGCTTAGTTGCCATTATAATGAAAGGTTGAGGTGGCTTGATTCTTGTTGAAAAAGCACATCTACTGATTGTTCGCTCGAGCAGTAGTTTTGTCGCTTGAGCGAAGCTTCAGACAGATTATTCATTCATCAGTTGCTCAACAGTCAACTTGAGTGAGACCTATACAGAGAAATCACTCGACACTCACCTCGAGCAAGATCCAAGTAGAGAGTTTGCTCGTCACCTACTTGACACTCAGCTCGAATGGACGGCAGCCCTAGTGTTCACTCGAGCCTCGCTCAACACACAGTTCGAGCGAATGTCTGTATTATAGGGTTTCACGCCCTTTTAAGTATGAAGACATGTTATTTTCAATGTATTTTGACTTTTGAGCAACCAGAATACAGAGAGAGGAAGATATATAGATCCTTTTATGAGAATCTTGAGAGTTCATTGGCTGTATTGAGACTCGGGGATTGTGAATTTTGTAATTGATCTTTTGTACTTCAGCTTTGTTGATAGTGAAATTCACTGAAACTGACCCAACCAGTGAATGTAGGCTCACAATGAGCCAAACCACTTAAATCTTAGTGTTCTATGTATGATTATTGATTTTCTTTAATGTTTTACTTCCACTATTTTCACTTTAACTTAGCCGTTGATAACTAGTTAATCCCAACATGAACTACTTGATTTAGCCAAATTATTGGTTTCCCGGCCTTTATTAATCATTAATGAAATGGAACTTTCTCTAACTTTGTCTAACATTTTTCTAACCTAAACATACCCCAGCGTCATTTCTCACCTTGCGCAAGGTGAGAAATGACGCTTATTCCAGAAAGGTAAATACTCCCTGTATAAATCTAACACTTACTAATTCTGCTGCCCTCTTTGCCCGGAGTACTCTCAGACAGTTATTTATTTATGGGCTTACTCTAAGGAAATTGCTTTTACGACCGGGGTAGCTATAACGCTGCACATGAGTGGTGGTCTTCTCAACCATCTTGGATAAGCCGTTTACAAGAACAGATCATGCAGGTCCCTAATAAGCAGGAAAAAAGTTATATATGAGTTTTGGAGATCAAGGCGCTAGTTCTTGACTGGATTACTTTCTCTGTTGTCATCTTCATCAGTATCGAGAACATCGTCTGGACATATTTGGTCCGGATCTATTGTGGCTGTATCAGACCGTTGTAAGCTTAAGGGCTCCTTCCCACTGTAATAATATTCGGACCACACATCCATACTACTCTCCAGAAGTTCGTTCAAGATCAGAATGGACAACTTGTGCTGCTTTTTCTCCTCATATATCTTCCTTATCGTCGGAATTCCTTGTTAACATCATACACAAAATAGCGTAATTAAGAAACTAGACATGACAGCTATATATTGTATGATCAAAGTATAAAATTAGCTAGGTAATTATGCTCAGAAGAAAAACAAATAAATCTGGATACATATTAAAACCATGCATGTGTGTTATGCGTACTGTCTAAATATAAATATTTAAGATATGATCATTAAGAATGCACATGACATAATCATAACAAAGGGGTACTGTTAGTAAATGGAATTTGCGGACAGGCAATATAATTGTTCCCAGAATCTCGATCTGTGAACTTTTCCTCAAAATTAGTTACTTTGGTTATATACTGACATACCTAGAGCAATTAGAACTATCACCATTGTCCTGTTTGCGAGCTTGAGAATTTTGTAGAGAATTTTGCGAGCTCCGAGTTCTGTACGTAGAAAATACAAGTATTAATTCATTATAATGATAAAATATAAATGTTAGGCTTACACACAACATGGTATGCTTTTAGCTAGGTTCACAGTCGGCCTCCATATATATATATATATATATTACTAATTAACAATTAATTTATTGACACAAACAGTTAGATTTTTTTTTCGTGCTTGTTTTGGTTTATATATTTTCAGAATATGGTTCTGAAAGTCATGATTTCTGAAGTTGATGGGAGTTCATGCATAAGGTGCTTTCATATATCTTATGGTTCTTTCAAACACATGATGACTACTACATTACTTGCCTGGATGTACTGGCTGTCTTTCAGACCTCTCTTCATCTCTCTCTCCAACCTTATTTCTGATAGCGAGTACTGGCAGTACTTGAGAAAAGAAAAAAGTTCAGTCAGTACCGCATATATATTAGCAAAATGAATCGATCGTGACAACATAGAACTACCTAAGCTGTAAAATAATGCAGCTAATTCGAAGCAGCAACCAATTAAACTTGCAGTTAACTTTCTTAGTATCATTTTAAAGTTTTTTTTTCCCATTTCAAAGTTAATATTTAGCTGTACTTTCTGAAACATGAAATTCTGTGTACCGAATTGATCAACCGAGTGTTTTATGTTCAAGCATTGTACGTCCATTAACATATTAGTTGCTTGCTTAATTTATTATTTTCTTCAATGAATTAAATTTAATCGCTGGAATCTTATATATATAAGTTAATTAGGTAAACTAAGAATGTTAATGTGTACGTTTGTAATAAATTATATGGGGTTTGTAATAAATTATATGGTTTTTCTTATATCAAAATAGATTATGTATAATATATCTAATAATTGTTTCTAAATATTTTGAGAAATTAAACCAATTAATTTTCCATTATATATGTAGTATGATGAGTTTACATATACATTTACACTTATATTCATGAGAATTTAAACAGCATGATCTATCACATCAGAAAAAATATGATTCCATCTTATTTTTTCAAATTTAAGTTTTTGTTTCATTGTAAAATTAAAAATAATACTATAAAAACAGTAAATACAAAATAATATATTTAAACTAGCTAGTTTAAATGACTTGAATTCGCTTAATAAATTAGCACAAATTCTTGAGCTAAAGTTTTTCATGAACAAATCATGTTTTCATTTTCAACCCAATTTGCCTTGCAACCCAATTTGCCTTGGTAATTTCCTATATACATGTATATAGGAAATTACCAGTTAAGAAAAGGAAAAAAAAAAAGAAGTTACATACCGACGCTAACCAAATTCCAAAACAATTGAAAGAAGTCGACGCATGCTAGCTCTGTAGTTCTCGGGAAATTTTGGATTCCAATTTGTCGGGCGATCATGATTATTTTGTTCCACGTCGTGCTCATCAACAAATATGCCTTTCAAAGAAACAGCAAAGGATCATAAGTCATACAAAAAAGAATAAAATCATATATTCTACTACTAGAGATCAAGTTCTATACATTCATTTAACCACCATTTGATTATCATTCTTTCATATAATCTCTATGTCACACGTGGTAAGGATCATTTCTATTTCACTTGAAACAGATAAAATAATCTATTTAGTGCAAAATACGGAATATTAATTTGATGATGATCATTATGTTTCTAATAAAAGTCGAACAGACAAGCTGTGAAATGATCAAACCACTCAACAGTACATGAGCTTTATACTAAACGAATACTACGTAAGATCGATCGAAGTTCAAGTCAATATTCTACATGAATATGCGAGGGTTAAAATTGTAATATATAATTAGTTCTTGTCGTACGTACATCATGTGGTCATGTGTATTAAGTTAAATTAGTAAGCACTATTAATCATGCACCATCCTTTTGAATTAAAAGAGGTCGAAAGAGAATTTTTTCTGAACGCGGTGATGATGAATTGGGGATATATACAGTGATAAATGATTGTTTTGCACAATCCATGAACAAGAAGACTCCCGCTTCTGAAAGCCGAAGGCTTGCCAGCTAGTAAATGGAGAGGTGTTGTTCCTTCCTTATTGGCAACGTTACAGTACTGTTTTCCGTACAATTTAATTATGGACAATGCCAAATCTGTCATGTGAAAAAGCAAAGCATTAATTCTTTAATATTTACTTAATAAAAAGTGAAAGCAATAATATTTAATTAAGGTACAATAATAATATTTCGGTCTCACCATAATGCTCTCCACTAATGGCGTAGTGAAGAACCGTGTTATCATGAGTGCCATATTTCATCCTTTTGGATTTGTCAAATTGCTGCGGATCTCCTTGCTTAAGCATTTGGGTAAGGCATAGGAATGCTTGTTTTTTACCAAAGAACACTGCCAAGGAAAGAGGAGTTTCTCCGTCTTCATTACGTGCAACGTCGATCAATGAAGGATCAACCTCTGCTATGCACTTACACATGGCCACATTCCCCACCACTGCAGCAAGATGGAGAGCGGTATTCCCTCCATGAAGAAGAAGACTCCCGCTTGGGAAAGCCGAAGGCTTCCCCGCTAGTAGATGGAGAGGTGTGATTCCTTCCTCATTGACAGCGTTTGCCAGTACTTTCCCATACAACTGAATTATTCGCAATGCCAAATCTGTCGACATGTGAAAAACGAAACATGAATTCCAGCTTTACCCATGCATCTAATTAATTAATGTGATATTTATTATACATAAAAGCAAAAATACAATAATAATAATATTATTACTCACCAAAATGGTCTTCAGAAATGACGTAGTGAAGAATCGTGTCACCAGTACGTGGATTCTTGGAACAACCGTGACGCTCAGCATTGCACCGACACAAATCGTAAAGACATTGGAAGACTTGTTTTTTACCGAAGAGCACTGCCGTGAAAAGAGGAGACTCTCCGTTATCGTTAAGTTCTCCGATTAATGAAGGATCAACCTCTGCTATGCACTTACACATGGCCACATTCCCCACCATTGCAGCAAGATGGAGAGCGGTATTCCCTCGATAGTTTCTATGTCCGGAATTAAACATTGGAAGTTCCGATTGGGAAATGATCTTTGTAATTTCCAGGACCGTCTTTACTTGGCCTTCAGAGACAGCTAAGTCTAATAGTGTGTCCCCTGTCTTGGTGATAGCCCCGGCCAATAGAAGAAATGGGTTTTGCGCACATCTTTGACTTCACTCCATTTCCCTTTCATGGCCAAATCGAACAATGTCTTCCCCTCTCGTGGACTCGAACCTTGGACGCTAAAATATTCCATTTTTCGTACTACTAATATTGTTGGAAGCTAGATAGAATGAAGATTCTACTGGTGCTGCTTCATGCGAGGGCTGATTTATACTCGATCGGAGGCTGATCAGTCTAGTGCTAGTACTGCTGCATGCACGCTCACACGGAAGCACAGTCCTCTATTAATGGTCTAAAAAGGCTAAATAATATTGCTAACTCATAATTACGTACTACATGAAGAGTTTTCATTGATTTACAGATTAGTTATATTAACTTTTATGATTTTCATTTTCTTGTTATGAAAAAAATTATTCAATTTTTTAATGTTTGTTAATTCTTATAACACTACTTTTGATAATTTTTTTAATTATTTTTTAAGGCTATTTATGGCAAAATTTTCCTGAATGCATGGGTGATTGAGGTATTTTTGGGGTAATTGAAAGTATTAATAGTCTAAGGAGGTGATTACAAATTGTTTCGTATTTTTTAACAGGAAGTGAAGGGAATACTTGATTCAGAGTATATAGGCCCCGCAAGATCGACTTGGGTACTCTTCAAAGCAAAGTATATATGCTAGAAAGAATTATGATCCACATGCAGTTCTTAAAAAAGAAGAGGGAAAAAAAGGGAGTTCCATGTGTTTCACACAATAGTACTCTACTAGACTATATATCATTATTACCAGTCTACCACATGTTTTTCATTAAGCTTAGAGCATCCTCTCTCAATGAATTAGCTAAAATTTAAATTCCTCCTACATTTAACTATTATATATAGAAGAAAAAGTGGCAGCAATGGATTAGCTAAAGTCAAAAAAATAATATATATGATTTCTTAACTAGTAATTTAACTAGAATATAATTACTAATTAATATATAATAGGTAGAATGGTAAGATATAATAAAATTAAATAAATTAATAATTAAAAAATTTAAATTAATATTAATATATATTAGCTAAAACTTTAGTAGTATCCTGTGGGAATTGTTGAGTGGCCACTTTCTGGTCATGTTATCAATCATTTAAATAAGAGAAATGATACTTGTAGTCGTGAGTATGCAAGTGCCGTACAGTCGTTTTAAAAAAAATGAATGAATATAGAACCCACATGAAAAGAAATTAATTTTTTAATAGTGGACCCCACTCTTTTTTAAAACGATTGCACGGCGCTTGCCCACTCCACGACTGTATGTAACATTACTCTTTAAATAAAGTTGTGTTTTCCCTTAATGCATGCTGCTTGCTTGATATGCGATGCTTCATGTTTAAGGTTTATGTTTAGGTTTCTAACTATATATGTATATGGTTCTTGAAAATAATTTCATGTTCAAGTACAACCTCTCACTACACCAAAGGGTTATTATTAGGATTGAATGACAATTGAAAATATGATTTTTTTAACCAATAATTTAATTAGAATATCATTACTAATTAATGTATAATAGGTAAAATTAATGGTAAAATATGAAAAAATTAAATTAATATTATTTAATTACCATATAGTTAAATATATAATTCAATGTAGGGACTTGATGTGAATGAATTAGTCAAAGTCAAATTCATTTCATATTATTTTATTGTTATATGATGAATAAATCTTTATTTCAATGTGGAGATTTGATGTGAATGGAATAGCCAAAACCAAATTCATATCTTATTAGCTAAAACTTGGGTTGGCTTTGGCTAATCTATTGAGAGTACTCTTAGATGGGCCAAATTAGTAAAGGACCGAATGTGGTAGATATGATCAAGTTTATTATAGTATAAGGGTTTTATTAAGTTTTGCTATTTATCATCTCTTACACCAGGTACTATACTTTTTTTTTCTATTTTTAATTTTTTAAAAATTTTAAATTTTTTTAAAAAGTTTGGTCTTAATTTTTTAAAACTAATTGAATTCTTCTACTTATCATCCATATACTATACATTTGGTAAGAGAAAAAAATTAAAAAAATATAAAAGTTAAAAATATGGTGTGGTGTGTATGTGAAGAAGATAAATATAATCTTTCGAATGTTATTTCTAAAAACAAAAATGACATGCCTGCTACTTGTTAACAATTAACTTATTTATAATTATGAATTAAATTAATATATTTTTTAAAATTTAAGTTTGACTTTTATTTTGATTTGATTTTTTAAATATTTAAAAAAATATTATTTTATTATGAATTGAAAATTAATTGTGATTGGATTCATGTATATTTATCACTACTCTTCTAAAAAAAATGAACGAGGGCGAGTCTATATCGCGGGAAAAGTAACAATATATTTTCTTAATTTATGAATTCTATGGAAATTATATAAGATAAATTTATGAATGCCGCAAGTAAAGTCCCGTATGTCTGGTTTTACAGATAGTTTTAACCTATCTCATCTATCTCATCTCAACATCTAAACCTCATTCAAATTTTTAATTTTTTCAATTAATCATTATAACTTTCTTAAACTTTCAAACAAAACATAAAAAATAATTCAAAATTTAAAATAAAAATTATATTAAAAAATTACATTCTAACAATATTTGAACTTTATAATATTTTTATTTAACTTTTTCTTTCTCATTTTCCAGAACCACATAAAATATCTTAATTCAAATCATTTCATCACTACTATGCATAAATCATCTCATTACTATTAACAGATTTCTCATCTCATCTCATATGTGTAATTAAACCAGGCCTAATTCAATTGCAAAATAAATTTTTAGATAAAACGTAGATTTGGAAGATAATAGTTAAAATTAAGATTTTAGAATAATAACCTTTTGAATAAATCACAGATTTTAAAAACTAATAATTAGAAACTTAGATTTAAAATTAACATTTTTATAATTTCTTGAAAAATATGTTTAAATAAAAAGAAGTTATGAAAGTCAATTTTTTTTTTACCTCTTTCATGTTTATGGTTTTTATCACTTGGACCACGACCCCGTCGCCGCGCTAAACTGTGTCCTCCGGCTCCCTAGGCACAGTACTGTAGCTTAGGGGTTTTGTAATTTTATACATTTTTTAGTGTTAAAATAACATTTGAATTTTTAGATGGTGTGTATTAAACGATGACGTGACATGCATGCATTTTGCATGAAAATTTTGCATTTTGCATTTTGCTATTAGTCTATATTAATAGCGAAATTTTAATATATATTTACGCATTTTTCAAATAGGAGGCAAACACAAGACTTGAGACTATTTTTTTTTTTTATATTTTTACGGAATCTCAATTTTATTGATAACTCTCATTTATAGTAGATGAATACCATATACAAAAGGAGCATAGGGTTACAATAATCTCAAAACCAAGCTCCTAAAGAAAATGAGGTGAGAAAATTAATAAAAGAATATTACAAAGGGTACATAAAGAAATAAAGAACGAGCCAATGCAGAAAGCTAGGAGCACGGCCTGCACGATCCAGAGCATGCAAACCAAGCATATGCTTAGGCAATTGTATTAGAGAAGAGAAACTCAAGACTTGGGACTTCAAAAGTGAAGTATATATCATATATGTGTTAAAGTTGCATGCGTATAGATGAATAATCCGCATTCATATGACACCTTAATTAAGTATTTCAAGATCTTTTACAAAAAAAAAAAAAAAAGGTATTTCAAGCTCTTCTCTTTCAACAAAATAGTAATTGTTATACTCTCCTTTTAAAAAGAACAGAATAGCTCACAACCTTTAAATAGAGAAAAAACAATACACTTCCTGCACATGCATGTGTTTGGTTGTCGGAGTGAGTTCCTCTTCAACTCATCTCAAACCAATAAAGAAATAAAGAACTAAAAAGCTAGGAGTATCTGCACGATCCAGAGCATGCAAACCAAGCATATGCTTAAGCAATTGAACTAGAGAAGAGAGACTCAAGACTTGGGACTTCGAAAGCAAAGTATATATAATCATATATGTGTTAAAGTTACATGCGTATAGATGAATAATCCGCATTCATATGACACCTTAATTAGGTAATTCAAGCTCTTCTCTTTGAACAAAATAGTAATTGTTATACCGATGTCCTTCTAAAAAGAACCGAATAACTCACAACCTTTAAATAGAGAAAAAACAATACACTTCCTGCATATGTCTATGTTTGTTTGTTGGAGTGAGTTCAACTCATCTCAAACTAATAATTGATGGGACCATTAATTTTTCAACTTTTCATAAAAAAAGTTAAACTCATCTCAACATATTTTATACATTCAAATAAATATCTAAATTTATTTATATTTAAACACATCTTAATGAAACTCACAAAATATTACTATTCACATGACACTACAAGAAAAAGGCCAATTGCGGCTGTTTTTCATCTGTTGCAAATAAAATTGCCACAATTGGTCATTTTTAGCAGCGATTTTGTTTTTCGTCGCATAGAGTAAACAACGCCTTTCGATTTACTAGGAGTGGATCACTGTGCATCTCAATTGCATCAACGCCTTTCGTAGAGATGCTCAGTTCCGCGCCCGACGCGTACATGGCCAAGCATCCACACTACGCAACGAGCGATGCCCAGTTCTGCGCTTAGCGCATACGTGGCCAGACATCCTCTAGTCCCCGCCAGCAGAAGGACCACGGAGTCTGCACGAGACCATCTCGTCCGATCCCATTGTCGCCCAGTGTAACACCCCGTATTTTAGTATATTTTTATTGAATGATTAATTTTATTTTATTCAAAATTATTCCCTTGTTTTAAAATTATTAGATTTTAATTGGATTATTTTTTAGGATTTTTTAATTGGTGAAAATTAATTTTTATGTGCTTTCTTAATATTTATTTATTGTTGTGCATTTAAATTGTTTTTCATATTTAATTAATTACTGTGAGATTTAATTATTTCAATTTGACTTTACCATTACGTTTAAATTATTTTATTTAACTTGTGATTTTAAAATCATCTCCGTTGGATCATTTTTGTGACCCAAGTTATGAGGATTGAACCTCATTTCTTTTCCCTCTATTTTTCTTTCCTCTCCTTTTCTTTTCTTTCTTTTCTTTTTTCTTTTTTTTTCCTCCTTATTTCCCCTTCTCCCGCACGCGAAGCGCAGCCCCTCCCTCTCTCTTCCCGTGCGTCCGTCGTTCACCCTCAACCCACCGCCGTCGCGTCGCCGTGGCCTGCACCGCCCAGCCCAGCAGCTCCCCCACCGGCCGGCGACCACCCCCCATGAATTCCAGCCTCCCTTGAGCCGCCGTGAGCCCCTACACACGGCTGGAAGCCGCGGCACTCTTTCCGCCGCTGCGCCGCCGTCGCACCACCATTGGCCACCATCTTCCTACCACTTCATCCTCGACCTCTTAGCAACCCATTGGACCCAACCCCAGCTCCGATCCGCCACCGGTGAAGCTCCACCATCTACATTTCCGATTTGGGTATTTTGGTCTTCTACCGCCCATTTCGCCGCCACCCACGGCAAACCACCACCACCACTAGCATCACCGACCTCCCTAGGCCCTACTCTATCAAATTTGAGTCTTCGTTTGTCACCGTTAAAAAGTGGGTATCTGTGACCCACGGCCACAGTGTATTTTACACTGTTCGACAGCTATTTTTCCACACCCGTGATCCTCGGAAAATTATTACATAGCATTGTAAGTATTTCTCCAAAGAACTTTCGTAATTTAAATGTATTTTTGCACTAACCCATTTCACTGTATTTTTGGCATTCCGGACTGAGTCCGAAGAGTTTGGGGGTCGGATGGATTTGTGATTGGAGTTGTTTGGTTGGTTTGGTTTATTAGGTTTGGTTGTTGATGAGTTGTTTTGATTGAATTTGTTGGGATTGGTTCTGGATGGATGTTGGATCAGTGTTGGTGCATGTTCATATCATTATTTCATGCATGATCATGTTTGTAAAGAAAACTGAGTTTTCGTGCATTGCATTCATGCTCATGTGTGATTTGAAAGGCTGTGATTTTATGTGATGTTATTTCTGGGTGCGTGTGTATCACGACCCCAAGCCGAGATGGGGCATTAACTCGGTGGAGCTCCTCTAGTTACTCAGGAGTGGAATATACTGAGTAACGTCCCCTGGATTGTCGCCGGGCGACAATGGGATCGGACGAGATGGTCTCGTGCCGACTCCGTGGTCCTTCTGCTGGCTGGGACTAGAGGATGTCTGGCCACGTACGCGCTGGGCGCGGAACTGGGCATCGCTCGTTGCGTAGTGTGGATGCTTGGCCATGTACGCGCTGGGCGCGGAACTGAGCACCGCTACGAAGCCAGGACGTGCAGATGGTCCATAGGGGAGGCCATGATGCATATGGAATTAATGCATGGTGCATTTGGCTTTGATGTACTATTTTCTGAGAAAATAGTGCGAGTTGGATTTCTGGGTAAATCATTTTCTGGGAAAATGTTTTACGGATATTTTGGGCCAAAATGGGATTTTGGCGTGTGTTGGAAAATTATCATTTTCGGAGAAAATGATGTCTTGTGGAAAAATGCATATTTCATCATGTGCATGCATGTTAGTTGCATTTAATGCATTTTATATTACGTTGTTATTTTGGGTCATACTTACCTGCGATACTATTTTGTGGTAACGCAGATTTTGATGCAGATGAGGAGGAGGAGGGCGAGCCTGAGGAGACGGCTCCGCCTGAGGAGTGATCTGGGATCACTCGTTTGTTTATTTGAAAACTATTATATTATATTTTTATGGATGACTGTATAACTGCTTTTTAAATTTTTACTGATGTTTGATTGTAAATAAATTCTGGTACTTAGTTGACTATCCGCTGCGTTATTTTATTTGTACAGTGTTGCATGTACACACACTGGCACTTCGTTGGGATGTGTGACCGTGTTGTCACCATCCTGGCGTCTCGATCCCTGTGTATTTATGTAAGGGGGATTGGGGGCGCCACAGGTAGTATCAGAGCAGTTCGGCTCTGGGTAAAACCACACGTCCCTTAGGATAGTACCAGAAAATTATTTTTATTATTTTAAAATAATAAAATTTTTGTTTAAGTGGTGTAAGTTAAGTTATTTATTTTATATTATGAGTTTATTGCTATTTTATTTTATGTTAATTGATGTTATTTGATTTATTTGATTTTATTGCTTTAATTAGTGTTTACCTTTGGTTGAGTATGGTTTTATTGGCTTTATTTATTTTATTGTATAATAATTCTGTTGTTTATTTATTTTATTGTATAATAATTTTGGTGTTTATTTATTTTATTGTATAATAATTTTGGTGTTTATTTATTTTATTGTATAATAATTTTGTTGTTTATTTATTTATTTGTATGTCATTTTAATTTAATTGTTTTATTTTATGGCGGATTATTTTATTATTTTATTTATTTTATGGTGAACTACTTCATTGGTTTTATACATTTTGTCGTATGTTATTTTATTTATGGAATTTTATTTTATTTTGTTTTGTTCGAAATTGAAAGGCGGGTTAAGGGTTATGTTATGACAGGAAGATGGTACGATTGAGAAGGCCATTGTTAGGCTTAAACATTGGTATAGTAGGCCTGAACTCTTGGTGATTGGTTGTTTTAATATCAAGGTTTGAACATCAGGGTCTAGGTGAACTCTTTGGATTAGGTACTCAAGTTGCTGCTAAGGAGGGGAATAGTTTTTAATTGCTTAGGATAATTGAGGATTTAGGTTCCATAGAATTTAGGTAATGAGTCTTTGGGGTAGGAGGTTGTAAGTTCAACGAATTTCAAGGTTAGATTTTTGAGGAGTTCATCTAAGGTTTGTGGCCCCATAGTTTTTAGAAAATAAGTTTATGGGATTTAAGCTGGTAGGTTCAACAAGCAATTAAGGGATTACTTAGATTAAAAATTTTTGATCTTGCCGACCTCGATAAGCAATTTGATAACATTTGGGGTTTTAGAATTTACAATATTTATAAGGCGAATGTCTTAGATTTGAGTTCATCGATCTTGAGGATTTCAGGAAATGATTTATATCTGGGTTAAGGTTTTAGAATTGCAGAGTTGAAGGGCTGAATTAAAATAGGATTGATGAGAGTTGAGTTATTGATATGAGAATTTTTTTTTCAGGCGAGAATTTTCTTGAAGATGGAAGGTAATGATCTAGTTTGTTTATTTTCTGAGGATTGAAGATGTTGATCTAATTTGGTTAAATAATTATTTTTAGCTTGGTGTTACAGTGATAGGTTAATGATTTAATCCATATCAATTTTAAGAATAATAGATGGTGCGGATAGAGGAAATGATTCTTATTGATTTCGAGGATGTAGGTCTAGTGATGGATATGGTTATGATGATCACCTGCACATTTGGAGGATTATTGGTTTTGGCTAAGGGTGCGTAAGATTGATGTATAGTAGTGGTGAGTGGTTATGGATTTCGGAGAGTATAGGTCCTAGTCTCATTTGGTTTGGAAGAAGTGGTTTTGGTTGGTGTGGAAGAGGAGTCGACACAATAGTAGTAATTCAAGAGACCTTGGCTTGGAGTTTTTTGTGAGTTGATCGAAGTGTGCAATTGAAGTGGGTTACTCAATGAATCATGGTTGGGAATAGTTATTGTAATTATCTTCAGGAATTAATTGTGACTTGAGGTTACCTAGAAATTTAAATTTTTGAGGCTATACTTTCTTTGGAGATTGAACATCCAGTTGGTTGAATTAAGGACATTGTTATTTAACTTGAAGAGAGATTGAGGGGTCGTCATATTTGGTGTATGATAAGATCTTGGAAGTTGAAGTTTAGACATTAGCGATGAATTATATGATCAAGTATGTGAGTTAATCAAGTACTAGAATCCTTGGGTGATTTGCATTGGCTTTTGGTAGATTGAAGATTTGATCAGTATGGTTTGCCCTGAGGTTTAATAGTGATGTGCTATTGAAGGAACTAGTTGTGTTAATACTAGCTTATTGGAGTAGAAATAGGTGGGCAAGTTACCAAGGAATTTTTGATGATGTTTTGGTGTAGTCGATGGTGGTTTGTAATGAGTTTAGTCACCTCTAGATTAGATGTTGTTCAGAATGTAGATGATGAGCTTTCGGGTTTAGGTTGTTAGGTAGAAGTCTCTAGGCACTCTTTTTGATTCGCTAGGTTGGAATTGAGTCTTTTAAAGTATGCTTCTTATTGTAGATGAGATGAATGTATTTTGGGTTGAGGTTGCTTATTTTCAATTTGAGATGTTGAGGTTGTTTGATATTGATTTTCTGTCAATGATCATGAGTGTATTTTATGGAATTTGATTTTGATCAAGGCAGCTGGAGTTAGTTGATGAATTTGAGTTTAACTCGTGGTTTTGGGAGAGAGTATTTTTCTACCAAATTGTGATAAGAGTTTTGGTTAGTAGGAATTGAGCCACCTTGTACTCGATGGTGTTAGTTTCATGAGGACGTAAGTTTTATGCATGTGGCGAATATCAGAGTGCGCAGCAGAAGTGTGGTATTTTTGTTGTAGTCAGGAGTTCAAATTGTGCTGATTTGAAGAATTAGTGGTGACTTGAATTTTGACAAGATACTTGTAATTGGGGATTAATCATTTGGTTGTGCAATTTGTTATTGATGGTTAACTTTGAAAGTGGCTATTAGGTTTCCAATAGTAGAATTCAATGAAGGTTTAGAAGTTGGAGCATAGGAGTTGATTGAGGTTGGCACATATTATTGTATGGATCTATTGATCATTGAAATTTATTGGATGTTGTATTAAGGTTCTCAAGGAAATGAGATTTTTGGATAGCAGTCACTCTAGGAATACTGGTCGTGATGTGTCATTGGGGGACTAAAATGAGTATGTTGGATATCGTCATGTTTATTGAGAAATGTGCCACGTGCCGTCAAGTTAAGGCTGAGCATCAAGGTAGACTTCAACCTCTCCCTATTCCTAAGTGGAAGTGGGATAATATTTCTATAGATTTTGTGGTAGGGTTGCCGAGGACTCCTAGTGGGAAGAACTCAATTTGGGCGATTGTTGATTGGTTGATCAAGAGTGCTCATTTCTTGCCCATTAATAATACTGACTCTTTGGGTAAGTTGACTCGATTATATGTCAAGGAGATAGTGCGTTTGCATGGAGTACCCAAGACTATCGTGTCAGATCGGGACTCGCGATTCACGTCCCATTTCTAGAAGAGTTTACAGGCAGCATTAGGCACTAAATTGAAGTTTAGTTCGGCGTATCACCCCCAAACAGACGGTTAATCAGAGCATACTATTCAAGCTCTTGAGGTTATGTTGTGGCCTTGTGTCATAGAATTTCATGGAAGTTGGGAGAATCATCTGTTGCTATTTGAGTTTGCTTATAATAACAGTTTTCATTCCTCCATTCAGATGGCCCCGTATGAAGTTTTATATGGACGGAAGTGCAGATCGCCTTTATGTTGGGATGAAGTTGGCGAGAACAAATTGCTTGGGCATGAGATAATTCAAGAAATGAAGGATCAAGTTCAGTATCAGGAAAAAGATGGCTGAAGCGCAAAGTCGCCAGAAAAGTTACGCAGATATAAGAAGAAGAGACTTATCCTTTGAAGAAGGTGATTGGGTTTATCTTAAAGTCTCTCCTATGAAATGCGTTAAGCGCTTTGGTAAGAAAGGAAAGCTTAGTCCAAGATATATTGGCCATTTTCAGATCGTAGAGAAGGTTGGGTTTGTTGCTTATAGAGTGGCCTTGCAGGACTATTTTGGTGGTATGTTCTTAGTCTGCTCTTAGTTGAATCTTATTCCTGTCTTAGTCTTAATGTTGACCTTGCCAATTTCGAGGACGAAATTTTTTTTAAGGGGGGAGGATGTAACACCCCGTATTTTAGTGTATTTTTATTGAATGATTAATTTCATTTTATTCAAAATTATTCTCTTGTTTTAAAATTATTGGATTTTAATTGGATTATTTTTTAGGATTTTTTAATTGGTGAAAATTAATTTTATGTGCTTTCTTAATATTTATTTATTGTTGTGCATTTAAATTGTTTTTCATATTTAATTAATTACTGTGGAATTTAATTATTTCAATTTGACTTTACCATTACGTTTAAATTATTTTATTTAACTTGTGGTTTTAAAATCATCTCCGTTGGATCATTTTTGTGACCCAAGTTATGAGGATTGGACCTCATTTCTTTTCCCTCTATTTTTCTTTCCTCTCCTTTTCTTTTCTTTCTTTTCTTTTTTCTTTTTTTTCCTCCTTATTTCCCCTTCTCCCGCGCGCGAAGCGCAGCCCCTCCCTCTCTCTTCCCGTGCGTCCGTTGTTCACCCTCAACCCACCGCCGTCGCATCGCCGTGGCCTTCACCGCCCAACCCAGCAGCTCCCCCACCGGCCGGCGACCACCCCCCATGAATTCCAGCCTCCCTTGAGCCGCCGTGAGCCCCTACGCACGGCTGGAAGCCGCGGCACTCTTTCCGCCGCTGCGCCGCCGTCGCACCACCATTGGCCACCATCTTCCTACCACTTCATCCTCGACCTCTTAGCAACCCATTGGACCCAACCCCAGCTCCGATCCGCCACCGGTGAAGCTCCACCATCTACATTTCCGATTTGGGTATTTTGGTCTTCAACCGCCCATTTCGCCGCCACCCACGGCAAACCACCACCACCACTAGCTTCACCGACCTCCCTAGGCCCTACTCTATCAAATTTGAGTCTTCGTTTGTCACCGTTGAAAAGTGGGTATCTGTGACCCACGGCCACAGTGTATTTTACACTGTTCGACAGCTATTTTTCCACACCCGTGATCGTCGGAAAATTATTACATAGCATTGTAAGTATTTCTCCAAAGAACTTTCGTAATTTAAATGTATTTTTGCACTAACCCATTTCACTGTATTTTTGGCATCCGGACTGAGTCCGAGGAGTTCGAAGGTCGGATGGATTTGTGATTGGAGTTGTTTGGTTGGTTTGGTTTATTTGGTTTGGTTGTTGATGAGTTGTTTTGATTGAATTTGTTGGGATTGGTTCTGGATGGATGTTGGATCTGTGTTGGTGCATGTTCATATCATTATTTCATGCATGATCATGTTTGTAAAGAAAACTGGGTTTTCGTGCATTGCATTCATGCTCATGTGTGATTTGAAAGGCTGTGATTTTATGTGATGTTATTTCTGGGTGCGTGTGTATCACGACCTCAAGCCGAGATGAGGCATTAACTCGGTGGAGCTCCTCTGGTTACTCGGGAGCGGAATATACTGAGTAACGTCCCCTGGATTGTCGCCGGGCGACAATGGGATCGGACGAGATGGTCTCGTGCCGACTCCGTGGTCCTTCTGCTGGCGGGGACTAGAGGATGTCTGGCCACGTACGCGCTAGGCGCGGAACTGGGCATCGCTCGTTGCGTAGTGTGGGTGCTTGGCCATGTACGCGCTGGGCGCGGAACTGAGCACCGCTACGAAGCCAGGACGTGCGGATGGTCCATAGGGGAGGCCATGATGCATTTGGAATTAATGCATGGTGCATTTGGATTTAATGCACTATTTTCTGGGAAAATAGTGTGAGTTGGATTTCTGGGTAAATCATTTTCTGGGAAAATGTTTTACGGATATTTTGGGTCAAAATGGGATTTTGGCGTGTGTTGAAAAATTATCATTTTCGGAGAAATGATATCTTGTGGAAAAATGCATATTTCATCATGTGCATGCATGTTAGTTGCATTTAATACATTTTATATTACGTTGTTATTTTGGGTCATACTTACCTGCGATACCATTTTGTGGTAACGCAGATTTTGATGCAGATGAGGATGAGGAGGGCGAGCCTGAGGAGACGGCTCCGCCTGAGGAGTGATCTGGGATCACTCGTTTGTTTATTTGAAAACTATTGTATTATATTTTTATGGATGACTGTATAACTGCTTTTTAAATTTTTACTGATGTTTGATTGTAAATAAATTCTGGTACTTAGTTGACTATCTGCTGCGTTATTTTATTTGTACACTGTTGCATGTACACACACTGGCACTTCGTTGGGATGTGTGACCGTGTTGTCACCATCCTGGCCTTTCGATCCCTGTGTATTTATGTAAGGGGGATTGGGGGCGCCACACCCAGCGACAATCCAAGGGACGTTACTCAGTATATTCCGCTCCCGAGTAACCAGAGGGGCTCCATCGAAATAATACCCCATCTCGGCTTGGGATCGTGATGCACACGCACCCAAAATCCATTCTCACATGAAAACTCAGTTTTCATAAACACATGAACATGAATGCAATACACGAAAACCCAATATTCCTTTACAAACATGATCATTCGTGCCAAATGCAATGTACATGAACACAATATCCAAACCGACAATTACCAATCCAATCAAATCCAACCAAACAACTTCAATCACCAATCCATCCGACCCCCGAACTTCTCAGACTCAGTCCGGCGTGTTCAACCAAATACAGTAAAATGAGTTAGTGCAAAAATACATTTAAATCACGAAAGTTTTTTGGAGAAATACTTACAGTGCTATATAGCAATTTCCGAAAGATCACGAAGCTGCAAGAAGTAACGTCTAAGCAGCGCAACAGTGCAAAATACACTGTCGCCGTGGGTCACAAATACCCACTTTCAAGCGGAGACAAACGAAGACCCAAGATTGATAGGGTATGGTCTAGGGAGGTCGGTGAAGCTAGTGGTGGTGAAGGTTGGCCGTGGGTGGCGGCGCAATAGGCGGTAGAAGATCAAAATACCCAAATCAGAAATGTTGATGAATGTGCTTCACCGGTGACGGATCGGAGGTGGGGTTGGGTCCAATGGGTTGCCAAGAGGTCGATGATGATGTGGTGAGAAGATGGTGACCAATGGTGGTGCGACGACGGCGCAGTGGCGGAAAGAGTGTCGCGGCTTCAATGGGCTCGTGGTGGTTAACGACGGTGCGAATGGAGCTGAGGTTGGTGGGGTAAGGTCGCCGGCGGCTGGGGAAGCTAATGGGCTGGGTGGTGTCGATCACCGCTGGCTCACGGCGGCGCTGGGTGGAGAAGAAGGAACGAACGGAGAGAGGGAGGGGGAGCTGGGTCGCGCGTGGGAGATAGGCCGAAAGGAGAAATAAGGAAAAAAGAAAAGAAAGAGAAAAGAAAAGGAGAGGAAAGAAAAATGGAGGGAAAAGAAATGAGGTTCAATCCTCATAACTTGGGTCACAAAAATGATCCAACGGAAACGATTTCAAAACCATAAGTTAAATAAAATAATTTAAACGTAATGGTAAAGTGAAATTAAAATAATTAAATTCCACAATAATTAATTAAATATTAAAAGCAATTTAAATGCATAACAATAAATAAATATTAAGAAAGCACATAAAAATAATTTTCACCAAATTAAAATCATAGAAATAAACTCACTAAAAATCCAACCAATTTTAAAATAAGAGGATAAATTTTTTGAATAAATAAAAATAATCATTCAGTAAAAATACACTAAAATACGAGATGTTACATCCTCCCCCTTATGCAATTTTTTAATAACATATAGGTTTATATAGGATTTTGTAATAACAAAAAAATGTGGGTAAAGTCCGAAATCCAAATTTCCAGGTTTCAAAAATTCGATTTCATTTGGGTTATAGCTCAAGTGATAACCGGGTTAATCCGGTTTGGGTTTGAAACCAGATTCCAGGCCAGGGATACCCAACTACCCGGTCCGGAATCCTGGTGAGCAGTCTTATCTTAATGGAGTGGGCAGATTGATATTTTTTGGTAGTATGGGGGCAAGTTTCAAAATTAGTTTTTCGAGAGCGTATTGCAAATTGAGTGAGTTTTAAGGGAAATTTGTGTACCAATTTTCCAATTAATTATCATATCAAACAGGAGGCTGCATGCCTTGGAATAGTCCACGCAAGATTAAGGAGTTAGGACGTCCTTAATTACGAATTTCAACATTTTGTATGGATGAATAATCCACAATATTCCTTTCACGCCATACGTATTTCAAGCTTTTCTCTTTAGTTAAAATAAGAGTCTTAAGGCCGGATGCGGTGAACATATGGGGTTTACACCCTCCAATAGAATATAGTCTCGTCATATTTCTTTCTTGTTAAAATAGACCCAAATATAACGAATAATATTACATACAGTCGTAAAATTTACAAGAATCATGCAATCATTTTGAAAAAGAGAGGTCTAATATTATAAAATTAATTTTTTTTTCATATATGTCTGATATTTATTTATTTTTTTTAAAGTGAATGTACAGTGCTTGCGCACTTATAGCTACAACTATCATAGAAGCCCATCTCAAACGAGGGATTGAATTAATTAGAATAGAAATTTTTGAATTAATTAGTATACATGGGCCTAACTCATCTTATAAAACAGATTTTAGGAGAGAGGATTATTCATTTCTTATAAACATATCCAAGACCTTATCCACAGATAATGTGAAATTATTCCTCAACATAAGTCTTATCATTTGGTTTCTTGAGTTGGTTTGCATCCTTCTATTTATTAGAATAGAAATTGTTGAGAGTCTTGGGGAAAGAAAAGAGAAGTTTTGGTGGGGATTGGGGGAAACGGTGCCGTTTAAAAATTGGGAGGGTGGGAGGGCTACGCTGGGCTTCTCATCTGAAATTGGGAACGGTGGGTTGGGCTGGGTTTCCGTGTAAAAATCGAGAGAGAGAGAGAGTTGGGCTGCACTTTATTGTTTTTTAGGGCTTTAGGTATGAGAACTAAATAAGGCTACAAATGGGTTTGGGTTTTCCAATTACGCTATGGTCTTCTCTTTTTTGCTTTTAAATAAATACTAACTGTTCATAAAAATCTGATAGAAATAAAATCTTCAAAAAATATATTCTAATATTTGTTGTACAGCATTTTATTTCCTTTCCTTTTGAGTTAGTTATATATTATTTTTCTCTTTAATTAATGATTTTTATATTATAATTTATTTAGATATATAATTTTCAAACGTAAATATCTGATATTAATAACAGTATTCAGATAAATATACAATTTCTAATGTAAAATGGTTTTTTTTTTATCTCATTTCCTGCAGCATTTTATTTTCTTCATTTTTATTTTTTTATTTTCCCAACTGCGCACACGTGTGCCCTTACTAGTAATATATAATATATGACAAAACAGACCAAACGTTACATAATTACACACGGAGAGAACCTCATTCGATATTTTTTTTTAAAAAAGAAGAGGAGAATCATAAAAGATCGAAAATATCGATCGAAAATCTAAAAGACCAAAATCTAAACATTCAAAGATCGAAAATAATGCAACATCAGACAACTATCAAAAAGTTACAATCAATCAACAACAAAGCACACCTTAGAAACCTAAAGGAAAAGAACCTTATTCGATATATAAAACGAGATAAAAGAAAACGAAAATTGAATAGCAAAAAAGGGTATATTACTTAGTGAATTGACGCCATGTAGCTACGTCTTGGCACCTTCCTGAAGGTAGAATCTATTAGATCAAAATACAGCGGAAACTGCATCACCGCAAATAAAGTAACCGGAACGCAGGTTGCAACATACACTGTATACGCCACATACTTTACCTTATTGTCTATCACAAAGAGATGTCCCGAGCAGAAGGAAATCAGCATCGCAGCTATGGAAAAGAACAAGGTCGTTAAACCCATCAAGAGCTTTATTGGCAAGTCCTTTGCGAAATTCCTTGGTTTATACCTTGATGTTAAGATGGAGAGGAAAGTGACCAAAGCCGTGACCGAGAAGAAGAGTGCGATGAGTGATGAGATGGCAAAGAAGTGGAATGGGGTTCTGTTTTCCAATGTTGGAATGCCAATATCGTCCTTGACGCCTCCAGGAACTGTGGCGGAGGTGGCAAAGGCCACAGTGGCTATGAGTGCAGCGACGAGGGAGTAGGATTCAGAGGTTTTAACTAACCATTCACCACCTTCCTTGACGAGCTGCGTGTGATCCTCGATGAATAGTTCCTCAGGGGTCTTGTTCTCTGCATTGCGGTGGGTAAGTAAACTAGAGGGGATATTGGACCCTCTCACGAACTGCATGCGGGAGCCGAGCATCAAGTACGTGCACATGACAACAACTAATTATTACAAATATATATATGTATATAGTTTTTTCTATATGCATACCTCAAACCACTTGATTTCATATTGCATTTGCAAGGCTTCCCCGGCAATCTGCCAAGGCCTATAGTTTCCACGCTTAGCTGCGAGATGAGCTACATTATTATTACTTTCATCCACCACCCGTAACACGCTGTCTTTGACCAGTATATTTTTTTTTAGCAGGATTTGAAATACATGTGGTTGTCTGTTCTGCACCGCCAACAACATTGCATTCTTGTTTTTTTCATTCACGTCATGTATGGCTATTGGAAAATGTTCCAGAAGTTTCTCCACAATTTCGGAAATGCCATTTCGAGCAGCGATTAATATAGGAGTCTCTGGTCCCTTCCTACCTATATATTAACCAGAAAGGTGATCAGTAATATATTTATTTATTTTTTCAAATATTTTTTTAAATCTCTTAAATAAAAAAAAAAAAATTATATACACCATATTACCATCTAACTTTTATCCCACTAAATATGATTTAGTACATTTATTATCATTAAATAATTATTTATTACATATTTTTTTATCATCTAATGGTGATAAATATGTCATATGTTACTTAATATAATCAAAATAGAATGAAAATATAGTGTATAATATTAATCACAAACTCTCTTTTCCAAACCATTATATTTTCCAAAAAAAGAAATCATGACTTTTTTCTAAACCCACTCTCTTGGGAATATCATTTTCCAAAAGTTAGATGAGTTTTGGAGAAGGCTAGCTAGATAGCCCTTGAGTGTATTACCTTTTGATCTGACGTTGTCATCTTCAATATTACTGTGATCTCGACCCAACATTCCGTCCAGATCTATTTGGTGGTGATCCGGACCTATTTGATCGTCCGGATCTATTTGGTCGTGATCCGGACCTATTTGGGATATCATATCATCTTTACCACTCGTTAGAAGCTTTTTCATGATCACAATGGATAACTTGTGCTTCTTTTTCTCCTCATAGATCTTTCTTATCATGGGAATTCCTTGATAACATCATACACGAAATACGTACCATAATTAAGAAATTAGAAAAAAAATGGTATTGTATAATCAAAGCATAAAATTAGCAAGGTAATTAATTATTATGCTCAGAAGAAAAACAAATAAATTTAGATACATATTAAAACCATGCGTGTGTGTTATGCATGACATCATGATCATAACAATAGGGTGTTAATAGATGGTGCATATTTATATATATAACCAAATGATGATTTGGTCTCTGTACATTATAATTTTTTTTGTAATTTGAGGACACAAAATATAAATATTCCCAGAATATTCTCTGTGAAATTAGTGACTTTGGTTGTATACTGACATACCTAGTGCAATTAGAACTATTGGGGGCCGAGCTCCAGTTTGTGGTAGATGTAATAGAGCCCACGAGGGCGAGTGTCGTCAGGGTTGGAACCAGTGCTTTGAGTGTGGTCAGATAGGGCACTTTGCTCGTGAGTGCCCTAATTGGACCCAAGGAAGTCAGGTTGATCATCGCGGTGGTAGGACTAATCAGAGGCAACTAGTTCAGGCTTGGGTGTATGCGGTGACTCCTGGTAGTGCTGGCGACGAGATTCGAGGGACTCAGGACGCTGGAGTTATGGCAGGTATGGGTCTAATCTTACCTTTCGTAATGGATGCCATGTGTGGTTTATTCTTGGGTTTTGGAAAGTTATGCAAGCTGTACCCATGCCCGTTGGGTGTTGGAGGTTGTGTGATTTTCTTAAGAGTGTTCTGGTTGTATTTGGTATCCTGCTTTAGAGTGATGTTTGGCCCTACAAATTTCGAGGACGAAATTTTATTTTAAGGGGGGAGGATGTAACATCCCGTATTTTAGTGTATTTTTACTGAAGGATTATTTTTTATTGATAAAAAATTTATCCTCTTATTTTAAAATTGGTTGGATTTTTAGTAAGTTTATTTCTATGATTTTAATTTGATGAAAATTAATTTTATGTGCTTTCCAAATATTTATTTATTGTTATGCATTTAAATTGCTTTTAATATTTAAATTAATTACTGTGAGATTTAATTATTTCAATTTGACTTTACCATTACGTTTAAATTATTTTATTTAATTTGTGGTTTTAAAATCATCTCCGTTGGATCATTTTTGTGACCCAAGTTATGAGGACTGGACCTCATTTGTTTTCCCTCCATTTTTCTTTCCTTCCTTTTCTTTTCTTTCTTTTCTTTTTTCTTCCTTATTTTCTCCCCTCCCCGTGCGCGTGAACCAGCCCTCTCCTTCTCTCTTCCGTCCATCACCTTCACCCAGCCCGCCGCCGTGCGCCGGCAGTGGTCGACACCGCCCGGCCGACCAGCTCCCCCTCCCTCCGGCAACCTCAACCCCAAAATCCCAGCCTCTACCTCGCCGCCGTTAACCACCACCAGCTCTTCAAAGCCGCGGGCCACTTCCACGCAAGCGCCGCCGTGAGCCAGCGGTGGCCTTCACCGCCCACCCCATTGTGTTCCCCTGCCGCCGGCGACCTCACCCCACCAACCTCACCTCCATTCGCGCCGCCGTTAACCACCAGTAGCCCTTCAAGCTGCGGCGTCACTTTCGCTCCAGGGCCGCCGTCGCGCCACCTTCGACCACCATCTTCACACCACATCATCCTTGACCTCTTGGCAACCCATTGGACCCAACCCCAGCTTCGATCCGCCACCGGTGAAGCTCCACCATCTACATTTTTGATTTAGGTATTTTGGTCTTCTACCGCCCATTCTGCCGCCACCCACGGCAAACCACCACCACCATTGGCTTTACCGACCTCCTTAGGCCCTACCCTATCAATCTTGGGTCTTCGTTTGCCTCCGTTTGAAAGTTGGTATTTGTGACCCACGGCCACAGTGTATTTTACACTGTGGTGTTGCTCAAACGTCGCCTTTTTCAACTTTGTGATCATTCGGAAATTGTTATATTGCGCTGTAAGTATTTTCCTTAAAGAACTTTCGTGATTTAAATATATTTTTGCACTAACACATATTATCTGTGAATTGGTTTGTTTTGCCGGACTGAGTCCGAAGAGTTTCAGGGGTCGGATGGATTGTGGACGGAGTTGTTGTGTGTTTGTTTGCATTGTGAATTGTGGTTGTTGGTTATGGTTTGTTCATGTAAATCGCATATTGCACGCATGATCATGTTTGTAAAGAAAACTGGGTTTTCGCGTGTATTGCATTCATGTGCATGTGTGATTTGGAAAAGTTATGATTTCATGTGTGAGAAATTGGATTTGTTTGGATTGACTGATTTGAGAAAAAAAGGAAAGGAACTGTAGGGATGGTGGTAAGTAGGGACGGTGGTAGAGTCCCGCCTGTGATTCCCGCCTACGGTGCATGCGGTAGGGATGGTGGTAAGCAGGGATGGTGGTAGAGTCTCGCCTGTGATTCCCACCTACGGTGCACGCGGTAGGGATGGTGGTAAGCAGGGATGGTGGTAGAATCCCGCCTGTGAGTCCCGCCTACAGTGTCCGATAAATGGTTTGTTTGTGTGACCCATTTTCTGGAAAATGTTTTATGAATATTTTGGGCCAAAATGGGATTTTTGGCGTGTGTTGGAAATAATCATTTTCTGGGAAAAATGGTATTTTATGACTAAATGTATTTTGTCATATTGTTGGTTGCATTAATGTATTTTTATCCCGAGAGTTGTTTGGTTTATACTTACCTGTGGTACCATTTTATGGTATCGCAGATTTTGATATAGATGATGATGACGAGCCTTAGCTTGGCTCCGTTGGTAGAGTAATCTGGGATTGCTCCTGTTTAATGAGTTATGTTTTTATCAATTTATATATTGCCTTTGTAATATATTTGGGATGACTGTATAACTTTTAAAAATAAATTATTTTGGACACCTGTATTTAAATTTCTGGTACTTAGTTGACTTGTTTATATTATCCGCTGCGACTTTTATTGTGCATCTTTGCATGTTGCACACACACTTGAGCACATTTCGTTGGGATGCGTGACCGTGTTGTCATCATCCTGACGTCACGATTCCCTTATTTTTGTACGTGAGAGTCGGGACATCACAAACAAAGCATACCTTAAAAATCTAAAGGAAAAGAACCTTATTCGATGTATAAAACAGAAAAAAGAGATAAAAGAAAACGAAAATTGAATAGCAAAAAAAGGCACATTACTTAGTGAACGGACGCCTTGTAGCTACGTCGTGGCACCTTCCTAAAGGTAGAATCTAGAAGATCAAAATACAGCGGAAACTGCATCACAGCAAATAAAGTAACTGGAATGCAGGTTGCAACATACACTGTATACGCCACATACTTTAACTTATTGTCTATCACAAAGAGATGTCCCGAGCAGAATGAAATCAGCATCGCAGCTATGGAAAAGAACAAGGATGTTAAACCTATCAAGAGCTTCATTGGCAAGTCCTTTGCGAAATCTCTTGCTTTATACCTTGAAGTTAAGATGGAGAGGAACGTGACCAAAGCCGTGATCGAGAAGAAGAGTGCGATGAGTGATGAGATGGCAAAGAGGTGGAATGGCGTTTTGTTTTCCAATGTGAGAACTAAATAAGGCTACAAATGGGTTTGGGTTTTCCAATTACGCTATGGTCTTCTCTTTTTTGCTTTTAAATAAATACTAACTGTTCATAAAAATCTGATAGAAATAAAATCTTCAAAAAATATATTCTAATATTTGTTGTACAGCATTTTATTTCCTTTCCTTTTGAGTTAGTTATATATTATTTTTCCCTTTAATTAATGATTTTTATATTATAATTTATTTAGATATATAATTTTCAAACGTAAATATCTGATATTAATAACAGTATTCAGATAAATATACAATTTCTAATGTAAAATGGTTTTTTTTATCTCATTTCCTGCAGCATTTTATTTTCTTCATTTTTATTTTTTTTATTTTCCCAACTGCGCACACGTGTGCCCTTACTAGTAATATATAATATATGACAAAACAGACCAAACGTTACATAATCACACACGGAGAGAACCTCATTCGATATTTTTTTTTTTAAAAAGAAGAGGAGAATCATAAAAGATCGAAAATATCGATCGAAAATCTAAAAGACCAAAATCTAAACATTCAAAAGATCGAAAATAATGCAACATCAGACAACTATCAAAAAGTTACAATCAATCAACAACAAAGCACACCTTAGAAACCTAAAGGAAAAGAACCTTATTCGATATATAAAACGAGATAAAAGAAAACGAAAATTGAATAGCAAAAAAGGGTATATTACTTAGTGAATTGACGCCATGTAGCTACGTCTTGGCACCTTCCTAAAGGTAGAATCTATTAGATCAAAATACAGCGGAAACTGCATCACCGCAAATAAAGTAACCGGAACGCAGGTTGCAACATACACTGTATACGCCACATACTTTACCTTATTGTCTATCACAAAGAGATGTCCTGAGCAGAAGGAAATCAGCATCGCAGCTATGGAAAAGAACAAGGTCGTTAAACCCATCAAGAGCTTTATTGGCAAGTCCATTGCGAAATTCCTTAGTTTATACCTTGATGTTAAGATGGAGAGGAAAGTGACCAAAGCCGTGACCGAGAAGAAGAGTGCGATGAGTGATGAGATGGCAAAGAAGTGGAATGGGGTTCTGTTTTCCAATGTTGGAATGCCAATATCGTCCTTGACGCCTCCAGGAACTGTGGCGGAGGTGGCAAAGGCCACAGTGGCTATGAGTGCAGCGACGAGGGAGTAGGCTTTAGAGGTTTTAACTAACCATTCACCACCTTCCTTGACGAGCTGCGTGTGATCCTCGATGAATAGTTCCTCAGGGGTCTTGTTCTCTGCGTTGCGGTGGGTAAGTAAACTAGAGGGGATATTGGACCCTCTCACGAACTGCATGCAAAAGACAAGCATCAAGTACGTACACATGACAACAATTAATTATTACAAATATATATATGTATATAGTTTTTTCTATATGCATACGTCAAACCACTTGATTTCATATTGCATTTGCAAGGCTTCCCCGGCAATCTGCCAAGGCCTATAGTTTCTACGCATAGCCGCGAGATGAGCTACATTATTATTACTTTCATCCACCACCCGTAACACGCTGTCTTTGACCAGTATATTTTTTTTTAGCAGGATTTGAAATACATGTGGTTGTCTGTTCTGCACCGCCAACAACATTGCATTCTTGTTTTTTTCATTCACGTCATGTATGGCTATTGGAAAATGTTCCAGAAGTTTCTCCACAATTTCGGAAATGCCATTTCGAGCAGCGATTAATATAGGAGTCTCTGGTCCCTTCCTACCTATATTGTAACCAGAAAGGTGATCAGTAATATATTTATTTATTTTTTCAAATATTTTTTTAAATCTCTTAAATATAAAAAAAAAAATTATATACACCATATTACCATCTAACTTTTATCCCACTAAATATGATTTAGCACATTTATTACCATTAAATAATTATTTATTACATATTTTTTTATCATCTAATGGTGATAAATATGTCATATGTTACTTAATATAATCAAAATAGAATGAAAATATAGTGTATAATATTAATCACAAACTCTCTTTTCCAAACCATTATATTTTCCAAAAAAAGAAATCATGACTTTTTTCTAAACCCACTCTCTTGGGAATATCATTTTCCAAAAGTTAGATGAGTTTTGGAGAAGGCTAGCTAGATAGCCCTTGAGTGTATTACCTTTTGATCTGACGTTGTCATCTTCGATATTACTGTGATCTCGACCCAACATTCCGTCCAGATCTATTTGATCGTCCGGATCTATTTTGTCCGGATCTAGAGTGGTACTAAATTTATCTGGGCGTTTTAATGGATCCTCCGCACCGCAATAATACGCGTACATATCATCTTTACCACTCGTTAGAAGCTTTGTCATGATCACAATGGATAACTTGTGCTTCTTTTTCTCCTCATAGATCTTTCTTATCATGGGAATTCCTTGATAACATCATACACGAAATACGTACCATAATTAAGAAATTAGAAAAAAAATGGTATTGTATAATCAAAGCATAAAATTAGCAAGGTAATTAATTATTATGCTCAGAAGAAAAACAAATAAATTTAGATACATATTAAAACCATGCGTGTGTGTTATGCATGACATCATGATCATAACAATAGGGTGTTAATAGATGGTGCATATTTATATATATAACCAAATGATGATTTGGTCTCTGTACATTATAATTTTTTTTGTAATTTGAGGACACAAAATATAAATATTCCCAGAATATTCTCTGTGAAATTAGTGACTTTGGTTGTATACTGACATACCTAGTGCAATTAGAACTATCATAATTGTCCTGTTTGCAAGCTTGAAGATTTTGTAGAAAAGGCCATACATGGACAGACAAAATCGTTGGTTCCAAGCTCCATTGCGAGCGCTTAGTTCTGTAGAAAATACAAGTAATTCATTTTAATGGTAAAACACAAATGTCAGGCTTAAAAAAAATTAGAAAAGAGATTTTTTTTTTTTTTTTCAAAGCATCAATACTTGATGTACTGTGATATATTAGATTGTAAAACTGACTCTCTTCATAAAGAAGATTTGATGAAATAAAAAGAAGGATTTGATAAAATGACATATATATATATATATATATATATAAATTTACGTCAGTTTGTAACTAACAAATCTCAAAAGATATAACCAAGCTAACCTCATCAATGATTAAAGATTATATTGTCTTTGGAGATGTCTTTGGAAAATTGGCAATATAATATGTATACACGCACAACATGGTATATATGCTAGCTTTTAAGTTCACAATCGGCCACTATCGATCCATATTACAAATTAACAATCTTATTAAGACAAACATTCGGATTTTGTTTCTTGTTTGTAATGCTTTAAATATTTTCAGAATATATATTGGAGCTACATATGATGATCATGGTTCTGAAAGTCATTTCTGAAGTTGATGGGAGTTCATGCATATATTGTTAATTTCTCATTTGAGCATGCTTTCAAACATACAGTACTCATGCATTAATGCTTGCCTGTATCTCCGGGCTGTTTTTCAGGCCTCTCTTCATCTCTTAGTTCTCTAACCACCTTACCTCTGATCATAGCGAGTACTGGCAGAACTACTCGAGAAAACAAAAAACGTTCAGTCAGTAGTACTGCATGTATAGCAAATGAATCTTGACAAGATAGAATTACTTAAGCTGTTAAATGCAACTTGAAAGGAGCAAGCATTAAACTTTCAGCTAACTTTCTTCGTATCATCAGAAACATGAGTACACCATCTTAATTAATATTTCTTCAAATTTAAGTTTTTTACGTTGTAAAGTTAAAATTAATACTATAAAAACCGTAAATACAATATTTTATGAGGATGTTATATGAGTTGCCTAATTTAAATAAGTTCAATTTGCTTAATAAATTAGCACAAACTTTTTAGATTAAAAGTACGTGCTTTATTTAAATAACTTAATTTTTCTATTAAAGTGATTTAAAGGCTATTAATTTAATTAAGCACTTTTTAAGACTCCAACCACAACTCCAAACAGGCCCTATATATGTTTCTATTTGCAACCCAATTTGCCTAGCTTTGCTGGTATATAGGAAATAATTACCAGTTAAGAAAAGAAAAAAAAGTGACATACCAAACGATCTAACAAAACCCCCAAAGATTAGAAAGAAGTCGATGCAAGTTTTGTAGTTCTCGGGATAATATTGATCCAGCGCCTTCCCTTCTTTCGGGTGATCAACATTTTGTTCCACTTCGTGCTCATCAATAAGTATACCTTGCAAAGTAACAGCAAAGGATAAGTCATAAAATACAGAAAAAATCATATATCCTACAAGAATAATTCCATACATTCATTTCATGACCACTTTAGTTACATTCTTTCATATATATACATACATATATATATATATGTATGTATATATACCTCGTTGTTGTCGAATGATCGCTTTCTTTTCATTATTTTTTACTTAATTACCTACCAATATATCACTTGATACTAAATTTGGAGATGATAAAATTATAATGTTTAATTTATGAATTTCTTTCCATCTAATAATTAGATAGCATATCACAAAATAATGAAATGGCATGGTACTAGGCTTTCTAATTTATCAAATGGCATACTGTACTTGTCAAATATGATAAAAGAAGAAAATTTCAATTATATATATATATATATATATATATATATATATATATATATACCGGTCCAATTCGGTTTAAACTGGTTTTCAAAATATGAAAATCAGTATTGTACCAGTTTCAATTATTAAGGATGGGTATCAGAATTACGCATATAACCCCAATTCAGAAATCTCTTTTCGGCATGTTGGAGTTACCACACATACGCTTGTTGATCCCCATTCCAAATCCAAAATCAGTCATTTTCCTTCAAGTTGTCAATTAAAGTTAATTTTGACAAGTGAAATTATCAAACAACTCAACATTTTGCGCAAGACGAATACTACGAAGTTGATCAAGTTAATAGAGAGAATGATCTTGTAATTAGTGTCGGCTAGCTAGATTCTACATGAATATGCTAACTTACAATTACAATATAATTAAGTTCTCATGCATCTTACGTTCTGTTTCACTTGAAACAGGCTAGGTATAATCCATTTGGTGCAAAAATATGGAATATCTTTAATGTCATTATTATTCTAATAAAGATTAAATTGACAAATGAAATGATTAAACCTGCTTCCAACATTTTACACGACTAAGATTAATCCTATGAGATTTGCTACACACCATACACCACACATTTAAAAAAAAAAAAAAAATGGTTTTATTCTTTTTACACTACTTATTGAAGATACTATCATTTTAAATTGATGGATACATACAGTTATAAATGATTGTTTTGCAGAATCCATGAAGTAGACTCCCGCTTGGGAAAGCCGAAGGCTTCTCCGCTAGTAGATGGAGAGGTGTGATTCCTTTCTTATTGACAGCGTTTGCAAGTACTTTCCCATACAACTGAATTATTCGCAATGCCAAATCTGTCGACATATGAAAAACGAGACATGAATTCCAGCTTTACCCATGCATCTAATTAATTAATGTGATATTTATTATACATAAAATCAAAAATACAATAATAATAATATTATTACTCACCAAAATGGTCTTCAGAAATGGCGTAGTGAAGAATCGTGTCACCAGTACGCGGATTCTTGGAACAACCGTGACGCTCATCATTGGACCAACACAAATCGTAAAGATATTGGAAGACTTGTTTTTTACCGAAGAGCACTGCCGTGAAAAGAGGAGACTCTCCCTCATTGTTACGTTCTCCGATTAATGAAGAACGAACACTTGCTATGGACTTACACATGGCCACATTCCCCACCACTACAGCAAGATGGAGAGCGGTATTCCCTCGATTGTTTCTAAGTTGAAGAGACTCGAAATTTGGTAGATCCCGCGAAATGATCTTTATCATTTCTTGGACCGTCTTTTCTTGGCCTTCGGAGACAGCTAGGTGTAATACTGTGTCATTTGTCTTGGTGACCCTGGTCATTAGAAGAAATGGGTTTTCCGTAAGTTTCTCAACGACACCACCCCATTTCTTATTCATGGCCATTTCGAACAAAATCTTCGCAATTTCTTGATTTGGAGCACTGGAACCTTCGATGAAGGAAAATTCCATTTTTCTCTAGGATCAAGATTAATGACTCTACTGGTGCTGGCGCTAGTGCTAGCTAGGGCTGGGTGCAAGTGTGCTGATTTATACTCGCGCAGACACGTAAGCACAGTCCTCTATCGGAGGCTGATCAGTCAAGTGCTACTGCATACACGCGCACACACGTAATTAAGCACAGTACTGATCTATTAACGGTGTAAAAAGGTTAAATGCAAATTCAATAAAAGAGTTTTCATTGATTTACACAGAGTTATCTCAATTTTTAGGATTTATAAAACTAATTATATATGAATTTGATGAAAAAACTTGCGATTAATTACAATCACGCCTCCAACGACTCTAAAAAATTTGCTATGTACGTATTCCAGTTTCCCAAAAGATAATTTGCGATTAATTGAATTTTTCTATTTATCATTTATATACCACATATTTGATAAGAGAAAAAAATAAAATAAAATAAAGTATAGTATGTGGTATCATATGGAAATGATGAATATGATTTTTCGAATGTTATTTCTAAAAACAAAAATGACAGATGTGCTAATTTTTATAGTACTGTTTTGCAATTCCTCTTATTTTTTTATTATTATATTTCAGTTAAGCAGTAAACGCATTGTATATCTAGGGGTGTAAATTTAAACTGAGAAATCGGAAAATCGGTCCAGACCGATTGATCCGGTCCGGTCCGGAATCGGTTCCTATTTTATGAAAACTGGCCAGATTCGGTCCGGTTCCGGTTCCGTAGTTTTCGAGACCAGTTGGGAAAAAAAATATAAAAATTAATTTTATATATTATATAAAATATTTATATATATAATGTATAATTATATGTTAAATTTTTATATATAATTATCTATCATATATGAAAAAATTTCATATTATAATTTATAAATAATAACATAAAATATTAATCTTAAATATGAACATTTGTAATTTATTTGATCATATGTTATTAATATAATTATATATAAGATAATATTGTTATAATTTATAAAATAAAATTTAATCTTAAAGATGAAAATTTAATTGATCGTATGCTTTAAGCATAATATATATATTAAATTATTAATAATATTTTATAATAAGAAGTAACATTTTATTATATATTTTTTACATTTAAAAAAAAAAGGAAAACCGGACCGGACCAGACCGGAAACTGATAAAACCGGAGTTACAGGTTTAGGAAGGTAATCGGGGTGTAATCGGTTTTGAAAAATATAAAATCGGTACATATCAGTTCGATCCTAGATTTTATCTAAAATCGAACCGGACCGGACCGGTTATACCCCTATGTATATCAGTTGGTAGAGTAACATAATTCCAAAAAAACAAAAGAACAAGGGCGAGTCTATAACGCGGGAAAAGTAACTGACCAGTTATTATCACTTGGATGTGGAGGTTATGGTTATTGGGTGAGAAACTGGGCTCTGTTGAAGAAGTGGATGTGGAGGCAGGGGAGATGCACTTGGACCACGTGCATCATGCCTTGCACAACGAACGCATTAATTTCAAGCTCTTCTCTTTGAACAAACTAGTACTTACTATCTCTTTTTCAAAAAGAAACAAAGGAGAATGTCGTACAACCTTTAAATCAGAAGGTTGCATGCCGACATCCTTCTTGTATACTACTTAGTACGTTGTACGTAATTAATCCTTTATTTTTCTTTAAAAAAGTAAAAGGGAGTTCCACGTGTTTCAGTACAATAGTCTAGTACAAGATTACCATTTCATGCCAGGCTGCCACGCGATTTTCATTAACCTGTTAGATGGGCGAAATTAGTAATTAAGGATGTGGCAGATCGATCTGATCAAAGTTTATCATAGTAAAAGGCCGGTGTTCTTTCTAAAGAATAAAAAAATGTCTGGGTTAGGACTCGTTCGTTTGGTTAGGTAAATCTGATTTCATTTCATTTTATTTTATGTAGTTGCTATAATTTTTTAAAATTTTTAAACAAAATATATTAAAGAATTCATCGACTTTTTGAGATTATAAAATAAAATATACATAATTATAACAATATTTTATTAATTTATAACTTTTATCTCATATTATCTAATCTCATCTGTGTAACTAAACAATACCTAAATGACCAATTTTTCCTTTAAAAAATAATAGAATTAATGGTAAAGAATAATAAAAAATTATATATACAATCACTTTTAAATATGTACTCCTTGTGTACTAGATCATCTACTGATGTGATTGATTGTATCATTTTTTTTAATATAAAAAAATAATAGCAATAGAATTAATGGAAAAGAGGAGAAGAAGAACAAGAAAAACCAGAGAGAAATGTCAAAGATTAAAAATTTATGGTCTCAATCATGTGTTGAACACAAAGCTATATATATATGTCTTTATTTATATCAGAATTCTACGGAAATTATATAAGATAAGTTTATGGAAAGCTTCAATTCGCCTCAAGTACGTAATTCAATTGCAAACTTAATTTTTAGATAAAACGTACATTTGAAAAATAATACTTAAAATTAAGCTTTTAGAAATAAAAATAACATTTTGATTTGTACATGCATGCAACAAATTAACAGTGACAATAATAATAAAGAAAGAAAGAAAGAAGCATGCATTTCTCTATTAATTAATATTTTGCCTAATTAAGAACATGATCTTTCTATAAGAACTATTTTTCTTTAGCGTTTAGTTCAAATAGACAGATTTAATTTACATTAAATTAATAGATTAAATTTATAATTCTAATTTTCTACTTGCATCTTATTTTAGTCCAGACCCATATATGAGTATTATTTTAAACATGATTTTAAGAACATGAGCATTATTTTGACTAAGAATTAACATGATTCTTAAGAATCTTTTTTTCCTTCGCTTCTACTTTAAATAGATATTTTTTCTCTGATCGAAACTAGCCCGCCCAATGTCATAAACAACGTTTTTGTTTATGGTAAAGTCATCTAGATTGATCAATAAGGTATTGAGCGTTTTCTAGACACAAGGATTAGGAATGACTTTTTTCTTTACTAAAAAAGGATAAAAGCAGGATCACGTGGCCGGCAACCTTCTAATTCAATCTTGTGGAAGTTTAGTGCTTTTTTCTTTATTTAAAGGTTGTGTGATATCTCCTAATCATTAGGTTCTTTTTAAAAGAAGATTCTATTGGATAATGATAGGGCCGTTGAGTTGACTCAGTAATGGGTGAGGTCGATTTGTTTTCCGTTTGAACGTATTTGAACGTTTTAACCTATCTGATTGAACACTATTTTTGACGTTCCAACTGTCTGAACCAAACAAGTTGTTGTCCATTCGACCATAATTTCTTTTGTTCAAACGTTGTAGTGTCTGTTCAACCACTACAAAGTTTGTTCGAGCCAATTAGTTTATATTAACTTATTAATTTATTTCATCGTTTTAATTTGTTGTTCTATCAATTAATTTATTAAATTGCCATTATTATATAATTTTGTGAGTATTTTCTCATATTACATTTTATCACTAATGTTGAATATATATTTTATTTTTTAAATTTCAGGTTCATAATAATGCCTTATAAGGGTTGTAAACGTGGTAAATTAGGCGAACCTTCTATCTAAACAGTTCGAGAGCAGACTGTTTTACTGGAGCAGTAGGTAAAACTGTCTGATTTGTGACTCTTATATAGGAGGGTCATTCGCTTCCATCTGTAAAGAGCTCATTTCACATATTGACATTGTCGCTGAATTCTATAAAGAGTTCGGTGGTGCCAGCCTAGGTGATGAAGGGGCATACATGATCTGTATTCAAGGAGTTCCTATTATATTTTCAGCGGATGCACTCGCTGCATATCTCATTATTCCTAGGTTGGTCGATGGCTATCCGAACTTGTTGCCTAGAGAGTCTGATTCTCCAGATGATGCGGAGACGACTTAGGACGATGGAGCAGTTTACACAGATGAGGTTGATACCCTCACTGATCATGAGGTCAGATACTTGATTGTTGGTCCAAATGCTTTAGTGTACGATGAGACGAAGAATATTTGGCAGACAGATTTATCTTCTTTCTTCAAAATCATGAATCTGATAATCGCCAACAATATTGACCATCGGCAGCACAAGACCGAGGTTAGCATGGATCGACCAAAATTTATTATACAGGTCGCTCGTGGCATTCCGATCGACCTTGTAGGGTATATATTTAAGAGGATCCAATTAGAGGCTTGGTACATTACGACAAATATACTGTCGTTTGGGATCCTGATCACTCAATTTTTATTATATTTTGGGGTAGTGCCAGATGTTGTCGAGCGTGCAAGGAAGCCGATGAGACCGATCAACATCACCATCCTGTCACAAAGCACGAGACTTGAGACTTTATTTTCGTGGATTTATTCCTGACCAGGTTGATGTTCAGAGAGATGCACAGCCAGGAGATCTTGGAGTATTGGTTGGTGGGGCATCTACACAAGCCGAGGCATCACACACATCTACTCACAAGGAGATGGCTGACATACTGCGTGCTGAGATCGTCATACACACATCAGCGGTGATCGATGCAGTACATACTACCATGTCTGAGTTACTTACAGATATTACTGCTAGCATCTCTAAGTTATGTACGGAGATTCATGCCAATAATGCAATTTAGGTCACACTGAGTACTTGAATGACATAAGTAGAAAGACGATTAGCTGCAGTCGAGGATGTGCACAGAGTGATAAGTATTATATACACATATTTATATAATACAAGGTACAAATATACAAGGAGATGTATAAAAGGTGATACCATGATAAGTGTTGAACTCAAAGGTTTACAAGAATTTGTAAAATGTATTATATGAAGCAAGGTACATATGTGCCCTTTATATACAAGCCAAAATAGGAGGGAAAAGTAAATTGAAAAACTAACTGACTAACTAACTTACAACTTGGTTTATAACTAGGCTAACGAAACTGAACGAATAATACAATACTGAATAATACAATAGTTCTAATACAGAGACCTCGCATCACAGTAGTTTCTATCTTGTATTTATATTTTTTTGTTGTTGTTATGGATGCATATGGTGTTTTGATAATTTGCTTTAGTTATAAATTAAATCTTTTTTGTCTTTTATGGATTAATTATTGATTTATATTATGTGGTGTATAGCTAATAATATTTATTAAACTAAAAATTTTATTTAACATAAAATAAATCACTAAAATATTTTTAAATTAATTACATAAAATTAATTTATGAATTCGTATATATGATATATTTACATTTTTTTATATTTTGAGTTACGTACAGAGCTTAATATTGTACGTTTGAATGTATAAATGTGATGTTTGAATTAAATATGTGCCATTTGAACGATCTAGAAACCTTTCCGCCAGATTTTGCCATCAAATCTATTCCATTCGAACAACACAATTGGGGTTCAAACGGTTTTGAACTTTCCCTGGAAAAATAAATTACATTCCCGTCAAGATTTGTCTATTCGAACGGATCTTTGTCCGTTCAAACCGGTTTTTTTTCATTTGAATGGTTGTGACTTTTTTGAGACGATTTAATTCGTCACAAAAGATTCTGTTTGACTAGATATATAGCCGTTCGAACGGTTTTATAAAATCATCGATTTTTTAAACGAAATTTAATCTCAAAAAATTACTTTTATAGACGAAAGTCAGTTCGTCCCTAAAAGTAAATTTTGTTGTAGTGAATAGTGTGTCATTTGTCCCGGTGATACTGCCGGCCAATAGAAGAAATGGGTTTTCCGCACATCTATCCACGACTTCACCCCATTTCTCTATGATGGCCATGTCGATCGAACAAGGTATTCGCCTCTTCCGGACTCTCACCTTGGGCGGTGGAATATTCCATTTTTCTCTCCTCCTACATTTCTAATAATATTAGTGGAAGCTAGATAGAATAGAATAACTCTAGTACTACTGGTGCTTCATGTTAGGGCTGGGTGCATGCATGTGTGCTGATCATTTATAGACGCGCATGCACACACACGTAAGCACAGTCCTCTATTAATCGCCGGTAAAAAAGATTTTTCTTGTAGTGAAAAAGGTTAAATGCAAATTCATTTCAAGAGTTTTCACTGATTTACACAGAGTGATCTTAATTTTTAGGATTTATAAAACTAAGTTTGAGTTTGAAAAAACTTGCATTTAAGCATTTTCGTTAACCAACTATTATTTTTTAACGGTACAAGACGTACGCCGCTAATAATTAGATATATACAACGTCGACCCGTGTTCATTAAAGTTAATCCTAATTTTTCATTTTGACTTGAACTTTAAAAAATAATTTTTAGAAATTTCAGTATATTTTAAATTAAAAAAAAATATCATGTGATTTCGTTAAAGCATATGGACGAAATTAGCTAGTAAGGGAATGGGCAAAGTCTTTTCTAAAGAATATATAATGTACTGTTAAAGTTGCATGCGTGTAGATGAATCATCCGCATATATCCCTTTTACACGTAATTAGGTATTTCGAGCTCTTCTTTAATGAAATTAATGTTTCCTATAAAGACAAAAAAGGTATTTCAAGCTATTCTCTTTGAACAAAATAGTAATATATAAAAATAGGAGTAAATAGATAGTAGGAGGGTAATAACTCTATTATTATCCAATAATATCTCTTTTTAAAAAGAAATGAATGATTAGGAGATATCACACAACCTTTAAATAAAGAAAAAAGCACTAAACTTCCACAAGATTGAATCAGAAGGTTGCCGGCCACATGATCCTGCTTTTATCCTACGTACATAGCAGTTCTATCCTTTTTTAGCAAAGAAAAAAGTCATTCCTTGTGTCTAGAAAAAGCTCAATACGTTATTGATCGATCTCGATGATTTTACCATAAACAAAAACGTTGTTTATGACTTTGGGCGGGCTAGTTTCAGAAAAATCCTGCCATCCTTTTGAACTAATAGAGGTTGAATGAGATTTTATTTTTTTATTTTTTATTTTTGAATGGGGTGATGAATTGGGGATATGATATATAAGTTAGTTTATATACAGTCTTCAAATTGGATTGCTCATGAAAGTCCATACAATTATATTTAAAAAAAAATTAAAATTACAATAATAACCATTTTAAAATGATTTTTTTTTCTTTTACTCTCATTTATCAATGAGACCGCATATGCAATCCCCCACTCAAGATTGCAAATAAAATTTCTCATGATATATACAGTGATATATGATTGTTTTGGAGAATCCAAGAAGAAGAAGACTTCCGCTTTGCCCGCTAGTAGATCATGGAAAGGCGTGATTCCTTCCCCATTAGCAACGTGACATCGTTCACGTCCGTACAATTTAATTGTGTGCAATACCAATTCTGTCATGTGAAAAGCGATCGAGGCATTAAGTGTTTAATATTTACATAGGCAATCATGATTAATATAAACTAATTAATAATAATATACAAGTGAAAGCAAAAAACATTTCAAGTCACCATTCAGATAGATTTACAAGAGTCATAGGCATGTTTCGAGTCTTAGAGTTAGTTGAAGAGATAAATATACAAGTCTTATTTGAACTCAAGGCAATTCAGAAGAAGCAATCTAGTCCGAGATGTTCACAGATAGTGAAGAACGTATCTGACTAGGATTCTGGATAAACCTGTCAGCAGAGTCATTCTCCAAATCAATTATAGGATTACCTATTTGTAGAGAAGTCGACTGAGGGTTTCAAATAACTTGAAGAGCATATATTCACAAGTATTGAGAGCTTGAAGATTTGGGCAGAAATTCAAGAGATCAATTAAGAGAAAATTCTTGAGAGAATGATTTTCCAAAAAGCTCAATTCATGGGATTGAGTAAGAGCATACTCCAAGGGAGAGTTGCCGTGTTCAAGTTCAATCACTGGAGGTTCTAGTAGGAATGACAAAGATTGGGAGAGTTAGACGTTTTGACTACCTACTGCTATAGAAGATAAGCGGGTCGCGTGTCTTGGATATATGTGTTTAGTTATAAAGGTTTTGTAAACTTTTTACTTGTAAAACTCTCAATCAATAAAACTGGTTTTCCTGAGTTTGGTTGCCCTATAGGGTTTTACTTTTGAAGAGTTTTTCAAAAGGTTTCCTTTCGTAATCAAATTATTGTGTTCTTAAATACTTTATACTGGTTACTAATCCATGCTAATAGCTTTTTGTTTAGCATTAACATGCATTATAAGGGTACTGGGTAATTTTAGAAGTGTTGCCAAATAATAATTGGATTATGACATTACAGCTGATACTAAAATGACATAGACATTAAAAAACTATTTAGGCCACATTGTAATAGACGCCAAAGCTGGGAAGAAATGAAGGTCCATATCATTACCTTTTTGCCTCCAGTAACAATTTCTATGGCACAAGGGAAGATCCTAGACCTCATATTGAAGTAAGAAGATTCCAAATCTCATATTTTTTAACATGTAAAAATCTGTCTCGCCAGAAAAATGTTACACACTCATCAATTGTGTTGGTATTTTCAATGTAAACCTGCAACCAAGGACATAGATCAATAACAAAAATAACTTCAAAAACTAAACAAAAATAAGAAGTATTCAAACAACCTCATTTGTTCAAAGGGAATTTCTTTAATTCTGGAAATCAAATGTTTTATTATTTATGTTTTAAATAGATCAGAAAAGTTTTGGTTAGTCAAAAGGGCTTTTTTGATAGACTCCTAGATAGTTATTTATAGTAGTGAGCTATTTTCTTCCCTCTCAACGCTTTCGTAATCATATAATCATCGCCAGCTTGCCCATATGATCTGAATTGATGTGCAATTCCTTGGGGGAGATATATGGTTGTGGTGATTTGATTTTTTCATCACACATGATTTTTACGTTAGTATTTGTTCGGACATAGAAGAAATATGACACAACAAGGTAAATAGTCATATTCCTCAATTGCTTTTTATGGTTGTTCATGAAAATTGTCTTTATTGTTTCTCAATTGCATGTATAGGTGGAGTCAGAGGGGCTGACTTCATCAGGCATACAAGATGTTTTTCAGATATATGCCATTATGAAAATAAGTAATAATTGGTTCTATTTAGCCTTAACTTTTT
The DNA here is from genome assembly GCF_004785595.1 of Juglans microcarpa x Juglans regia. NCBI lineage: Eukaryota > Viridiplantae > Streptophyta > Magnoliopsida > Fagales > Juglandaceae > Juglans > Juglans microcarpa x Juglans regia. The sequence continues at coordinate 24,285,511 of NC_054601.1, read as the reverse complement.
GTTTTTTTACTATTTTGGGCTTATCCTTGCAGGTACCTTAAGCAGTTTGCTTGGCCTACTTGCCATTATTCTAAGCCTCCTGATTATAGCCTCTCACAAGCATTCCATAGTCGACATTATGACGCTGGACAGAATAACGATTATTCTATAGGCTAGTTTCAACAAATAATTCACATGAAAGAAGACAAGAGAATCACCAAAAAACACAAAGAAAATGCCTCTAATGTTCAATTCAAAATTATCAATATTCAATAATCACCAAATCAACTCACAAGCCGGGCTGTAATAGTTGAAAATCGATTGTATCATAATTTTACCAAAAATAACAAAATCCCAATAATCATGCCAAAATTAAATACGTAATAAATGAAGTAATCTGTAAAAAATCTGGCTCAAATCGAATTCAGAATCACTTCAAAAACATGAGTAAAAGAAATATTACCATAAAAGAAAAAAATAACTAAAAATAGGAAATTAGAGGTAAAAATAGTAGAATTTGGCCTTGAAAATAATGCACACCGAGCATTGCTGGGTGTCCACGACGTGCGCGCCAAAAAGATCTTTCCGAATTCATGTCATATATGCGACTCTGATACCTGTAATTAAATTTATGGCCAAAATATTGAAACATGCCCAAAATTGCCCAATCAAGAAAAGATCAAGATTTCCTGCTCTTTTTGCGTTGATTTGCCACCTCAAGGTATTTCAATATAGTCAACGTGTAGTCTGACAACTCAACATCATCTGACTTGGATCCTATTGCATCACATTGTTGTCGCTTGGTAAACAAAAGAAGGATTCTGTTATGTTATTGAATAGACTAATTGTTATTGTTTTGGTGGTTGTGAACAGTTATATTCTTTTGCAGGTATACTGTAAATTTGACAATGTTCTTTCTTGACAAGAAGTTGTCAAGTTAATATTAGCATTGCATTAGCATCTTCTTTTTAACTTATTTACACATTAGGTTCTGGTGGAATTCAAACTTCTTGCCGTTAGTAGCATCAACATTTATCCTTTCCTTTTGAGTTAGTAATATATTATTTTTCTCTTTTATTAATTATTTTTATTTAAAAATTTATTTAGATATATAATTTTCAAACGTAAATATCTCTTTGACTGTCGGATAAATTTAATAGTCCAATAACAAATCTGATATTAATAACACCATTCAGATAGATTTACAATTTTTGATGTAAAATGGTTTGTTTATCTCATTTCCTCCAGCATTTTATTTTCTTCATTTTTATTCTTTTTATTTTCCCAACTGGGCACACGTGTGCCCTTACTAGTAATATATATATAATATACGACAAAACAGACCAAACATTACATAATCACATATGGAGATAGCCTCATTTGATATTTTTCTTTTTTTAAAGAAGATGATGTTCTTAAATTTATTGATAGCCCTCACTTGTAACGGAAGAAAACCGTAGTTACAAGCAGATACGTAGAAGCTAGTTACATATAGTCATAAAGGACCAAAACCCAAACATTCAAAAGATCTAAAATAACGCAATAACAAACAACTATCAAAAGGTTACAAGTCAATCAACAACAAAGCATACCTTAAAAACCTAAAGGAAAAGAACCTTATTCGATGTATAAAACAGAAAAAAGAGATAAAAGAAAACGAAAATTGAATAGCAAAAAAAGGCACATTACTTAGTGAACGGACGCCTTGTAGCTACGTCGTGGCACCTTCCTAAAGGTAGAATCTAGAAGATCAAAATACAGCAGAAACTGCATCACAGCAAATAAAGTAACTGGAATGCAGGTTGCAACATACACTGTATACGCCACATACTTTAACTTATTGTCTATCACAAAGAGATGTCCCGAGCAGAAGGAAATCAGCATCGCAGCTATGGAAAAGAACAAGGATGTTAAACCTATCAAGAGCTTCATTGGCAAGTCCTTTGCGAAATCTCTTGCTTTATACCTTGATGTTAAGATGGAGAGGAACGTGACCAAAGCCGTGATCGAGAAGAAGAGTGCGATGAGTGATGAGATGGCAAAGAGGTGGAATGGCGTTTTGTTTTCCAATGTTGGACTGCCATTATCCTCCTTGAAGCCTCCAGGAACTGCGGTGGAGGTGGCAAAGGCCACAGTGGCTATGAGTGCAGCGACAACGGAGTAGGCTTCAGAGGTTTTAACTAACCATTCACCACCTTCCTTGACGAGCTGCGTGTGATCCTGGATGAATAGTTCCTCAGGGGTCTTGTCGTCTGCGTTGCGGTGGGTAAGTAAACTAGAGGGGATATTGGGCCCTCTCACGAACTGCATGCAGAAGCCAAGCATCAAGTACGTACACATGACAACAATTAATTATTACAAATATATATATGTATATAGTTTTTTCTATATGCATACGTCAAACCACTTGATTTCATATTGCATTTGCAAGGCTTCCCCGGCAATCTGCCAAGGCCTATAGTTTCCACGCATAGCCGCGAGATGAGCTACATTATTCTTACTTTCATCCACCACCCGTAACACGCTGGATTTGACCAGTATATTTTCTTTTAGCAGGATTTGAAATACATGTGGTTGTCTGTTCTGCACCGCCAACAACATTGCATTCTTGTTTTTTTCACTCACGTCATGTATATATGGCTATTGGAAACTGTTCCAGAAGTTTCTCCACAATTTCGGAAATGCCATTTCCAGCAGCGATTAATATAGGAGTCTCTAGTCCCTTCCTACCTATATATTAACCAGAAAGGTCAGTAATATATTTATTTATTTTTTCAAATATTTTAAATCTGTTAATTATTAAAAAAAAAATCTTTATATCATATTACCATGGATCCAACTTTCATCCCATTAAGTATGATGTGCATGACACATTTATTACTATTAAATAATCATTTATTACATGTTTTTTTTATCATCTAATGATGATAAATGTATCACATAATATGATTAAAATAAGATGAGAGTAATATAGTGTATAGCATTAATCACAAATTCTATTTTCCAAACCAATTTATATTCCAAAAAAAAAAAAAAAATAGGATTGATGAGAGTTGAGTTATTGATATGAGAATATTTTTTTTCAGGCGAGAATTTTCTTGGAAATGGAAGGTAATGATCTAGTTTGTTTATTTTCTGAGGATTGAAGATGTTGATCTAATTTGGTTAAATAATTATTTTTAGCTTGGTGTTACAGTGACAGGTTAATGATTTAATCCATATCAATTTTAAGAATAATAGATGGTGCGGATAGAGGAAATGATTCTTATTGATTTCGAGGATGTAGGTCTAGTGATGGATATGGTTATGATGATCACCTGCACATTTGGAGGATTATTGGTTTTGGCTAAGGGTGCGTAAGATTGATGTATAGTAGTGGTGAGTGGTTATGGATTTCGGAGAGTATAGGTCCTAGTCTCATTTGGTTTGGAAGAAGTGGTTTTGGTTGGTGTGGAAGAGGAGTCGACACAATAGTAGTAATTCAAGAGACCTTGGCTTGGAGTTTTTGGTGAGTTGATCGAAGTGTGCAATTGAAGTGGGTTACTCAATGAATCATGGTTGGGAATAGTTATTGTAATTATCTTCAGGAATTAATTGTGACTTGAGGTTACCTAGAAATTTAAATTTTTGAGGCTATACTTTCTTTGGAGATTGAACATCCAGTTGGTTGAATTAAGGACATTGTTATTTAACTTGAAGAGAGATTGATGGGTCGTCATATTTGGTGTATGATAAGATCTTGGAAGTTGAAGTTTAGACATTAGCGATGAATAATATGATCAAGTATGTGAGTTAATCAAGTACTAGAATCCTTGGGTGATTTGCATTGGCTTTTGGTAGATTGAAGATTTGATCAGTATGGTTTGCCCTGAGGTTAATAGTGATGTGCTATTGAAGGAACTAGTTGTGTTAATACTAGCTTATTGGAGTAGAAATAGGTGGGCAAGTTACCAAGGAATTTTTGATAATGTTTTGGTGTAGTCGATGGTGGTTTGTAATGAGTTTAGTCACCTCTAGATTAGATGTTGTTCAGAATGTAGATGATGAGCTTTCGGGTTTAGGTTGTTAGGTAGAAGTCTCTAGGCACTCTTTTTGATTCGCTAGGTTGGAATTGAGTCTTTTAAAGTATGCTTCTTATTGTAGATGAGATGAATGTATTTTGGGTTGAGGTTGCTTATTTTCAATTTGAGATGTTGAGGTTGTTTGATATTGATTTTCTGTCAATGATCATGAGTGTATTTTATGGAATTTGATTTTGATCAAGGCAGCTGGAGTTAGTTGAGGAATTTGAGTTTAACTCGTGGTTTTGGGAGAGAGTATTTTTCTACCAAATTGTGATAAGAGTTTTGGTTAGTAGGAATGGAGCCACCTTGTACTCGATGGTGTTAGTTTCATGAGGACGTAAGTTTTATGCATGTGGCGAATATCAGAGTGCGCAGCAGAAGTGTGGTATTTTTGTTGTAGTCAGGAGTTCAAATTGTGCTGATTTGAAAAATTAGTGGTGACTTGAATTTTGACAAGATACATGTAATTGAGGATTAATCATTTGGTTGTGCAATTTGTTATTGATGGTTAACTTTGAAAGTGGCTATTAGGTTTCCAATAGTAGAATTCAATGAAGGTTTAGAAGTTGGAGCATAGGAGTTGATTGAGGTTGGCACATATTATTGTATGGATCTATTGATCATTGAAATTTATTGGATGTTGTATTAAGGTTCTCAAGGAAATGAGATTTTTGGATAGCAGTCACTCTAGGAATACTGGTCGTGATGTGTCATTGGGGGACTAAAATGAGTATGTTGGATATCGTCATGTTTATTGAGAAATGTGCCAGGTGCCGTCAAGTTAAGGCTGAGCATCAAGGTAGACTTCAACCTCTCCCTATTCCTGAGTGGAAGTGGGATAATATTTCTATAGATTTTGTGGTAGGGTTGCCGAGGACTCCTAGTGGGAAGAACTCAATTTGGGCGATTGTTGATTGGTTGATCAAGAGTGCTCATTTCTTGCCCATTAATAATACTGACTCTTTGGGTAAGTTGACTCGATTATATGTCAAGGAGATAGTGCGTTTGCATGGAGTACCCAAGAGTATCGTGTCAGATCGGGACTCGCGATTCACGTCCCATTTCTGGAAGAGTTTACAGGCAGCATTAGGCACTAAATTGAAGTTTAGTTCGGCGTATCACCCCCAAACAGACGGTTAATCAGAGCATACTATTCAAGCTCTTGAGGTTATGTTGTGGTCTTGTGTCATAGAATTTCATGGAAGTTGGGAGAATCATCTGCTGCTATTTGAGTTTGCTTATAATAACAGTTTTCATTCCTCCATTCAGATGGCCCCGTATGAAGCTTTATATGGACGGAAGTGCAGATCGCCTTTATGTTGGGATGAAGTTGGCGAGAACAAATTGCTTGGGCATGAGATAATTCAAGAAATGAAGGATCAAGTTCAGTATCAGGAAAAAGATGGCTGAAGCGCAAAGTCGCCAGAAAAGTTACGCAGATACAAGAAGAAGAGACTTATCCTTTGAAGAAGGTGATTGGGTTTATCTTAAAGTCTCTCCTATGAAATGCGTTAAGCGCTTTGGTAAGAAAGGAAAGCTTAGTCCAAGATATGTTGGCCATTTTCAGATCGTAGAGAAGGTTGGGTTTGTTGCTTATAGAGTGGCCTTGCAGGACTATTTTGGTGGTATGTTCTTAGTCTGCTCTTAGTTGAATCTTATTCCTGTCTTAGTCTTAATGTTGACCTTGCCAATTTCGATGACGAAATTTTTTTTAAGGGGGGAGGATGTAACACCCCGTATTTTAGTGTATTTTTATTGAATGATTAATTTTATTTTATTCAAAATTATTCTCTTGTTTTAAAATTATTGGATTTTAATTGGATTATTTTTTAGGATTTTTTAATTGGTGAAAATTAATTTTATGTGCTTTCTTAATATTTATTTATTGTTGTGCATTTAAATTGTTTTTCATATTTAATTAATTACTGTGAAATTTAATTATTTCAATTTGACTTTACCATTACGTTTAAATTATTTTATTTAACTTGTGGTTTTAAAAGCATCTCCGTTGGATCATTTTTGTGACCCAAGTTATGAGGATTGGACCTCATTTCTTTTCCCTCTATTTTTCTTTCCTCTCCTTTTCTTTTCTTTCTTTTCTTTTTTCTTTTTTTTCCTCCTTATTTCCCCTTCTCCCGCGCGCGAAGCGCAGCCCCTCCCTCTCTCTTCCCGTGCGTCCGTCGTTCACCCTCAACCCACCGCTGTCGCGTCGCCGTGGCCTTCACCGCCCAGCCCAGCAGCTCCGCCACCGGCCGGCGACCACCCCCATGAATTCCAGCCTCCCTTGAGCCGCCGTGAGCCCCTACGCACGGTTGGAAGCCGCGGCACTCTTTCCGTCGCTGCGCCGCCGTCGCACCACCATTGGCCACCATCTTCCTACCACTTCATCCTCGACCTCTTAGCAACCCATTACAAATTAAGCACTATCGATCCATATTACAAATTAACAATCTTATTAAGACAAACATTCGGATTTTGTTTCTTGTTTGTAATGCTTTAAATATTTTCAGAATATATATTGGAGCTACATATGATGATCATGGTTCTGAAAGTCATTTCTGAAGTTGATGGGAGTTCATGCATATATTGTTAATTTCTCATTTGAGCATGCTTTCAAACATACAGTACTCATGCATTAATGCTTGCCTGTATCTCCGGGCTGTTTTTCAGGCCTCTCTTCATCTTTTAGTTCTCTAACCACCTTACCTCTGATCATAGCGAGTACTGGCAGAACTACTCGAGAAAACAAAAAACGTTCAGTCAGTAGTACTGCATGTATAGCAAATGAATCTTGACAAGATAGAATTACTTAAGCTGTTAAATGCAACTTGAAAGGAGCAAGCATTAAACTTTCAGCTAACTTTCTTCGTATCATCAGAAACATGAGTACACCATCTTAATTAATATTTCTTCAAATTTAAGTTTTTTACGTTGTAAAGTTAAAATTAATACTATAAAAACCGTAAATACAATATTTTATGAGGATGTTATATGAGTTGCCTAATTTAAATAAGTTCAATTTGCTTAATAAATTAGCACAAACTTTTTAGATTAAAAGTACGTGCTTTATTTAAATAACTTAATTTTTCTATTAAAGTGATTTAAAGGCTATTAATTTAATTAAGCACTTTTTAAGACTCCAACCACAACTCCAAACAGGCCCTATATATGTTTCTATTTGCAACCCAATTTGCCTAGCTTTGCTGGTATATAGGAAATAATTACCAGTTAAGAAAAGAAAAAAAAGTGACATACCAAACGATCTAACAAAACCCCCAAAGATTAGAAAGAAGTCGATGCAAGTTTTGTAGTTCTCGGGATAATATTGATCCAGCGCCTTCCCTTCTTTCGGGTGATCAACATTTTGTTCCACTTCGTGCTCATCAATAAGTATACCTTGCAAAGTAACAGCAAAGGATAAGTCATAAAATACAGAAAAAATCATATATCCTACAAGAATAATTCCATACATTCATTTCATGACCACTTTAGTTACATTCTTTCATATATATACATACATATATATATATATGTATGTATATATACCTCGTTGTTGTCGAATGATCGCTTTCTTTTCATTATTTTTTACTTAATTACCTACCAATATATCACTTGATACTAAATTTGGAGATGATAAAATTATAATGTTTAATTTATGAATTTCTTTCCATCTAATAATTAGATAGCATATCACAAAATAATGAAATGGCATGGTACTAGGCTTTCTAATTTATCAAATGGCATACTGTACGTGTCAAATATGATAAAAGAAGAAAATTTCAATTATATATATATATATATATATATATATATACTGGTCCAATTCGGTTTAAACTGGTTTTCAAAATATGAAAATCAGTATTGTACCAGTTTCAATTATTAAGGATGGGTATCAGAATTACGCATATAACCCCAATTCAGAAATCTCTTTTCGGCATGTTGGAGTTACCACACATACGCTTGTTGATCCCCATTCCAAATCCAAAATCAGTCATTTTCCTTCAAGTTGTCAATTAAAGTTAATTTTGACAAGTGAAATTATCAAACAACTCAACATTTTGCGCAAGACGAATACTACGAAGTTGATCAAGTTAATAGAGAGAATGATCTTGTAATTAGTGTCGGCTAGCTAGATTCTACATGAATATGCTAACTTACAATTACAATATAATTAAGTTCTCATGCATCTTACGTTCTGTTTCACTTGAAACAGGCTAGGTATAATCCATTTGGTGCAAAAATATGGAATATCTTAAATGTCATTATTATTCTAATAAAGATTAAATTGACAAATGAAATGATTAAACCTGCTTCCAACATTTTACACGACTAAGATTAATCCTATGAGCTTTGCTACACACCATACACCACACATTTAAAAAAAAAAAAAAATGGTTTTATTCTTTTTACACTACTTATTGAAGATACTATCATTTTAAATTGATGGATACATACAGTTATAAATGATTGTTTTGCAGAATCCATGAAGTAGACTCCCGCTTGGGAAAGCCGAAGGCTTCTCCGCTAGTAGATGGAGAGGTGTGATTCCTTTCTTATTGACAGCATTTGCAAGTACTTTCCCTGCAGACAACTGAATTATTCGCAATGCCAAATCTGTCGACATATGAAAAACGAAACATGAATTCCAGCTTTACCCATGCATCTAATTAATTAATGTGATATTTATTATACATAAAATCAAAAATACAATAATAATAATATTATTACTCACCAAAATGGTCTTCAGAAATGGCGTAGTGAAGAATCGTGTCACCAGTACGCGGATTCTTGGAACAACCGTGACGCTCACCATTGGACCAACACAAATCGTAAAGACATTGGAAGACTTGTTTTTTACCGAAGAGCACTGCCGTGAAAAGAGGAGACTCTCCCTCATTGTTACGTTCTCCGATTAATGAAGAAGGAACACTTGCTATGGACTTACGCATGGCCACATTCCCCACCACTACAGCAAGATGGAGAGCGGTATTCCCTCGATTGTTTCTAAGTTGAAGAGACTCGAAATTTGGTAGATCCCGCGAAATGATCTTTATCATTTCTTGGACCGTCTTTTCTTGGCCTTCGGAGACAGCTAGGTGTAATACTGTGTCATTTGTCTTGGTGACCCTGGTCATTAGAAGAAATGGGTTTTCCGTAAGTTTCTCAACGACACCACCCCATTTCTTATTCATGGCCATTTCGAACAAAATCTTCGCAATTTCTTGATTTGGAGCACTGGAACCTTCGATGAAGGAAAATTCCATTTTTCTCTAGGATCAAGATTAATGACTCTACTGGTGCTGGCGCTAGTGCTAGCTAGGGCTGGGTGCAAGTGTGCTGATTTATACTCGCGCAGACACGTAAGCACAGTCCTCTATCGGAGGCTGATCAGTCAAGTGCTACTGCATACACGCGCACACACGTAATTAAGCACAGTACTGATCTATTAACGGTGTAAAAAGGTTAAATGCAAATTCAATAAAAGAGTTTTCATTGATTTACACAGAGTTATCTCAATTTTTAGGATTTATAAAACTAATTATATATGAATTTGATGAAAAAACTTGCGATTAATTACAATCACGCCTCCAACGACTCTAAAAAATTTGCTATGTACGTATTCCAGTTTCCCAAAAGATAATATTGTTAAATTTGAAAAAGGACTTTTAAAGAAAACGCATATCTAAAAAATAATAATTAGAGATAATTTAATAGAAATAAAAATACATTAATTAAAAATGACTTTATATAAATTTTTAAATAAAATACTTTTAGATAAAAAAAAGCGAAGATCATCGAAAAGTCTTTTTTTAAAGATCATTTAGTACCATTCTATTTTATGATTTTATTTCTATTTTATGAAAAAAAGTATTCATTTTTTTGTTTTTTAATTTTTATACAGTACTTTTCAGATTTTTTTTAATTATTTTTTAAGAGTATTTATGTCAAAACTTTGCTGAATGCATGGGTCATGATTGAGGCTTTTGGTATTTTTGGGGTAATTGCAAGTATTAATATTCTAAGGAGGTGATTACAAATTGTTTAAGTAATTTCTTGGAAATTTGTATTCTTTTCAAACGGGAGGTGAAGGCAATACTGATTAATTCAGATATATAGGCCCCGCCAGACTTGGGGGCTTCAAAGCAAAGTATATATGCTATTGTACAAAGAATTATGATCCACCACGTGCATCATGCCTTGAACACTGACCGCATTAATTTCAAGCTCTTCTCTTTTTTAAAAAGAAACAAAGGAGAATGTCTTACAACCTCATTAAATCGGAAGGTTGCATGCCGACATCCTTCTTTTATACTACTTAGTACGTAGTACTTAATCCTTCATTTTTCTTTAAAAAAAAAGTAAAAGGGAGTTCCTCGTGTTTCAGTACAGTAGTCTAGTACAAGATTACCACTGCATGCCAGGCTGCCACGTGAATTTCATTAACCTGTTAGATTAGATGGGCGAAATTAGTAATTAAGGATGTGTTATTTCTAAAGAATAAAAAAAATGTCTGGGTCAGGACTCGTTTGGTTAGGTAAATCTCATTTCATTTTATTTCATTTAGTTAATATTATAAGTTTTTGAAATTTTAAAACAAAATATATTAAATAATTAATCAACTTTTTTAGATTCTAAAATTAAAAATATATTATAATAATATTTTATTTAATTTATAACTTTTATCTAATATCATATGTGTAACTAAACAATGCCTTAATGACCAATTTTTTCTTTAAAAAATAATAAAATTAATGGTAAAAAATAATAAAAAATTATAAATGCAGTTACTTTTGTATACGTATTTTTTGCCCACTAGATCTATTGATATGATTGACTGTATGTAGCATTTTTTAAAAATAATAGCAATAGAATTAATGGAAAAGAGATGAATGGGAAGAAGAAGAAAAACCAGAGAGAAAGGTCAAAGATTAAAAATTTATGGTCTCAATATGTTGAACACAAAGCTATATAAATGACTTATTTTTAGCAAAATCATCAAGAATATATAATAAAAGTACGTAGGCTTTTTCAGGCACTCCAAATATATATATAATATTGACTTTTTCTTTTTCTTAAGAACGTGAGTATTATTTTGAACATGATTTTAAGAACATGAACATTATTTTGACTAAGAATTAACATGATTCTTAAGAATCTTTTTTTTCTTTCGCTTCTACTTTAAACAGATTGTTTTTAGTTTAAATATTTAATATATTCAACTACAAGATCATATCATAAGACAGACACATCGACTACATATATAAATTAGCTTAATTTTCTAATTCCAACATGCATGCTACTTTGGAATTAGCTGGGGATGGGATTTTTCTGAAACTAGCCAAATTACTAGCCCGCCCAAAGTCATAAACAACGTTTTTGTACGTTTATGGTAAAATCATCCAGATCGATCAATAGGGTACGTATTGAGCGTTTTCTAGCTAGACACAAGGAATGACTTTTTTCTTTGCTAAAGAATAATAGATCAACTGCCAGGTACGTACGTAGGATAAAAGCAGGATCATCATGTGGCCGGCAACCTTCTGATTTAATCTTGTGCATGCGTCGAAGTTTAGTGCTTTTTTCTTTATTTAAAGGTTGTGTGATATCTCCTAATCATCGGTTCTTTTTAAAAGGATATACTATTGGATAATGATAAGGTTATTATTTTTTTATTATTCTTTTTGTATTTAATTTTTTAATTTTTAATTTTATTTAATTGTTAAAGAAGTGATTATTAGTAAAATTATATATTTTTTTAATTTTTTCTTAATGATTAAATATGTTAAAAAATATTTAAAAAAAATGATAAAAAAAAAAAAAAAAACTTCAAATACGTTATAAATAGTAAATGGATATATAGTAATTAAGAGGGTAGTAACCGGCCTATCACTACCCATAACTATTACTATTTTGTCCAAAGAGAAGAGCTTGAAATTAATACCTTTTTTTCTTTATAGGAAACATCAACTTCATTAATAAAGAAGAGCTCGAAATACCTAATTACGTGTAAAAGGAGATATGAGGATGATTCATCTATATATACGCATGCAACTTTAACAGTACATGATATATTCTTTAGAAAAGACTTTGCCCATTCCCTTACTAATTTTCGTCCATATGCTTTAACGAAATCACATGACATTTTTTTTAATTTAAAATACACTGAAATTTATAATTTTTTTTTTAAAGTTCAAGTCAAAAAGAAAAATTAGGATTAACTTTAATTAACACGGGTCGTTGTATATATATATATATATATATATATATCTAATGAGTGGCGTCTTGTACCGTTAAAAAATAATAGATGGTTAACGAAAATACTTAAACAAAAGTTTTTTCAAACAAACTTAGTTTTATAAATCCTAAAAATTAGGATCAGTCCGTGTAAATCAATGAAAACTCTTGAAATGAATTTTATTTAACCTTTTGACACCACTATTAATAGAGGACCGTGCTTACGTATTATAAATGCGTGTGTATAACAGAAAGCACTGTTAAATATTTTAACATGAACATTAATAATTGAATTTTTGATTTTATATATATAATCCACAATAATAAAATAATGCTAATTAAACACGTACCTTTCTCCGTCTATTTGATAAAGAATTTGATCTGACTATGAGAGAAGGATCATCTAGGCAACAGCCTTCATACTGTCTCTCGATGGCTAGAGGCACTCTGATGTTGTAGGTGAGAATCCTTTAACTCCCTCAATGCTATTTATAGACTTCTGGCCATCAATAAATCTAAGATTTTGTGTTTGATTGTGATTAGAGATGTAGAATTAATCTTATTTCTGAAGAGTTTTTCTTATCTAATTATAACTCTTCTATTAACTAATAAGTTTTGAGCTATTCAAAACTCTATCAAGATGGGTGTGTGGACACAAAGTTTAAATAAAACTCTTACATTCTCTCACTTGGCCCATACGCCCATAAATAATATTTTTCATTCATAGGTTTATTATAAGAAATAAACCCTAGTCCTTTTGGAGTATAGGCCATGTGGTTTGAGCCTTCCATTGGGGCGTTACAAATGGTATCAGAACCTATTCCAACCAGAAATGTGGGACTTGAGTCGTGCCACCTACAATGGACAAGCCCGACGAGGACGTCGGAAATTTAATGGGGGTAGATTGTGATACCCCATATGATATGGATAAGGGTAGGTGGTGTATGAGATCCCACATTGCTTGGGAATGAGAAGTTTTTGCTCTTTATAAGGTTCTAATGAGGCTCGAATTGTATCATTGACTAGTCCTTTTGGAGTATAGGCCATGAGGTTTAGGCTTTCCATTGGGGCGTTACAAATAGTATCAGAGCCTATCCTAACCAGAAATGTGGGACTTGAGCCGTGCCACCTATAATGGATAGGCCCGACGAGAACGTCGGGAATTTAAGAGGGGGTAGATTGTGATACCCCATATGATATGGATAAGGGTAGGTGGTGTATGAGATCTCACATTGCTTGGGAAGGAGAAGTTCTTGCTCTTTATAAGGTTTCAATGGGGCTCTAATTGTATCATTTATTAGTCTTTTTGGAGTATAGGCCATGTGGTTTGGGCCTTCCATTGAGGCGTTACACTACACCTATGCTATTAGCTAGTTTTTTAGACATGTTTTAAACTGCAAAGAAACTCGTTCTTCATTAGTTAACAATACAAATCGACCATTGGCGAAAGGGTATAAAATTTGCACGAGACAGAACGTACAAACAGAAAGAGTACTATTCGAGCATTAATTTCACATCATGCACACAGAGCAAATAGTTTTTATTTTTTGTCAAAAGCCGATCATACACATGCATACGGGAACATGACAAATAGAACTTTTTATTTGATGAAATGGAAATTAAAATAGAGAAGATAAGGGGGAAAAATGGATAAAAAGGGACATTAGAGAGTTGGCTTGTAGCTTCGTCGTGGCACCTTCGTAACGGTAGCATGTATAAGATCAAAATATAGCGGAAACTGCACTGCAGCGAAAAAAGTTACTGGTAGGCACGTTGCTGCATACACTGCAAATGCCACATATCTTAGTTCATTTTGTACCACAAAGAAATGTCCCGAGCAGAATGAAATCAGCACCGAAGCTATCGAAATGAACAACGATGTCAGACCTATCAAGAGCTTCCTCGGCAAGTCCTTCCCAAAATCTCTCTCTTGGTGCCGTGATGTTAGGATGGAGAGGAACATGACCAAGGCCGTGACCGAGAAGCAGAGCGTAACGAGCGATGAGATTGCAAAAAGGTGGAATGCAGGTTTGTTTTCCAACGTTGGAGTGCCCGTCCCCTCCTGTACACCTCCGGGAACTGTGGTGGAGGTGGCGAAGGCCACAGTGGCTATGAGTGCTGCGACGACGGAGTAGGACTGGGAGGTGCTAGTTAGCCACTCCGCACCTTTCTTGACGAGGCGCTTGTGAGTTTTGATGAACACCTCCTCCGGGGTCTTGCCCTTCTTGTTGTAGCGGGGCACAAAGTTGGAGGGAATTGAGTCGGTAACAAACTGCATGCCTGAAGCCAAGCATTCAATATGCGTTATCTTATATTTATATATATATATATATATATATATATATATATATAATGCTAAAATTAATTGGCCCAATTGATCATCTATGAGTATGGTAATCGAAAATGAAAAATATTATTTTTTACTTTTTAATTATCATGATCTTTTGATTCCTTTCATTATTCCTTGAACTGACATGAAATGGTTTGCAGATGATTTAAAAGTGAAAATCAAATTTTCAATAATTTGAGGCTTTGTCAAGACGAAGTGATGAAAGGATAAAAGGGTACGTAATAGAACAAAAATATTTTTGATCAAGAATTTTAATAATCACCATTTATCCTTAAAGTTTAAACTGATAACTGAAGAAGTCAATTTAATTATTTCCATTGAAAAAATTATATTCATCATCCCCACACATCAAACACCATATTTTTTTTTTCTTTTACTAAATGTGTGGTATATGGATGATGAATTGAAGAATTCAATAAGTTTAAGAAGAATAAAACCAAAAACTAAAAATAAAAATTTTAAAAACTAAAAAATAAAAAAAGTGTGGTGTGTGGGGATGATGAGTAGCAAAACTCTTTCCATTATCTTCTTAATTAAACAGGGTAAAGCGTAGAGTCAGGTTTGAACTTAGAACATCTATTCTAATACCATGTGAAATCACCACTTGTCCAAAAAATTTATACCGATGATAAAAGGTAAATCTAGCTAGTTATTTGCATTATATTCTTAACAATTATCACAGAAAACTAATACCCAGAAAACTAATACCATATATTATTGTTTCATATATATATATATATATATATATATATATTACCTCATACCACTTCATTTCCCATTGCATTTGCAAGGCTTCGCCGGGAATTAGCCAAGGCTTATAGGCTCCAAGTTTGGCCGCGAGATGAAAGGCACTATTCCCGTCGTTATCCACTACCCGGAACACACTATCTCTGATCAGGATATTTCTTCGTAACAAGAGTCGATATATATGGGTTGTCTGTTCTCCACCGCCACCAACACTACATTTTTGTTCTCTGCGTTCACGTCATGTATGGCAACCGGAAGCAATTCTAGAATTTTCTCCACCATTTCGGCAATGCCATTTCTAGCAGCAATTAATATAGCAGTCTCCTTTTCCATTTCCGCATTCATTTCCTTCCCTGCAATATTATATTAATGCAAAAGGTCAGTAAAATAACACCAATAATAACAAGGAAGAGGAGGATTGAATTTGATCCTGGGGCCTGTTATGAGGGATGATTGGAATTAAGTCTGGTATGAAGAGTGGCCAACGCACTACAAGAAAACTACTGCTTATTTGTGGTCAGTTATTTCCTGCGAAAATGATTATTTCTTATTAAAATGAGTTTGTTTTTAATGCAAATAGTCATTCTCGTCACAAATAATCATTCATAAATGCTTGTTTTTCTTGTAGTGATACTACTTTATGGACTGATTCATGATGCAATCAAATTGGTCATGTTTATAGTTCCTTTTACTAATCATTAAAATGGAAGTTACTTAAAGCAAAATTACTAAGTTATTTAGGAAGACAAATTCCATGCTCCCATAAGTATCCCTGATCAGCACAAAACTCCATGCTCCGAAGACAAGGGTCTTCTCCAGTGGTTTATTACCAAAATATAAGGATACTGATCAATTGGAAAGGGACTAACCATCCTCAAGCGAAGCTTTTTTCCCCACTCCGGTACGACTGTTTTGCTGGCCGTCGCTACCTTCAAGATTTCTTCCCATTTCACTGCTTCCTTCCACATCTTTTGATGTTTACAAGATAAGTTAACTCAAAAATACACACACACAGACACTCAAAAATACTAATTGCTAGCTAGCCAATTAATGCATGATCAGAAAGAAGTATATTATATATATTTAGGATCGTGCATGGCTTACCCTCTCTATTCTCAGCTTCAAAAGAATCACCATTAATACCGCTCAAGACACTTGAATATGGATTTGATTCGTCCTCATCTTCTCCGGCTAGTGTATCCAAAGGTTGCGAGGGCTTTGTGCCAGCGTGATAATATTCGTACATGTTAACACCCTTTAGAAGTTCGTTCATGATCTGAATCGATAATGTGTGCTGCTGTTTCTCTTCATATATCTTTCTTATCGTGGGAAGTCCTTATTAACATAATACACAAAATACCTTAAATTTTGAAACAAATGAATGCTGCTTTTTAAAAGTATAGTACTAGATAATAATGCATGCTCAGTAGAAATAGTTATAACTTTTGACGTTGTATACTGACATAAATACCTAGAGCAAGAAAGATCAGCATCATCCTGTTTGCAAGCTTGAAAAATTTGTAGCAAAGGCCATTATAATTAGCCCGAAAAATTTGAAACCTCCAAGCTGTTTCATTGGTGGCTTTGAATATTTCTGTATAAGAAGACGCATGTAATTCATGTTATAGTGTCAATATGCATGAGAAATGTTAAACCTACAAATAGAGTTATAATTAACAAGAAATTCTACAGTGATGTACTACAATTAATATATATTGTGAAATTACTTTTGTTATAAAATATATTTTATGAAATAATATTAGGTGATATATATCGATGTGTAAACTTATTTTTTATAAGTCTCTTTGTAAACCTAGCTAGCATATGATCTCGTGCCAAACAAAGAGTACGAGTTAATTCCACTTTCTTCATGATCAAGTTGCTTGAATAATGATCATTATAATATATATTTTTAAATTCATTATTGTTTTTATTATTTTCTTACTTGATTATGCTGAGATTATTTTCTTACTTCATATCTAATTTAGCTCGCTAAACTATTTAAATATGAATTTATAAAAATTAAACAGAAAATAATCTTCATGTACGTACCTTTTATATGACTTTTTATGACAAAATAGATTATGTGTCTTACATCTTATAATTTTTCGACAAACAAGTTAGAGTTTATAAAAATAGTTGATCCGTGTATAATCAAACTCGATCTAGTCGAGCTTTTACAAGTTGAGCTCGAGTTGTTTATAAACAATGTGGTTCATTTAAAGCCCGGTTATTGCATTAAACTGCTAATTAAAGCCGGTGTATATGGTACTGAACCGTACTCATAGCTCTATTCTGCTCTCAGCTGGTCATGCTCTTTGTCATCCTCGATGTTTATAAGAAATTCAAAGTTAAGAAAAGAAGGAAAACGAACGGCCAGTTACATACCAAATGTAATGAAATTCCAAAACAATCGAAAGAAGTTGACGCATGATCTGTAGTTGTCGGGATAATTTGGCCGATTCCTTTCATATTTGGGACGTCCTTGATCTACGGGTAGCATAGGGAGCTGGTGATCAAAATAATCGTGTGGTACCACTTCCTTGTGCTTATCATTAACATATATGCCTTCCAAAGTAACAGCAAAAGATAATTATAATCCACCAATTAATCCATCATATATATAAGAGAATTGCTAGCTAGCTATACATGATTCATATAACCTTTACCTTATATTCTTTCATCATCTTTCAAATTTGCATTAGATTATTTGGAAACTCTTTATTAGTTTTCGCACCATGTTAATTGCGCAATTAAAAAAATTAAATTGAAGACAAAGATAATAGAATTGTAAGCTAGCAGAATACTACGACATGATTAATTTAACAAAGGAGAAAATTAAAATTAAAATTAAAACTACAAACATAAAATGAGTAGTAGAGGTTTTAGTCTTCATTTTTTTTTTTGTATTTTCAGATTCCATTTTTTTAATATATATTTTTTAAATTTGTTTTAAAAAATACGTAGAACCATGTACTGTGGTACCACGTCAATAGAATAAAGTGATAATAAGTATAACTGAGACACGGCATAGTAGCAATATTTTTTTAAAAAAATAATCTTCTTTCCATTTAATACAACATCATTAAGATAATAAACGATAATGGTTTAATGATAATAAATTGCTTCTTAAATAAGCATAATAATATTCATACAATTATTTTACCACCCACAAATTATGTGTTAGAACTTCAATTTAAAATTGCATTATAATAAGGGATTAAATAATATTCCTTTACTTACAAGTTAACGCTTTACATTATTGTTGATATGCCGATTTATAAAATTAAATTATCTTGCAAAATATCAAACACTATCGTATCACCTTATATGCATGTCAATGGTATATATATATATATATATATATATATATATATATATATATATATATCTTTTGCAATTAAATATAATGTATCCAATTAATTTTTTTATTGGTATCCCTACTCTAAAACGAATGGATAGACCTGAATCATGATCATGAGCATGTAGTTTGTTTTTTCTTTTTTTCTTTTTTCTTTAAATGCTAAGCAGTGATGATACGGTGATACATACAATAATAAATGATTCTCTTGAAAAATCCAAGGCGGCTCCCGCTTGGGAAAGCTGAAGGCTTTTCGGCTAGTAGATGGAGAGGAGCGATTCCTTCCTCATTGACTGCGTTTACCAGTACTTCTCCAAACAATTTAATTATGTGCAATGCCAAATCTGTATATGAAGCAATATTAGTCGGTTAGGATCAATGAATAACCAGATGAAAAAAGATCACTTTACGTTAATTGTTCTTATTTGAAAATCGATCTAGATCAGATAGAAAATGAGTTTCATGAATCCCCACCAAAATGGTCTCCTGAAATGGCGCTGTGAAGGATTGTGTCACCATTCTTCCTCCTGGAGCAACTATAGACCTCATCCAACGTAAGCATCTGGGCAAGACATTGGAAAGCTTCTCTTTTACCAAAGAGAACAGCCATGAAAAGAGGAGTCTCTCCCTCATGATTTCGAAGAGCAATCAATGAAGTATCAACCACTGCTATGCGCTTACACATGGCCACATTCCCCATCAATGCAGCAAAATGGAGAGGAGTGTTACCTCTCTTGTTTGCAACTCCAAGAACCATTTCTGGATTTGGTTGCTCCGAAATGATCTCTGTCAGTTTCCGGACCGTCTGTTCTTGGCCGTCGGAGACAGCTAGGTGTAATGCTGTGTCCTGCAACCTGGTGATGCTGGAGACTAGAGCCAATGGATTTTCCATACATATATTGACGACCTCATCCCATTTCCCTAACATGGCCTTTTCAAACAAGGTCGTCTCCATTTCCCGACTCGGTGGCTCCATGAATGTGACGAAATCCATCTCTCTCATTTCTCCTACTACAATAGGATCGAACAGGGAAGAATGGATATATATATATATATATATATATATATAATATATTGAGAGCAGCCAATGACAGGAGTTCTAGCGCGCTCCTGTGCATTGAATTATGTATATCTCATCTCATCTCAAAATTTCTCATAATTACTTTCCAAATATTAATCAAACATAAATATTTTTCAATTTCAAATTTTTAATTTTTTCATCTAATCATTGTATAATTATTAACTTTCTCAAACCTTCAAACAAAATACAAAAAACCATAGAACTTCTCAAATTCTAAAATAAAAATAATATTATAATAATATTTTAACTTTATAATATTTTTTATGCAACTTTTTCACTCTGGTTCCTTTTTTAACTTGTAGTAAATCAACAGTGAATGATATAGTTATACAGTTTTGGTAATGCTTTTAGTAAAATTGACGTAAATCACTAGTGAATGATTTAGTTTTAATTTTTATTTTTAAAAAATTTAAAATTTGCAAGTCCAAAAAAATTATTTTAAAAAAATGATTCTTCAAAATTATACCCACACGCTCACTTTGAACACAATCATTGAAAAGTTTCTTACAATTTATTACTCAAACATATATATATATATATAATTCATAGAGATAGACCTCTAAAAATCAAATGAAGAAAGTATTTGATTCTTCAAAATTATAAGGAATCAATCTTAACATGACCTGTTGATCTTGGATAAATATGTGGATCATAATTATGGGACTATATACACTAACCATTGTTAAAGAATATAATGATGAATCGACTTGTCGTTTGGATTCGAAGATGAGTTGAGATAGGTTGTGAATAGTAGTGAGATTTGTGAGTTAAAGTTGATAAATAGTAGTGCATAGTAGTGGGATGACTTGAGATGATTTGAGATGACTTGCGAATACAAACCACCGAATGAATACAATATAGGAATTTAAAGCCATTTGAAATATTTATATGGACAGCAAAAATATATATAATAGACATATGAATTAAATATGCTTTTATCTTATACTTGAGCTCTCAAAATTCGAATAAAAATTTGAAAGTGACATTGATATGTAAAATACTATCTTGATTCTTGAAGATATATAGGCCCGCAAAACTTGGGCCTCAAAGGAAAGTATGTTCCAAGTTGCTTTCGATCATCACACCGAGGTATGTAATTCTTTTCTTTTATTTTAAACAAAAGAATTTTATTCTCACTTTTTAAAAAGAGAAGCAAAGGATATATATAATACGTGACATGTTTCGTACGGTCCTTTTGATTATTAATAGAGAAAGCTGCACGATGCGTGCTTCATGTACGAGATTACCAAAGGTGCCTAACTTGTTCTTTCTTTAACATACTTAATATTGTTTAATTATATATTATTATTTTTTAATTTCTTTTTGTTGTAGTACTTCTTAATCAATCTGGCCGTTATTGTTCATTTCCTGGTTCATGACTCCTGAAAAAAGAAAATTAAAAATTATATACAAAAATATCTGTTAACGAAATCTGAACATGAGAAGTAGAAATAATCCACTAACAAGCACTACAACAGAACATGCCTTTTTCGTCGCAAAAGATTGAGATCTGGTTTGTTTTCAAGATTAAAATTTAAAATTTTGAAAATTTCTTGTCTCATTATTACAACTTTTTTAAATTCTTACACAAAATAAAATAAACAATTCAACTTTTTCAAATCTCAAAATAAAAATAATATTAAAAAATATTTTATTTAATTTTTTAACTTTAATCTCAACTCATCTCATCTCATTTCTAAAAACAAATGAGGTAATTTTTGTATTGGGATGAAAATAAAGTATCTCAAGATCGTTCCAATATCACTATCTCAAAAAAAATATTTTAAGACAAAAATTTCAAATTCGCGCCAAAAAATTTATCTCACGTTCTCACTTTTTTCCCTCTCAATCCCATACGTACATCTCTAATAATATCTCATACAACTCAAAAAGCTGGCCGAAAGTGACATCGTTCCTTTTATCCTAATTAATTCACTCGATTGTAAAACATTCATCCAATTCATGATTCCAAGAAAAACGCTTCTTCACTTCAAGAAAACAACCACCAGTTGCGCGCAAGATCAACATTAACATTATTTCTTGAATTACTCGAGCAATTAGAAATGGTGTCTTGACCCCGTGGCCATCTTGTTCGATCTACCACAGTCCAGAGGTATGCTAGCTCTGTCTATATATTTAACACTCTCTAACGTAGTGTGGGCTAGAATATTCTCCCTAAATGAGTAGGCCCCAACACGATGAATATTTAATTAGATAGGAATAGGTTGTAGAATCAGAGTTCGAACTCATCCATACCTCTATTATGATATTATGTGAAATTACAACTTATTTCAAAAACTTAAGCTAATAGTTAGAAAGAAATAGATTTAATTATTTATATTATATTGTTAATTCACTCAAGTACTTGCACTTTCCTTCTATTTTAAGAAGAAACAAGTTAGCAGTTGCATGAATGGCATGAACTAGCTAAAGTTATATTATATGCTGATAGTTTTTCAGAGCAAGAGGTACAATATAAATGCAAAAACCCATTCTTTATCAATGAAACTAAGCGACCATAAACGGGCGATTTTTGCGAGATAGAACGACCCATTGCAGAGAAATCTAGCCCAACATTAATTTCATACATGATATGACCAACGATTCTTTTTCTATTCTTTCAAAAACAAATCACACATATGCACATGATAGAGAGATCAACTTTATTTGATAAAATGGAAAAAGAGAAAAGAGAAAGGAAAAGGAAACAAATGGGAAAAAGGACATCAGAGAGTTGCCTTATAGCTTCGTCGTGGCACCTTCGTAAAGGTAGCATGTATAAGATCAAAATATAGCGAAAATTGCACTACAGCGAAAAAAGTTATTGGCAGGCATGTTGCTGCATACACTGCAAATGCTACATACTTGAGGTTATTTTGTACCACAAAGAAATGTCCCGAGCAGAACAAAATCAACACCGCAGCTATGGAAAAAAACAGCGACGTTAAACCTATCAAAAGCTTCCTAGGCAAGTCCTTTCCGAAATCTCTCTCTTGATTTCTTGATGTTAAGATGGAAAGGAACATGACCAAGGCCGTGACCGAGAAGCAGAGCGCAACAAGTGATGAGATGGCAAAGAGCTGGAACGCGGGTTTGTTTTCCAGCGTTGGAATGCCGGTATCCTGTTAAGGCACCTAGGCACTGTGGTGGAGGTGGCGAAGGCCACGGTGGCTATGAGTGCTGCGACGACGGAGTAGGATTGGGAGGTTTTGGTTAACCACTCACTACCTTTATTGAGGAGGGTACTGTGAGTTTCGATGAACACTTCCTCTGGGGTCTTGCGCTCTTTGTTGTATCGCGGGACGAAGTTAGGGGAATGGACGAGGTCACAAACTGCATGCATGAAGCCAAGCATTAATTAGTATGTTGATCTATGTGTCTATAAACGTATATAACTGGCATTTAAGTGATCTCATAATCGAGAATAAAAAATATGAGAAATATTTTAACCACAAAAATATTATATAAAAATAAATTTACAAATTAGCGTAACTTAATGTAATATATCAGGTTGTATAACTACTTTTATTGTAATATAAATCTAATATATGACATGAAATCATATCAACTTATGGTTATAACATTTCTAAAAAAATATTATTCTTCATCCTTTTCTTATCTTACGACGTAACATGAAGTAATAATAGTTAATAGAATAAAGAATATGATTTCTCATTGAATATATTCGAGATCAACATATACCCGACAAAAAATTATTACCAATTTATAAGTTGTGTGTGTGTGTATATATATATATATAATTCTTATATATATATATATATATATATGTGTGTGTGTGTACCTCATACCACTTCATCTCCCATTGCATTTGCAAGGCTTCCCCAGGAATTAGCCAAGGCTTAAAGGCTGCAAGCTTAGCCGCGAGATGAAAGGCACTATTCCCTTCCTTATCCACGACACGAAACACGCTGTCTCTATTCAGGATATTTCTTTGCACCAAGAGTTTATATACATGGGGTTGCCTGTTCTCTACTGCCAACAGCACTGCATTCTTGTTTTCTGCATTCACATCGTGTATGGCAACCGGAACCAATTCCAGAATTTTCTCCACAATTTCGGCAACACCATTTCTAGCAGCGATTAATATTGCAGTCTCGGGTTCATTTTTCGTCGTTATTTTCTTCCCTGCTATATATTAACGCGAAAGTTTAGTACTTTAACAATAACATACAACAACATTTACGTTCGAAAACATTTCTCTCTCGTCCCATCGTAACTTATCTCATCTAATCTCATTTGCTTCACAAATATCATTCAAACACTTGAATTACTTTAAAACTAATAATTACAACTTTTTGAAATTAATAATATTGCAGTCTCAGGTTCACTTTTTGTCATTAGTTTCTTCCCTTTTATATATATTAAAGCTAAAGTTTAGTTAACTAATCTTAGATCGATCGAGAGACTTGACGCCCGTTTGGTTTTAGAGATGGTCTCAACTTATTTCATCTCATAGCATCTCAACATCTAAACATCATTTAAACATAAACACTTCAATTTCAAATTTTCAAAATTTTCATTTAATCATTATTACTTTGCCAAACTTTCCAACAAAATACCAAAAACAATTCAACTTTTTTAAATTTCAAAACAAAAATTATATTAAAAAATTATATTTTAACAGTATTTTAACTTTATAATATTTTTATTTAAACTTTTTTTTTCTCATTTCTCAAAACTGTATATATAATATATTTTAACTCAAACTATTTTATTAATATTCACAAACTATTTCATGATTATTTACAAATTTCTCATCTTATCTTATCGTAGTAACCAAATGAGATGGTGGACTTAGTTTGGAATTGGAATTAGCTAGGTACACACCATCCACAACGGACTCTCTACCAATCCCCCCACTAGAATTGGTTTGCTGTCTGATAGCTTCATGTTTCCTTCCTCCCTCGCCTTCTTAGTCTTTACAAAGGAAATTAAGTTAATTAATTGACCTAAAGCACAAGATTCGAATGAACTCCTCTATCTATATAAACTCATAACAGTTATAATTGGGAAGTTAATTAATTTGTACGCATATTAGAAAGAACTAGGAGTGATCGTGGATTGTTATACGTACCTTCTGTGTTCTCAGCTACAGAATGATCATGATTATTATCAAACGTCACATCTAATGGGTCTGTTTCATGCAGAACGTCTTTTCTGGGGGTATCTAATTTGGCTATATCCGACGGCTGTGAGGGCTTCTTCCCAGCGTGATAAAATTCGGACATCTCAACACCCTTTAGAAGATGGTTCATGATCTGAATAGACAGTGTGTGCTGCTGTTTCTCCTCGTATATCTTCCTTATAATGGGAAATCCTTATTAATGTAAGTATGTGCATGTGTGAGTATGTGCATGTGTCTATTCGATTCTTCTATGCATGTGTACCTCATACCACTTCATCTCCCATTGCATTTGCAAGACTTCCCCAGGAATTAGCCAAGGCTTAAAGGCTGCAAGCTTAGCCGCGAGATGAAAGGCACTATTCCCTTCCTTATCCACGACATGAAACACGCTATCTCTATTCAGGATATTTCTTTGCAGCAAGAGTTTATATACATGGGGTTGCCTGTTCTCTACTGCCAACAGCACTGCATTCTTGTTTTCTGCATTCACATCATGTATGGCAACCGGAACCAATTCCAGAATTTTCTCCACAATTTCGGCAACACCATTTCTAGCAGCGATTAATATTGCAGTCTCGGGTTCATTTTTCATCATTATTTTCTTCCCTGCTAATATATTAACGCGAAAGTTTAGTACTATATATAACATGAATAACATACAACAACGTTTACGTTTGGAAACAATTTCCCTCTCATTCCATCCCATCTTATCTAATCTCATTTACTTCTCAAATATCATTCAAACACAAATACTTTCAAACTAATAATTAAAACTTTTTCAAATTAACAATATTGCAGTCCGGTTCACTTTTCGCCATTATTTTCTTCCCTGCTATATATATTAAAGTTGAAGTTTAGTTAAATAATCTTAGATCGATCAAGAGACTTGAGGTCCCGTTTGGTTTCACAAATAGTCTCAACTTATTTCATCTCATATAACATCTCAAGATCTAAACATGCACCATTCAAACACAAATACTTTTATTTCAAATTTTCAAGTTTTTCATTTAATCATTATAACTTTGCCAAACTTTCAAACAAAACACAAAAAATAATTCAACTTTTTTAAATCTCAAAACAAAAATTATATTAAAAAAATCATATTCTAACAATATTTGAATTTTATAATACGTTTATTCTAACTTTTTTCTCTCATTTCCCACTTCATAAAACATCTTAACTCAAAATAATTTAGTACTATTCACAAATTATTTTACTACTATTTACAGGTTTCTCATCTTATCTCATCTTAGTAACTAAACGGGGCGGTCGACTTAGTTTGGAATTGGAATTAGCTAGGTACTTACCATCCGCAACGGACTCTTTACTAATCCCTCCACTAGAATTGGTTTGCTGTCTGCTAGCTTCATGTTTCGTTCCTCCCTCGCCTAATTCTTAGTTTTTAGAAGGAACTTAAGTTAATTAATTTACCTAAAGCACAAGATTCAAATGAACTCATAGCAGTTATAATTGGGAACTTAATTAGTTTGTACGCATATCAGAAAGAACTATGAGTGATCGTGGATTGTTATACGTACCTTCTCTGTTCTCAGCTTCAGAAGGATCATGAATATTATCAAACGCATCTAATGGGTCTGTTTCCTGCAAATCGTCTTTTGATCTGGCCGGCACTGTATCTTTGGGCGCTATATCTGACTGTTTTGAGGGCTTCTTCCCAGCGTGATAAAATTCGGACACGTTAGCACCCTCTAGAAGATGGTTCATGATCTGAATAGACAGTGTGTGCTGCTGTTTCTCCTCGTATATCTTCCTTATAATGGGAAAATTGAAAAGTATTTGTGTTTGGAGAAATGATATTTGTCCAAACTTTCAATTTCAAATTTTTAACTTTTTCAAACTTCCAAACAAAACATAATAAACAATTCAATTTTTTCAAATAAAAAGCAAATATAACATTAACAAATTATATTGTAACAATATTTTAACTTTATAATATTTTTATTCAAATTTTTCTCTCATTTTCCAAAACCTAAGAAAACATTTCAACTCAAACCATTTCATTATTATTCACAATTTCACAAACCATTTCACTATTATTTATAGATTTTCCATCTCATCTTATTGTCCAAATGAGGTTTAAATGTTCAATAAATGTTGTTAACAGTAATGTTAGATATTGTCTTGGGCTGATTTACAAGTGTTATGCACTCATTTTGAAAAAGAGTGGAGTTTACATATAAAAAACAATTAATTTTTTATATGGATCCCATATTTATATGGATCCCATAAAAAACAATTAAATCTTGAATTACTTACGGCATGAAAAAACCAGTTGGAAAATAATCGAGTCTTACTCGGCCTCTCTCAAAAATAAATAATCGTGCTGGGCCAATGACAGATCAGGAGATCGGCTTAAAAAGAGGTTTAGATAGTAGTTAAGTTAAAAAGAGATGAGATCATAAGAGTTTAAAGTTGAATAAAATATTATTAAAATATTATTTTTATTTTGAGATTTAAAAAAATTAAATTGTTTATTATATTTTGTTTGAAAGTTTGAAAAGATTGTAATAATTAGATGAGATGAATTAATATCAACTCATTATCCAAACAAAGCCTCACAACATTTAGTAAATTTAAGTATATTTAAGATTCAAATCTTTTAGACGAGTGATACTTTTATATCAGAATAAAAGCTCTATATTTTATCCAATTAATTAAGCATTTCACGTGATAAGTCTGCTCATTAAAAGGGAGAATTGTCCATACACAAATAGAAGTATTAATATATATTATAAAGGAACCAATTTAATTTTTTACATTAATTTCAAATTTCGAGACAGGTCTTGTCACATCACAAATTATTTTTTAAAGATATAAATTGATGGGTAGTAATAAATTTAGTTATTTAATATATATTCAATGGATTGTAAGTCATGAATTTTGGCAATAATAATTTGCTTATTCTGTTAAAAAAAGGAAAGAAAAAATATACAAATGCTCTAGATCAACCTATCATGCGCCTAGTTTATAATCACCCTCAAATTATCAATTTTGATATTCACTTTAAAACCACGTATCCATATATATAATTGTTGTTTAGTTTATGTAAATGCAACGGAAACAGTGTAAAAATAGAAGTAAAAGTGATCAGATTCGAGGTTGATATGATTGGCTTCCAAGAAATGGAATGTCGAGACGCGACTGATCATGAGACGTATAGAATACATAACGCCTTTTATTTTTGGGACAATGAGAAAAAATGAAAATGGTGTCCTTGCATTCCACCGACAAATGTAAATGTAAATGTAATTTTATTTTATTTTATTTTATTTTTTAATTATTTTTATATATTTTTATAAAAAAATTCGATTCACTAATAGTCACTTCTTCAATTATTAAATAAAAAAATTAAAAAAAGATCTATCTATTCTCAATTTAAATAGCATTTTCCTTTCTTCTGACATGTTCTATCGATCAAGTAGAAGACGTTTTTCAGAAAGTAGAAAATCATGAGCTATAATAAAAAATAATTTTTTAAAAAAAGGATGAAAAACTAAAGTATATATGTTAATGAGAAACAATAAGCTGCCCCCTTTGGTACTAGTGTTGTGTTGAAAATGTGATGCTTAATTTGTCTATTAATAAAAAAAGCCATGCATGAAACATGCATGATATATATCCTTCCCTTTTTCTTTTTTAAAAGTGAGACTATCGTTCTTTTGTTTAGGGAAAGAAAGCTAGAATTACGTACAGTAGTGTGAAAAGCAACTTGGAACATACCTTGCTTGGAGCTCCACGTCTTGCGGGACCTATCTCATAGAGATAAATTATGACAACCATTTAATTTTTTTTTTTGATAAATTGTTTAAATGGAAGAGATTTTTTATTTTTTTAAAAAATAGAGCTATGAAAGTATTATAATTGTACGGAAATACTCTTCAATAATTTAAAATATATGAGATTATAAAAAACAATTGTAAAAATTGTTGTGTCATGTCCGACATGGTATTTTTTACTTTGTGATGCATTTGATTCGTTAACAATGGTTGGTTTATGTCGTCCGATAAACTTATTTATTAGTTATGGATCTTATAATATTTATTATATATTATCAACATAAATTTTTTGGACAACATTAAAGCCTCGTTTGAGAATCTCTCTTAACTTATCTCATCTCATTTTCTTCCTAAACATCACTTAAACAAACGATTAGTGCTAGAGACAATTATAATTTGTTAAATGGATGCGCACTCATTTTGAAAATGAGTGGAATTCTCTATTAAAAATTAATTTTTTCATATGTGTTTCATATTTATTCATTTTTTTAAGAGAATTGATACATATATAAAGAGATTACACAAAGTAAACCTATAAATTACTGATGTGGTTTCATGGGATCCGTTAGATCTAGTTTAGAATAAAAATATCTTTACAATCTGACGTATCGCATCAAACCATATCAGTTTGTTGATATACTTTTGTATAATTCCTTTGTGTCTAAAGTATTTCATTTTTTTCAAAATGAGTGCGGCACTTGCGCAGTACTCTATTACTACAAATATCATTTCTCCAAACACAAATTCTTTTCAATTTCAAATTTTTAACTTTTTCAAACTTCCAAACAAAACATAATAAACAATTCAATTTTTTCAAATAAAAAACAAATATAACATTAACAAATTATATTGTAACAATATTTTAACTTTATAATATTTTTATTCAAATTTTTCTCTCATTTTCCAAAACCTAAGAAAACATCTCAACTCAAACCATTTCATTATTATTCACAATTTCACAAACTATTTCACTATTATTTATAGATTTTTCATCTCATCTTATTGTCCAAATGAGGCTTAAATGTTCAATAAATGTTGTTAACAGTAATGTTAGATATTGTCTTGGGCTGATTTACAAGTGTTATGCACTCATTTTGAAAAAGAGTGGGGTTTACATATAAAAAATAATTTTTTATATGGATCCCATATTTATTCACTTTATTTAAAAGAGTGTGCAACGCTTACGAACTCTATGATTGTAAATATAATTTATTAATCCACTTCCTATGCATCCATGGAATAATCTTTCTTTTTAGAAGTATGTTTCCTTTTTATTTACATATCAAACAAAGTGCTGGTTTGAAAGTGTGAACGGCACAGGATTTGGTTTCTTGAGTATAAATCAACACGTAGTACCCACCAGCACTAGTAGTGTCATCGGCTGCATGCCATATATCCATATATCTAAATTTTGTCTGGCTTCCTATCTTCATCCAAGCACTAGAATAGTAATCGTATACCTAGAATTGGAAAGGAGAGCAACAATGGATCCGAAGATGACAGATGATCTAAGGAATCCAGAATTGGGGAACGTATTTTTCGAAAAGGCCATGAAAGGGAGATGGGATGAAGTCGTCGATATATGTACGGAAAACCCAATGTCTCTGGTGGCCGGGATCACCAGGTTGAAGGACACACTGTTACACCTAGTTGTCTCCGACGGTCAAGTGGAGACGGTCCGAAAACTCATAGATATCATCATCTCCAATCAATTACCAAATCCCGAAATGCTACTCCGGACTAAAAACGAGAGAGGGAACACCGCTCTCCATATTGCTGCACTAATGGGGAATGAGGCCATGTGTAAGTGTATAGCAACTGTTGATTCTTTATTAATCGGAGAACGTAACAATGAGGGCGCGAGAGACTCCTCTTTACACTGCAGTGTTCTTCGGTAAAAAACAAGCCTTCCAATGCCTCTACTATTTGTGTCCCCCAAAAGAGCACTACAGTTATTCCAGGAAAACATGTGGTGACACCGACACGATTCTTCACCGCGCCATTTCTGGAGACCATTTGGGTGAGTAATATTATCAAGTTTTGTTACGTACGGACAAATTTACATATTAATATTATTATCTTTATATTTTAAATTTAAATTAATATTATTTTTAATAAAATTTATTTTTTTATCAATTATATTAAATGAATATACATATTAATATATAAAATCACTTATAATTAAATTTTTTCATATTATTATTGTATCTTTGCTTTTTTTTTTTTTTTTTGTGTATGATAAATATTACAATTAAGATGGGTAGAGATCGAATTAATGCTACGTTTCCACATGTCGACAGATTTGGCATTGCGAATAATTGAATTGTACGGGGAAGTACTGGTAAACGCAGTCGATAGGGATGGAATCACACCTCTCCATCTACTAGCGGACAAGCCTTCAGCTTTCCCAAGCGGCAGCCGCCTTGGATTTTTCCAACGAATCATTTATAAGTGTATGTACATAAAACCAAGACAAATATTACCTCTTTGAATTTATTTTCCTCTCTCCTTTTTATAATTAATGTCGGCATTGCATTATATATATATATATATATAAGATTTTACATAAATAAAATTATAAAATGATGTCCTTTTATAAAATATATTAAATTTATTTTATAATAAAAAATAATTTTATTATTTAATATACCGTATAAAATCATATCGATTTGTAAATTTTTTTTTTGAAATTTTTTTATAGTTAAAACATTTATTATATATATATACACACATATATATGCTAGCTTACATTAATATATGTTTTTGTTGTGAAAAATCTCATTTGAAAAATTTTACTCATTATTCTCTACATTACACACCAACACATAATTTATTATTTTTATCATTTTATTTAAACACATATTGATGTGTACTGCCTATAAAAAAAACATATTGACTTGCAAATATGTACTATTTTCGAATAGAATGACAAGAACAATAAATGACATGTGTAGTCTGAGGACGATGCATGAGTAGCATTTCTTTTTTTATCCATTCTGTACTGAATTATCGGATTTCTCGATCTGGTGGGATAGCATGATATTTTTGCTTGCGTGACATCAATGTCGGATTATAATCATTCATCTTATCCGTTGTTGTTACTTTGAAAGGCATATATGTTGACGAGCACAAGGTGATGGAACCGGATGATCATTTTTTCCAGCGCTCTATGCAACCGATAGAAGGACTTCCCGCCTACGAAAGGAATCCAAATAATTATCCTGAGAACTACAGAACATGCAACGACTTCTATCGATTGTTTTGGAATTTCTTTACATTTTTCTTTTCTCTTTTCTTAACTGGTAATTAATTTTCTTATAGTTTACATCTGCTTAATTAGCAGAGAGTCCAGCGGAACAACTGGAGTTGTAAATGAACACAGCTATTCATGACCAGCCCGAGCTTAAGTACTGTAAAAACTTGAGTCGACTTCAAACATTTTATTAAAGGAAAATGCTTCTCTCAGAGAAGCAATGGATCTCAAGTGTTTTTTTTTTTTTTTTTAAGTGTTTTGAATGAATTTATGATTTTTTTAAATGTTTTAATGAGTTTAAAAAATATTTGAAAAAAAATAAAAAGAGAAGAAAAGTGTAATTTGTACTATTGGTACAATGCAGGCCGGATCACCTTTCTCGATGGCACTAGCATTGTCCTTTATTAAATGAGTCAAACTCATTTTAAACTATGCTTAACTTGTATAAGTTGGAATTACAATCACATCTTAATTTAATATTAATTTAAAATTTTAAGAGGGAATTGTACTATTTCTGATGTACAAATAAATGTGGTTTAAGTTCCTACGAATATACACGTACGAGTCTCATGAGCATATATATATATATAGTTGAGTTTTGCTACACAACTTCCACCACACTTCACATTTCACATTTTTTTTAATTTTTTAATATTTTTTTAAAATTTTTTTTGAGTTTATTTTTTTAAAATTATTTAAAATTTTCTATTCATTATTCATATAATAAATATTTAATAAAAGAAAAAAATAATAAAAATTAAAAAAAAAATGTGGAGTGTGGAGTGTGAGGAGGTTGTGAAGATTTTTTATATATAGTTATGTATAAGTGTATATATATAAAACTCAAACTATTTATGTAAATTCAAAAAATACAACGGCCCTAGCTAGGATCAACTTTTATCAAACCTGCTTTCATGTTGAGGAGGGCATGCATGCAGTTTTATGTTCTTTTGATTCATTTGCCATATATATATGCGCATGCGCTACTGATTGAACCTCTTTTTTCTCCTCAAGTACGACACGCAATGGGAATAGATCAAGTACAGACCGCAAAAGAGAACCCTGAAATTGCAATGGGATTACATGTTGAAGTACAGACTGAAGAGAACCCTGAAATAACAATGGGATTACATGTTGAAGTACAGACCGCTGAAGAGAACCCTGAAACATCTACAATAAATCCAGGCAAGCAACTCGCGTAATATTCTCATGAGACAATCGTTAGCTAAGGAATTTTACAAAAGTAAATTTATAAAATAAGGTAATTTTATGTAAATCTTTAGATTTACTTTATAATAAAAGTTACATCAATTTATGAGTTTATTTTTTGTGAAATCATTTTATGACTAAAATATCATGTACATCTCCAATAATCTGACTGTTTGTGAGTACAGTAAAATTGTTGAATTCGTAGTATGGAGCATGATTGTGAAGGTAATGCATGGGATCAGAAAACATACATATCATGTTCATGTATACATATAGCAATTTTCAGTCAAATTTTCAAAGTACTATATCAAATTTTTTTAACAAATTAATGATCACATGAAATTTTCAATCCTAGTTTCAGAATTCAATCTTCAAGAGGTTAGCCTGGTATAAATTAACTAGAACTTTTGAAATTTTTTATTTTGGCATGCATGAGATCAAATGGCCGCGGTTTATTGAAAGAATTATAAAAATAATATTCATAAATTGACGCATCATGATATTGTTATTTCATCAAATCCATGTTATAATTATAAAAAAATTGATAAATATCTATCGTAAAAACATCAAGCAACGTGCTGTTGTTAAATTATATATATTCTTTTATGGCTGTATTTATAGGGCCTAGTAGATACATAAATTACTTGTACGTATCTTCTGCAGAATCCAAAGTTACCACTACCAATGAAGCAGCTTGGAACCGTCGATTTTTTCCAACTAATTATGACGTTTGCTGCAATTTTCTCAAGCTTGCAAACAGGATAGTGTTGATCGTTCTTGGAGGAGGTGTGTGATGATCTGTAGAACTAACTACTTCTATTGGAATGTTCACAAAGATTTTATCCTGTTTTTACCTGTTTTTTTTGTTGTCCTTCTGATCATATCTAATTACGTACCTAATATTATACTTTTATATAATAGTATTATTATTATTATTTTAAATTCTTATTTATATTATTTTCTGTGTTACATAATTAAGGATTTCCCATTATAAGGAAGATATACGAGGAGAAACAGCAGCACAGACTGTCTATTCAGATCATGAACCATCTTCTAGAGGGTGCTAACGTGTCCAAATTTTATCACGCTGGGAAGAAGCCCTCAAAACAGTCAGATATAGCGCCCAAAGATACAGTGCCGGCCAGATCAAAAGACGATTTGCAGGAAACAGACCCATTAGATGCGTTTGATAATATTCATGATCCTTCTGAAGCTGAGAACAGAGAAGGTACGTATAACAATCCACGATCACTCATAGTTCTTTCTGATATGCGTACAAACTAATTAAGTTCCCAATTATAACTGCTATGAGTTTATATAAATAGAGGAGTTCATTTGAATCTTGTTCCTTAGGTAATTTAATTAACTTAATTTCCTTGTAAAAACTAAGAAGGCAAGGGAGGAAGGAAACATGAAGCTAGCAGACGGCAAACCAATTCTAGAGGAGGGATTAGTAACGAGTCCGTTGCGGATGGTAAGTACCTAGCTAATTCCAATTTCAAACTAAGTTGATGACCTCATCTGGTTACACAGATAAGATAAGATGATGAATTTGTGAATAGTAACGAAATAGTTTGTGAATAGTAGTGAAATGATTTGAGTTAATATATTTTTATGGGATTTTGGAAAATGAGAGATAAAAAGTTAAATAAAAATATTATAAAGTTAAAATATTGCTAGATTATAATTTTTTGTATAATTTTTGTTTTGGGATTTAAAAAAGTTGAATTATTTTTTGTATTTTATTTGAAAGTTTGGTAAAGTTGTAATAATTAGATGAAAAAATTAAAAATTTGAAAATTGAAGTGTTTATATTTAAATAATGTTTTGAAGATGAGATGTAATGAAATGAGATTAGATGAGATCAAATATATTGAGACCATTTGTGAAACCCAAATGGTGCCTCAAGTATCTTGAACGATCTAAGAGTTGTTACTGTTGTTGTTGTTACAGTACTAAACTTTGCCTTTAATATATATTGCAGGGAAGACGACGAAAAATGAACCCGAGACTGTAATATTAATCGCTGCTAGAAATGGTGTTGCAGAAATTGTGGAGAAAATTCTGGAAGTGGTTCCGGTTGCCACACACGATGTGAATGCAGAAAACAAGAATGCATTGCTGTTGGCAGTAGAGAACAGGCAACCCCATATATATAAACTCTTGTTGGAAAGAAATACCCTGAATAAAGACAGCGTGTTTCTTGTAGTGGATAACGAAGGTAATGGTGTCTTTCATCTTGCGGCTAAGCTTGGAGCCCAAAAGCCGTGGCTAATTCCCGGGGAATTCCTGCAAATGCAATGAGAAATGAAGTGGTTTGAGGTATATGTCGGCCGGTGTGTTTATATATATACTATAAGCTGTCCATTTTTAATATAAATAATATAAAAAGATAATGGATGCTTGGCTTTTTACATGCATGCATCAGTGCAGTTTGTGATGAAGTCCTTCCCTCCAAAATTGTGCTCCCGCGCTGCAACGACAAGGGCAAGACCCCTGAGGATCTGTTCATCGAAAACCACAAGAAGCTCGTCACTAAAGGTCGCGAGTGGCTGTCCAGCTCCTCCCAGTCCTACTCCGTCTTAGCTGGAATCATAGCCACTGTTTCCTTCGCCACGTCCTCCTCAGTTCCTGGAGGCCTCAAGGAGGGGATCGGCACTCCAAACTTGGAAAGGCAGCTTGTATTCCACCTCTTTGCCATCTCATCCCTCATTGCGCTCAGCTTCTCGATCACGGCCTTGGTCGCGTTCCTCGCCATCTTAACATCGCGGCACCAAGAGAGCGACTTTGGAAAGGACTTGCCGAGGAAGTTTTTCGTAGGTTTAACATCACTGTTTGTTTCCATAGTGGCGATTCTGATTTCATTCTGCGCGGGAAATTTGCTTCAGACAAAAGACAATATTTTGAGATATGTGGAGTTCCCGGTCTATTTAGCAGCGTGCCTGCCGATAGCTTATTTTGCTGTGGTGCATTTTCCGCTCTATTTTGATCTTACACTTGCTACCTTCACGACGGTTCCACGGCGTAGCTTCGACGTCGTTCTCTAATGTGCGTATGTTTTTCCTTTCATTTTTTTTTTCTTTTCTTCTCTCTCCTTGATTTTTCCTCCCATCAAATAAAGTTCTCTTTGATGTGCATGCGTATGTCTGTGTTTAACTAAAATTAAAGGGGAAAAAAACTGTTTATCATATGAGATTATTAATGTTCGACAAGAATTCTCTCTGTTTTTGTCTCGTGAAACCTGGCCCACCTGATCAGGCCTTTTTATATTATTGATCAGGCATGAGTTTTTGCGTTAATTTCCTACATCTTACTCTAAAAAAACTACCTGCACTTATAACTTTAGCAGGTGCATACCATTACACCTCCTAAATTGTTTCTGAGAACAAAATGGAAATTGAAGGCAATTTGAATGTTCAATTTCTAAATAGCACAAATGTAAGTGTAAAAATAATATGTTGGCATGTTTTATGACAGACTTAGTCCAATTGAATTCTAAATATATTGGGTAGAGTCTAGGTTGCAATGGGAACAAAAAGTCAAATATATATTGCAAATTCGCAAGCTTGATGAGATCGACCTAGCTACTCAGTGTAAAATCAGCCATAAATTTTTATCCCCACATAGTATGGAAGTGATATTGGCGGCCTTGGAAAACTAACTCAATTATCCATAAATTAATGTTTCAAAAGAATCTTCAAATCCAACATTTACTAGGTCAAAATCGCTCGATAATGTTTAGACCAAAAACTCGACAGGAAGTTCGAACAAAAATTTCGAAAATCTTCACTAGGGTGTAGACTCTAAATGGACTACTCAAACCATAAGTATATATAGAATAAAACTCTAAGGAGATCCCTGAACATTCAAGATCAATTCTCTCTTTATAAATAGACCTTCATCATATGATACTCGTGTTAGAGTACTACTGAGTCCATTGGTGTGGACTATGACTAAGATAAAATAAAAAAATCCGACTCTGGTCCGACTCTAACAAAATGGACTTAGACTCGAATTTTTTTTTCATGCTCCAGTCGGAGTCGGAGTTGTCGCCGTCTCGACTTTGACTCCGATTTTGCCTTCATATTCCGAATCTAACTCCGATATTATACATATATTATAAAAATATATGTATTTATCTATATATTAATCATATATATACTATAGTTTATAACTAAAACTTATATAGTTAAATTCAATAATATACTGAGTTAATCCTTATAAAATAATATAGTTATACTATAATATAAATAGACTAAATTGACTATTAATAGTTTAGTATATGTAGTTTGTAAACATCATAGTAACATTACTACCATGTAATACTAATGCATAATAACAATAGTATAATAACTTGTAATACTAAGTGTAGTATATAATAACATGTGTAATATTATAGTATAATAACATGTAATTAAACATTATAGTACAAGTCTAGAATAAGAATAAGTTAGACACTAGTATATAATAGTATACTGAGTTTATAACATGTAATATTATAGTATAATAACATGTAGTTGTTAATAATCAATAATATAGTACAACTATAAATACTAATAGTTCTACTTAAACTACCCCGATTTTGCCAGATTCAAATAATAGAGTGCTAGCTTATATCTGTCAAATACAACTACTCCAACTCCCATCAAAATAAAGTGCAAGCCGACCCTTTGCAACCCAAAGAAATTACCTCATCAGGGGCTAAAGGGGTAGGTCAACCTAAGGCGTCCTAACCTCCCCCGATGGAGAGCAAGCCAAGTCCTTTGACCGTCTGAATACTGCACCAAATAACACGGACATCAATAACATGACAATTAGCAACAAGCAAATTGCGACATAGGCCAAAAGGCCCAAGTTTGCGAAATTAAAGGCTCTTTTGTTTTCGGATATGAGATGAGATTAAAGTTAAAAAGTTGAATAAAATATTGTTAGAATATATTTTTTAATATTATTTTTGTTTTGGGATTTGAAAAAATTGAATTGTTTATTTTATTTTGTATTGGAAGTTGAGAAAGTTGTAATGATTAGATGAGATGAGATGAGATATTTTCTGAAAGCAAACGAGACCTAATTCATGCCCTTAAGGATAAAATTATGATAACATTCTTATTTTCCAACAAGTGATTAAATATAAAATACTAACGGAGGAGGGCGAGTCCAGTTTCAAATTACCCAGACAACTTACCTCCCTGCGGACCAAGGAGACAGGCCGAGCCAGATACCGCCTTGTCTCCCAGTAGGGGAGAGCGGGATCAGCCTCACGGCTACTTGAAGAATTTATCTCGGCCATCATCCCTATAAAGAGCAGCCTGGCCTACCCATATCCAACTTCGTGGCCACAGTGCTTCTAGGGAGGGGCATAGAGGAGGGTTAGCGAAACGCTACCCAACCTCTCCCCTGAGAGGATAGCTGGACTTCCCTGCATGGCTTAATTCTTAGGGGAGGATTTCCATCACCCCAAGCCCGCGCAGAGGCCAATGAACACTGACAACACCTATATTCTTTTCTTTTGGTTACATGTCAAAGTAAAGCATGAAAACGTAAAATGGAAGAACAAAAGGATTAGGTGGGGTAGAGCACATTCAGAAGATGGAATGCGAAAGGAGGAAATTGGCATAAGTAAAAGGCAAAGAGACATTGGCCTTGTCAAACAAAGTCGCTAAAAGCCTTAGGAGAATGACTACTTAACAAAGGTGGACAAAAACTGAATGGATAGGAGAGTCATCGACCTACGGGGTCTTCAG
This sequence comes from Juglans microcarpa x Juglans regia, assembly GCF_004785595.1. Lineage (NCBI taxonomy): Eukaryota > Viridiplantae > Streptophyta > Magnoliopsida > Fagales > Juglandaceae > Juglans > Juglans microcarpa x Juglans regia. The sequence continues at coordinate 24,246,545 of NC_054601.1, read as the reverse complement.
GAATAGGCTAGGCGTTGGCAGGGTGGATTGTAACGCCCTATATGGTGACAACACCCCTTGCCTAACACCGAGCCCATAATTTCCTGCGACGAAACCTCTCAGACTAGCCATAAAAAGAAAAGGAAGAAGGAAACAACAGAGAAAAATACACAAAGACAAATAGTTGAACACTGTCAATAAAGGGTAATAACATTAATCATCACAAGTTACAACATGAAGTTGCAAAGTTGCAAAGAGCAAGGTACAACATGAAGCCGCAGAGTTATAAAGAACAAGTTATAACTTAAAGCAACTAATTACAATGACATACATCAAAAGCTAGCTAAGTATGACATAAAGTTGTAAGGCGTAGCGAACCAAAGCCTTATAAAATAAAGTAGCTAAAGGCTCTGAGAGGACAGCTACCAAACAAGGGTGAATGAAGGCAGCGCAAACAGATAAGTGTACGACCAGCGGGGTAGTCAGAAATCCCATAATTTCCTGAGGCAAAACTCCCCAGGCCGGCCACGAAAAGGAAAAAAGAAAGAAAAGCTCAAAAGGGAAACATCGTAAAAAGCGGCCTAGCACAATAGAAATGTGAAACAATTTCATTAATCAAAGTTGCATACAAGGCATAGGGCGACGACGCATAGGTATATACATTTACTAAAAAGAAAAGAAAGGGAAGAGCAAAAGAAAGAGCAACAGCCGCACCAAGAAGCTAGGGCATGGCGACCTCAAACCTCGGCACCTGAAGCTCCAACCTTAGGAACGTCGGGAGCATGATCACCGGGCTTGGAAGCAGCAGGCTGCGGCACGGCCGGGAAGGTAGGACCCGTGAAAGCATCAGGGATCTCTTTCTTTCCCAACTTGTGGCCGAATGCAAAAGTTGCTTTCTTAACAGTGATCTGGGCAAGGTCTAGGACCAGCAAATATATCTTGAAAGTCCGCGAACGTAGTTACAAACTCCCCAGGAGGTGGTCTCGCATCAACCTACGACCCTCAGCCCATCCATGCTCCCTCTTTTCCCTTTCGCCGCGAGCACACTGAAGGAGGGTTGGGTCATCGTGCGAAGGTTCTGGTTTTCCTACTCAACGACCTCTTGGCCGTTCACAATAAAGGCCACTAGCTAAAAGGAACCTTGACAACAAGAGGGGCCGACATGCAACAGTCAGTAAAGGGAAACTAGAAAATAGCGAAAGAAAGAAAAAAGAATGGAGAAAGACATAGCAGAACCTCGTAGAAAAAGCCGAACAAACACTTGGCAACTTGTCTGATAGTTTTCGCACGGCTCCCTCCCGTTTCTAGCCTGGCCAAAGGAGGGATAACTTCTACTAAGCCCTCGGCCTTAGACATTTGTGCAACTGCCTCAGCCCAATGAGCTCCCTCAACAACCTCTTTGGCACGTGCTCCTGTCTGGGCAGGCGGATCTTGGCATTAACCTCTCAGACCAAAGCCAACTATAACATCAAAAAAGGGACCACCCTCCTCTTGGTGCTCTGCCTAGGTAGGCAGATCTTTCCATGAACCTCTCGGATCCGAGCTGACTATAACATCTAGAAATTAATCACCTTCCGTTCGGTGCTTTACCTCTACGACACGGTTACTGGAAGTAGCGGCCACCACCCTCTCAATGACGGCGTCCAAACCTCCGAGCGACCCAAGATCCTCCCCACCTGCCACCGAGCTGGGACCTCCCGAGCAAACTCAATCTTGCCTTCAAAGGAGTGACTGCCAACCACAGAACGAGCTGAAGAAGGGGAGGAGAACCCCGGAGAAAGCTACTTCGCGACAGCCAGCCCAGGAATCTCAATCGCAAAAACTCCCCGAAGTTGGGCATTAATTTCACCCATTTTCAGGAGCACATCACCAGCATCAGTCAGTGGGGGCAGCACTACGAGAACATTAATGGAAGTCCTCTCACTAGTGTGTCCAAGGACTCTAAGGAAAAAGGTCCAATCGACACCTCCATGCCAGCAGGACAGCAGGACGCCTCCACCGGTGTCACCGGGACAGCAAAACGACGAACCCCAGGCATAGCCATCTCCTGCCCTTGAGGAGTCGGGGCTCTAAAAGGGGGCTTGTTACTAGCCTTGACCCCTTCTAAGCAAGCCTTCTTCCCCTTGTCAGATGGAGAAGGGTCTGAGGGGCACTTTCGAGCAGGAGTGACCCGAGGCTGGGCAACAGTCGCCCTGTCATAAAAAGGAACATGCCTAAGAGGAGGCAATGAAACCCTTAGGCTCTCCTCAGTAGGAAAGGCTTTTGAGAAGACGCTATTGGAGTTCTTCTGTACGCAATCCGGAACGATGGCACTATACCCCAACTTTGCAAAGGTTGTCGTTAGGCACACCGCCTTGTCTTCTGGCCATAATCTACCTGGATAGGGAACTCACGAAGACTCACCTGACCAGCTGGGATATCCCACTCGTAGCCAGACATAAAGAAGAACTTCGTAGACCAGTCCTTCACCTTATGATAACGCGGCTCCAGGTTGACGAGGGCATGCATCACCCTAAAACTGCAGGCGTTCCCCATCAGCCACAGCACCTTGTGAGTAAGGAGGAATTCACAACCGATGAGCTCGGCTTACTCCGGGTCTGATTCCAGCAAGGCACGCTGCCAGCTGATACTACAGCAAATCAGGAGCCTCCAAGCATTCGAATGAAGGTGATATGGGGCTAGACCAAGGCGATTTAGTAAGTTGCAAATAGAGCGAGGGAAAAGAAGTCTCAAGCCATACATCAACATGGAAAGAAAGAGGGCCGCTCTAGAAAGGTGACCTTCAACGTCAACGGAACCCTCGTGTGGGTTTGGGACCTCAAAGAGCACCGATTTTGGCACCTGGTAAGTAAGGGCCAGTGATGCCCGCGTCATCACTTGAGCGTTGGAACACCAACTACTGCCCAAAAAGATGGCCCAAAATTAGCGTCTCCCCCACCAGAAGCCAGGGGTTGGGTAGATTTCTTAGAGGCTATCAACAAAGAAGTAGAATGTAGTAAGGAAAGGAGAGTAAGCAAAAGAGAGAAGAAGTTGGGAGAACAAGGATGGAAGGAAGACTACATTGCGATGAAAGGAAATGAGACTCTAATCCAAATTGCACTTATGTAACACCCCGCATTTTAGTGTATTTTTACTAAAGGATTATTTTTATTTATTTAAATTTTATTCTCGTATTTTAAAATTGGTTGGATTTTTAATGAGTTTATTTCTATGATTTTAATTGGTGGAAATTAATTTTTATGTGCTTTCTTAATATTTATTTATTGTTGTGCATTTAAATTGTTTTTCATATTTAATTAATTACCGTGGGATTTAATTATTTCAATTTGACTTTACCATTACGTTTAAATTATTTTATTTAACTTGTGGTTTTAAAATCGTTTCCGTTGGATCATTTTCGTGACCCAAGTTATGAGGATTGGACCTCATTCCTTTTCCCTCTATTTTTCTTTTCCTTTTCTTTTTCTTTTCTTCTTTTCTTTTTTTTTCTTTTCTTTTCTTTTTCTCTGGCTGGCTTTCCTTCTCGCGCGCGACTCTTCCTCTCCCTCTCTCTCTCTCTCCGTCCGTTCTTCCTCACCGCCCAGCCCGCAGCCGTCGCGCCGCCGTGCCCGACACCGCCCGTCCGACCAGCTCCCCCTCCCTCCGGCGACCTCACCTCCCAAATCTCAGCCCCTACCTCGCCGCCGGTAGCCCACACGCGCCCCACGAAGCCGCGGGCCACCTTCACGCCAGCGCCGCCGTGAGCCGGCGGTGGCCTTCACCGCCCAGCCCGCTAGCTTCCCCAGCCGCCGGCGACCTCACCCCACCAACCTCACCTCCATCCGTGCCGCCGTTAACCACCAGTAGCCCTTCGAAGCCGCGACACTCTTTCCGCCGTTGCGCCGCCGTCGCACCACCATTGGCCACCATCTTCCTACCACATCATCCTCGACCTCTTAGCAACTCATTGGACCCAACCCCAGCTCCGATCCGTCACCGGTGAAGCCCCACCAAGCCCATTTCCGATTTGTGCATTTTGGCCTAAAACCACCCCTTGCGCCGCCACCCACGGCAAACCACCACCACCACTAGCTTCACCGACCTCCCTAGGCCCTACCCTATCAATTTTGGGTCTTCGTTTGTCCTCGTTGAAAAGTTGGTATTTGTGACCCACGGCCACAGTGTATTTTACACTGTGGTGTTGCTCAAACGTCGCCTTTTTCAACTTCGTGATCCTCGGAAAATTATTATATTGCACTGTAAGTATTTCTCCAAAGAACTTTCGTAATTTAAATGTATTTTTGCACTAACCCATTTCACTGTGTTTTTGGCATGCCGGACTGAGTCCGAGGAGTTCGGGGGTCGGATGGATTTGTGATTGGAGTTGTTTGGTTGGATTTGATTGGATTGGTATCTGTTGGTTTGGACATTGTGTTGGTACATGTGCATTTCATTATTTCATGCATGATCATGTTTGTAAAAGAAAACTGGGTTTTCGTGTATTGCATTCATGTTCATGTGCTTTGAAAAGCTATGATTTTATGTGTTAATATTTTTGGTGCGTGTGTATCATGACCCCAAGCCGAGATGGGGCATTAACTCGGTGGAGCTCCTCTGGTTACTCGGGAGCGGAATATACTGAGTAACGTCCCCTGGATTGTCGCCGGGCGACAATGGGTTCGGACGAGATGGTCTCGTGCCGACTCCGTGGTCCTTCTGCTGGCGGGGACTAGAGGATGTCTGGCCACGTACGCGCTGGGCGCGGAACTGGGCATCGCTCGTTGCGTAGTGTGGGTGCTTGGCCATGTACGCGCTGGGCGCGGAACTGAGCACCGCTGCGAAGCCAGGACGTGCGGATGGTCCATAGGGGAGACCATGGTGCATATGGAAATAATGCATGATGCATTTGGGATTAATGCACTATTTTCTGGGAAAATAGTGCGAGTTGATTTTTGGGTAAATCATTTTCTGGGAAAATGTTTTACGGATAATTTGGACCAAAATGAGATTTTGGTGTGTGTTGGAAAATTTATCATTTTCGGGGAAAATGATGTTTTGTGAAAAAAATGCATGTTTTCATGTGCATGCATGTTAGTTGCATTTAATGCATTTTATATTACGTTGCTGTTTGGGTTATACTTACCTGCGATACCATTTTGTGGTAACGCAGATTTTGATGCTGATGAGGAGAAGGAGGGCGAGCCTGAGGAGACGGCTCCGCCTGAGGAGTGATCTGGGATCACTCGTTTGTATATCTAAAACTATTGTAAATTGTTTTATGGATGACTGTATAATTGCTATTTAAATCATTACTGATGTTTGATTGTAAATAAATTCTGGTACTTAGTTGACTATCCACTGCGTTATTTTATTTGAACACTGTCGCATGTACACACACTGGCACTTCGTTGGGATGTGTGACCGTGTTGTCACCATCCTGGCGTCTCGATCCCTGTGTATTTATATAAGGGGGATTGGGGGCGCCACAGGTGGTATCAGAGCAGTTCGACTCTGGGTAAAACCACATGTCCCTTAGGATAGTACCGGAAAATTATTTTTATTATTTTAAAATAATAAAATTTTTGTTTAAGTGGTGCAAGTTAAGTTATTTATTTTATATTATGAGTTTATTACTATTTTATTTTATGTTAATTGATGTTAATTGACGTTATTTGTTTTTATTGTTTTAATTAGTGTTTACCTTTGGTCGAGTATGGTTTTATCGGCTTTATTTATTTTATTGTATAATAATTCTGTTGTTTATTTATTTTAATGTATAATAATTTTGTTATTTATTTATTATTTGTATGTCATTTTAATTTAATTGTTTTATTTTATGGTGAACTACTTCATTGGTTTTATGCATTTTGTCGTATGTTATTTTATTTATGAAATTTTATTTTATTTTGTTTTGTTCGAAATTGAAAGGCGGGTTAAGGGTTATGTTATGACAGGAAGATGGTACGACTGAGAAGGCCATTGTTAGGCTTAAACATTGGTATAGTAGGCCTGAACTCTTGGTGATTGGTTGTTTTAATATCAAGGCTTGAACATCAGGGTCTGGGTGAACTCTTTGGATTAGGTACTCAAGTTGCTGCTAAGGAGGGGAATAGTTTTTAATTGCTTAGGATAATTGAGGATTTAGGTTCCGTAGAATTTAGGTAATGAGTCTTTGGGGTAGGAGGTTGTAAGTTCAACGAATGTCAATGTTAGATTTATGAGAAGTTCATCTAAGGTTTGTGGCCCCATAGTTTTTTTGAAAATAAGTTAATGGATTTAAGCTGGTAGGTTCAACAAGCAATTAAGAGATTACTTAGACTAGAAGTTTTTGATTTTGCCAACCTCGATAAGCAAATTGATAATATTTGAGGTTTTAGAATTTACAAGTTTTATAAGGAGAATGTTTTAGATTTGAGTTCATCGATCTTGAGGATTTCAGGAAATGATTTATATCTGGGTTAAGGTTTTAGAATTGCAGAGTTGAACGGCTGAATTAAAATAGGATTGATCTGAGTTAAGTTACTGATATGAGAATTTTTAGGGGAGAATTTCTTTGGAGATGGAAGATATTGATCTAGTTCGGTTAGTAATTATTTTTAGCATGAGGTTACAGTGTCAGGTTGAGGATTTAATTTATATCAATTTTAAGGATAATAGATGGTGACGATTTAAGAAATGATTCTTATTGATTTCGAGGATATAGGTTTAGTGATGGAAATGGTAATGAGGATCACCTGCACGTTTGGAGGATTATTGGTTTTGGCTAAGGGTGCGTAAGATTGATCTATAGTAGTGGTGGGTGGTTATGGATTTCGGAGAGTATAGGTCCTAGTCTCATTTGGTTTGAAAGAAGTGGTTTTGGTTGGTGTGGAAGAGGAGTCAACACAATAGTAGTAATTCAAGAGACTTTGGCTTGGAGTTTTTGGGGAGTTGATCGAAGTGTGCAATTGAAGTGGGTTACTCAATGAATCATGGTTGGGAATAGTTATTGTGATTATCTTCAGGAATTAATTGTGACTTGAGGTTACCTAGGAATTTAAATTTTAAGGTTATACTTTCTTTTGGAGTTTGAGCATCTAGTTGGTTGAATGAAGGACATTGTTATTTAACTTGAAGAGAGATTGATGGGATGTCACGTATGGTATATGATAAGATCTTGGAAGTTGAAGTTTAGACGTTAGCGATGAATGATATGATCAAGTATGTGAGTTAATAAAGCATTAGGATCCCTGGGTGCTTTACAATGGCTTTTGGTAGATTGAAGATTTGATCAGTATGGTTTGCCCTGAGGTTTAATAGTGATGTGCTATTGAAGGAACTAGTTGTGTTAATACTAGCTTATTGGAGTAGAAATAGGTGGGCGAGTTACCAAGGAGGTTTTGTTAATGTTTTGGTGAAGTCAATGGTGGTTCGTTGTGAGTTTAGTCACCGTTAGATTAGATGATGTTTAGAATGTAGATGGTGAGCTTTCGGGTTTAAGTTGTTAGGTAGAAGTCTCTAGGCACTCTTTTTGATTCGCTAGGTTGGAATTGAGTCTTTTAAAGTATGTTTCTTATCTTAGAGGAGATGAGTGTATTTTGGGTTGAGGTTATTTATTTTCAATTTGGGATGCTGAGGTTGTTTGATATTGGGTTTCTGTCTTTGATCATGGTTGTATTTTATAGAATTTGATTTTGATCAAGGCAGCAGAAGTTAATTGAGGAATTTGAGTTATAACTCGTGGTTTTGGGAGAGAGAGTGTTTTTCTACCAAATTGTGATAAGGGTTTTTGGTTAGTAGGAATGGAGCCACCTTGTACTCTTGGTGTTAGTTTCATGAGGACGTAAGTTTTATGCATGTGGCGAATATCAGAGTGCGCAGCAGAAGCGTGGTAATTTTGTTGTAGTCAGGAGTTCAAATTGTGCTGATTTGAAGAATTAATGGTGACTTGAATTTTGAGAAGATACTTGTAATTGGAGATTAATCATTTGGTTGTGCAATTTGTTATTGATGGTTAACATTGGAAGTGGCTATTAGGTTTCCAACAGTAGAATTCCATGAAGGTTTAGAAGTTGGAGCATAGGAATTGATTGAGGTTGGCACATATTATTGTATGGATCTATTGATCACTGGAATTTATTGGATGTTGTATTAAGGTTCTCGAGGAAACGAGATTTTTGGATAGCAGTCACTCTAGGAATACTGGTCGTGATGTGTCATTGGGGGACTAAAACGAGTATATTGGATATTGCCATGTTCATTGAGAAATGTATCACGTGCCGTCTAGTTAAGGTTGAGCATCAAGGTAGACTTCAACCTCTCCCTATTCCAGAGTGGAAGTGGGATGATATTTCTATGGATTTTGTGGTAGGGTTGCCGAGGACTCCTAGTGGGAAGAACTCAATTTGGGTGATTGTGGATCGGTTGACCCAGAGTGCCCATTTCTTGCCTGTTAATAATACTGACTCGTTGGGTAAGTTGACTCGGTTATATGTCAAGGAGATAGTTCAAGGAATGAAGGATCAAGTTCAGTTTATAAGGACTAAAATGGCGGAAGCGCAAAATCGCCAGGAGAGTTATGCAGATACAAGAAGAAGAGACTTATCCTTTGAAGTAGGTGATTGAGTTTATCTTAAAGTCTCTCCTATGAAAGGCGTTAAGCGCTTTGGTAAGAAAGGAAAGCTTAGTCCAAGATATGTTGGCCATTTTCAGATCGCAGAGAAGGTTGCGCTTGTTGCTTATAGAGTGGCCTTGCCGGACTATTTTGGCAGTATGTTCTTAGTCTGCTCTTAGTTGAATCTTATTCCTGTCTTAGTCTTAATGTTGACCTTGCCAATTTCGAGGACGAAATTTTATTTAAGGGGGGAGGATGTAACACCCCGCATTTTAGTGTATTTTTACTAAAGGATTATTTTTATTTATTTAAATTTTATTCTCGTATTTTAAAATTGGTTGAATTTTTAATGAGTTTATTTCTATGATTTTAATTGGTGAAAATTAATTTTTATGTGCTTTCTTAATATTTATTTATTGTTGTGAATTTAAATTGTTTTTCATATTTAATTAATTACCGTGGGATTTAATTATTTCAATTTGACTTTACCATTACGTTTAAATTATTTTATTTAACTTGTGGTTTTAAAATCGTTTCCGTTGGATCATTTTCGTGACCCAAGTTATGAGGATTGGACCTCATTTCTTTTCCCTCTATTTTTCTTTTCCTTTTCTTTTTCTTTTCTTCTTTTCTTTTTTTTCTTTTCTTTTCTTTTTCTCTGGCTGGCTTTCCTTCTCGCGCGCGACTCTTCCTCTCCCTCTCTCTCTCTCTCCGTCCGTTCTTCCTCACCGCCCAGCCCGCCGCCGTCGCGCCGCCATGCGCGACACCGCCCTTCCGACCAGCTCCCCTTCCCTCCGGCAACCTCACCTCCCAAATCTCAGCCCCTACCTCGCCGCCGGTAGCCCACACGCGCCCCACGAAGCCGCGGGCCACCTTCACGCCAGCGCCGCCGTGAGCCAGCGGTGGCCTTCACCGCCCAGCCCGCTAGCTTCCCCAGCCGCCGGCGACCTCACCCCACCAACCTCACCTCCATCCGTGCCGCCGTTAACCACCAGTAGCCCTTCGAAGCCGCGGCACTCTTTCCGCCGTTGCGCCGCCGTCGCACCACCATTGGCCACCATCTTCCTACCACATCATCCTCGACCTCTTAGCAACTCATTGGACCCAACCCCAGCTCCGATCCGTCACCGGTGAAGCCCCACCAAGCCCATTTCCGATTTGTGCATTTTGGCCTAAAACCACCCCTTGCGCCGCCACCCATGGCAAACCACCACCACCACTAGCTTCACTGACCTCCCTAGGCCCTACCCTATCAATCTTGGGTCTTCGTTTGTCCTCGTTGAAAAGTTGGTATTTGTGACCCACGGCCACAGTGTATTTTACACTGTGGTGTTGCTCAAACGTCGCCTTTTTCAACTTCGTGATCCTCGAAAAATTATTATATTGCACTGTAAGTATTTCTCCAAAGAACTTTTGTAATTTAAATGTATTTTTGCACTAACCTATTTCACTGTGTTTTTGGCATGCCGGACTGAGTCCGAGGAGTTCGGGGGTCGGATGGATTTATGATTGGAGTTATTTGGTTGGATTTGATTGGATTGGTATCTGTTGGTTTGGACATTGTGTTGGTACATGTGCATTTCATTATTTCATGCATGATCATGTTTGTAAAAGAAAACTGGGTTTTCGTGTATTGCATTCATGTTCATGTGCTTTGAAAAGCTATGATTTTATGTGTTAATATTTTTGGTGCGTGTGTATCACAACCCCAAGCCGAGATGGGGCATTAACTCGGTGGAGCTCCTCTGGTTATTCGGGAGCGGAATATACTGAGTAACGTCCCCTGGATTGTCGCCGGGCGACAATGGGTTCGGACGAGATGGTCTCGTGCCGACTCCGTGGTCCTTCTGCTGGCGGGGACTAGAGGATGTCTGGCCACGTACGCGCTGGGCGCGGAACTGGGCATCGCTCGTTGCGTAGTGTGGGTGCTTGGCCATGTACGCGCTGGGCGCAGAACTGAGCACCGCTGCGAAGCCAGGACGTGCGGATGGTCCATAGGGGAGACCATGGTGCATATGGAAATAATGCATGATGCATTTGGGATTAATGCACTATTTTCTGGGAAAATAGTGCGAGTTGATTTTTGGGTAAATCATTTTCTGGGAAAATGTTTTACGGATAATTTGGACCAAAATGAGATTTTGGTGTGTGTTGGAAAATTTATCATTTTCGGGGAAAATGATGTTTTGTGAAAAAAATGCATGTTTTCATGTGCATGCATGTTAGTTGCATTTAATGCATTTTATATTACGTTGCTGTTTGGGTTATACTTACCTGCGATACCATTTTGTGGTAACGCAGATTTTGATGCTGATGAGGAGAAGGAGGGCGAGCCTGAGGAGACGGCTCCGCCTGAGGAGTGATCTGGGATCACTCGTTTGTATATCTAAAACTATTGTAAATTGTTTTATGGATGACTGTATAATTGCTATTTAAATCATTACTAATGTTTGATTGTAAATAAATTCTGGTACTTAGTTGACTATCCGCTGCGTTATTTTATTTGAACACTGTCGCATGTACACACACTGGCACTTCGTTGGGATGTGTGACCGTGTTGTCACCATCCTGGCGTCTCAATCCCTATGTATTTATATAAGGGGGATTGGGGGCGCCACAACTTATATAGGGGAAGGCAACAGTTGATCTCCCACGCCCCGTGGCAAAAGAGAGAAGTATCAGATGCTTCGAATCTAAGGGAATATGCATCACGAAGCGACGTGAAGACGAAGAGCTGCATGATGCCCTCGATACATCTTTAATTCTCAATAGGTCGAAATTTTTTAACAAATTAATGATCACATCATGAAATTTTCAATCCTAGTTTCAGAATTCAATCTTCAAGAGGTTAGCCTGGTATAAATTTACTAGAACTTTTGAAATTTTTTATTTTGGCATGCATGAGATCAAATGGTCGGTTTATTGAAAGAATTATAAAAATAATATTCATAAATTGACATATCATGATATTGTTATTTCATCAAATCCATTTTATAATTATAAAAAAATTGATCAATATCTATCGTAAAAACATCAAGCAACGTGCTGTTGTTGAATTATATTCTTTTTATGGCTGTATTTATAGGCCCAGTAGATACATAAATTACTTGTACGTATCTTCTGCAGAATCCAAAGTTACCACTACCAGTGAAGCTAGGAACCGTTGATTTTTTCCAGCTAATTATGAGGTTTGCTGCAATTTTCTAAAGCTTGCAAACAGGATAGTGTTGATCGTTCTTGGAGGAGGTTTGTGATCATCTGTAGACCTAACTACTTCTATTGGAATGTTCACAAAGATTTTATCCTGTTTTTACCTGTCTTTTTTTTTGTTCTTCTGATCATATCTACCAAATATTATACTTTTATATAATAGTATTATTATTATTTTTAATTTCTTATTTATATTATTTTGTGTGTTACATTAATAAGGATTTCCCACTATAAGGAAGATATACGAGGAGAAACAGCAGCACACACTGTCTATTTAGATCATGAACCATCTTCTAGAGGGTGCTAACGTGTCGGAATTTTATCACGCTGGGAAGACGCCCTCACAACCGTCAGATATAGCCAAAGATACAGTACCGGCCAGATCAAAAGACGATGATCTGCGGGAAACAGACCCATTAGATGTGTTTGATAATATTGATCATGATCGTTCTGAAGCTGATAACAGAGAAGGTACGTATAACAATCCACGATCACTCATAGTTCTTTCTGATATGCGTACAAATTAATTAATTAGTTCCCAATTATAACAGCTATGAGTTTATATAGATAGAGGAGTTCATTTGAATCTTGTGCTTTAGGTAAATTAATTAACTTAATTTCCTTTGTAAAAACTAAGAAGGCGAGGGAGGAAGCTGGAAACATGAAGCTAGCAGACAGCAAACCAATTCTAGTGGAGGGATTAGTATAGAGTCCGTTGCGGATGGTAAGTACCTAGCTAATTCCAATTCCAAACTAAGTCGGGCCTCGTTTGGTAACACATATGAGATAAGATGAAAAATAGTTTGTGAATAGTAGTAAAATAATTTGAGTTATGATGTTTTATGGAGTTTTGGAAAATGAGAGAGAAAAAATTAAACAAAAATATTATAAAGTTAAAATATTGTTAGAATATAATTTTATTTTTAGAATTTAAAAATGTTAAATTATTTTTTGTGTTTTGTTTGAAAGTTTAGAAAAATTGTAATGATTAAATGAAAAAATTAAAAATTTAAAATTGAAGTGTTTGTATTTGAATGATTTTTAGATGTTGTAATGAGATGAGATGGAATAAGATAAGACCGTTTGTAAAACCAAATGGGGCCTCATTATAAGTCTCTTGATCGATCTAAGATTTGTTAATGTTGTACGTTGTTGTTACAGTACTAAACTTTCTTTTTAATATATATAGTAGGGAAGAAAATAATGATGGAAAGTGAACCTGAGACTGCAATATTAATCGCTGCTAAGAATGGCGTTTCAGAAATTGTGGAGAAAATTCTGGAATTGGTTCCGGTTGCCATAAACGATGTGAATGCAGAAAACAAGAATGCAGTGCTGTTGGCAGTAGAGAACAGGCAACCCCATATATATAAACTCTTGCTGCAAAGAATATCCTGAATAGAGACACCGTGTTTTGTGTAGTACTGGATAAGAAAGGGAATTATGTCTTTCATCTCGCGGATGGTAAGTACCTAGCTAATTCCAATTCCAAACTAAGTACACTGCCTCGTTTGGTTACACATATGAGATAAGATGAGAAATCTATAAATAGTAATGAAATAGTTTGTTAATAGTAGTGAAATGGTTTAAGTTAAGATGTTTTTATGGATTTTTGAGAAATGAGAGATAAAAAGTTGAATAAAAATATTATAAAGTTTAAATATTGCTAGAATATAATTTTTTAATATAATTTTATTTTTAGAATTTAAAAATGTTAAATTATTTTTTGTGTTTTGTTTGAAAGTTTGACAAAATTGTAATGATTAGATGAAAAAGTTGAAAATTTGAAATTGAAGTGTTTGTGTTTGAATGATTTTTAGATGTTGAAATGAGATGAGACAATTTATAAAACCAAACGGGGCCTCATGATAAGTCTCTTGATTGATCTAAGATTAGTTAATGTTGTTGTTGTTACAGTACTAAACTTTCTTTTTAATATATATTGTTGTGAAAAATGATGACAATAAAGTAAATTCAAACACGGGAAAACAAGCAATCACACACGACACAGTATTTATGTTGTTCGGCAAATTGCCTACGTCCACGGGAGCTGCAGAGGATTTTTATTACTTGAGGAATCACAATACAATATGTGTGGGACGGCTACTGTTCACACTGATACAGTAAAAGCCATAAAATATCATATATATATGTTATGCAATGGAAACCCTAAATTCAGGAGAATTAGTGATGTTCGCTCGAGCGGCGTGTCGAGCCCGCATCGAGCGAACCTGTTTCCCGCAACTGCTCGAGTCATGTGTCAAGAGGCTCCTCAAGCGAAGCTCTCTGACTTCCCTCCGCTCGAGCTGTGTGTCGAGCGGTGTCGAGCGAAGCTCTCTAACTTGCCTTTGCTCGAGCTGTCTGTCGAGCTATCTTTGAGCGAATCTCTCTGACTTGTATTCGCTCGAGTGGCTAGATGCTCCGCTCAAGCGCCGTGGACCAGACTCCAATCCTCTGCAGCTCCCGTGGACGTAGGCAATTTGCCAAATCACGTAAATACTGTGTCGTGTGTGATTGCTTGTTTTCCCGTTGATCTTATTTTATTTTTTACTTAATGGTTAAAGAAGTGATTATTAGTGAAGTTGTATATTTTTTTTAATTATTTCTTAATGATTAAGAGTGTTAAAAAAATACTTATAATAAAAAAATAAAAGTTTCAAATGCACGTAGTAATAAACGGATGGTAAGAAATAGTAAGCTTTATCATTATCCAAAAAATATACCAGCATATATACTTGCTTTAGGGCTTGCATACCAGTAATACACGTCCTAAGTTATTGATGGAAAATGCTTGAGTGTTCTCCAAATGTGCGTGCCTCCCAAAAATGCTCCATAATTTTATTTATTTATTTATTGAAAATATATAAAAAAAAATTACCAATAATGAATTTTAGAGTGTGTAGTTTTAACATTAAAGAAAAATTCAAAATGCACTAGAAAACACTTTTGGGGGGCATCCTAGTATTACCCGTTGTTTATTCCAATGCAAAGAAGACAGAAAGTTGAACGTTTAATTTCTAGCTAGAGTCTTGAGGCAGGCATATATACTATATGCCACACCAGCATTCACTAATAGCATGTACTAAATGAATTTCGTTTTTTCTTCATTTATTATTTTAAGTTTAATTATTCTAACCATTGGCCATTTCCACGGGAGCCCCAACGCACAGGCCTAACTGCCGTAGTCATATCTTGTCACGGTCCATCCTCAGCCACCGCCATTCAACATACTGTCATGGGTTACCCAAGCCGCTACCACTCAAGAACGGGAGAGAAAAAGTATGAAGTAAGATTAGGGTTGTTCGGGAGTGAGATAGAAGAAATGAGATGGGCCTTATGGGCTAGGTCACTAGAACGTCTGTGTCTGACTACTTGGTAGGCTTGTTAGCTGGTTGGGCTTAAGTGTCCAGTTGTTATGTTACCATTTGTTATTTTTTTTATTAGCTTGGCCCAATTAGCGATTGGCCTTAATAGTATTATGAAATTTTTGTATTTCTTATTTGTTAGCTGAAAAGGTTGTTAGGCTGTTATGGGTATGCTACTAGGACTAGAGAAGTATAAGTAGAATGTGAATTAGTCTGTAAGGATCATCAAGAATCAATATAGAAAGTTGCCTTTCTATTTCTTACCCAACTTCTTCTTCTCTCACTCTCTCATTTTTCATGGAGGTGCTTACCCTTAAAGTAAGCTAAATTCCAATTAATTGCTCAAGCATGTGACAAGTCTGGTATCAGAGACGTCGGTCTCGTGAGAAGCTATATGCATGGCAAAGAACAGATGAATCAGCTGCAGCAGGTGCTTAGTTTGTTGAAAAGGTTGACTGACTCCCAATTTAAAACGGTGGAGATGGAAATGATGGCATTGAAGTGCAAATCCAATTTGGTAGTTCAACAGTTGGGGCATTAACGGTCGAGATGCAGAAGAAAAACCAAACCCACTTTGGGGAGTCATCGTTAAGGCCTCCACCTAGCTTTGAGGGTGCCTTGGTCTAGAATAATGATCTTGCCCAGGAAGGTGTGCGCTTGGATTTCCCAACTTTCAACATGGAGAATCCCTATAGTTGGCTCTAAAAGGTAAACCACTTTTTCTTTTTTAACATATTACCATAGTATCGATTGCACCTGATTTTCTTTCATATGGAAGGAAGGGGTCTGACTTTGTGAAGCCCAAGTCTAAAGGTTAAGAGGGCTTTTTTTTTTTTTTTTTTTTTTTAAGTGTGTGTGTGTGTGGAGGGCCCAGCCCATGTGGAAGCCTAGCTGAAGAAGAGAAGCCCAACCCCCACCCCTGGCAAAATGACGTCTTTTGGTCTAGGGTTAAAACCATATATTTTTTCTTCTTCTTTTCTTCTCTCCCTCTCTCTTTCTATCATGCGCTACACCACCCCAGCCCCCTCTCTCCCCTTTTCTCCACACTACCTATGACCTATAGCACCACCCACGCCCGCCACCATGTCGAAGCCACATGTCCGAAATGCACAGCCCCACCATCTCTGTCTGGACACTGCCCCCTTCTCCCCCAATCCGTACCTTTCTCTCTCTGTCTCCTCGTGATTTCTCCTATGTCATGCATCTGCACACCCCCATTGTGTAGCAATCATCGTGCGCCAAGTGTTTTAGATCTCGCCATCACAGCTGAGGTAGCGTCTGTCGTGGTTGAATTACTCGTCCGAGCCCCTAACACTTCGAGATCCATCCCGATCCTTTCTACCCCTCTCCACCACGACCCCGCCTCCCCAGCTCTCATTCTCTCCCTTGGCCTCCTTCCCGTGCTTTTATAAATAATAATAATAATAATAATAATAAAATTCACCTAGAATTCCGTCGTGGCCCACTGCCCTCAGGCACTGAAGGTCATCCAACCACACCCCACCCCTTACATTTCCACTCGACCTCTTCCCCTCTCAGCTCTCCCCCAATATTGAAACCAAATCTCTCTCTCTCTCTCTCTCTCTCTCTCTCTCTCTCGCAGGGTTTCACAATGATGCCAAACACCACTAGCCACCGCAAGCCCCTCCTTCCCCATCCTCTGTATTCGTCAGATTTGCCTCCTTCTAACTTCCCTATTGCAGTTTCCCTTAATTTTTTCACAGATCTGCAGCTATCCACAATGCTCGCCACTGCCATCGATGTACTCTGCCCTTCTAGATGTCACCATAGTAAATTCCTCCCCCTTTCTCCTTGTATTTTATTTTTATGCTCACCTTCAAATATGTTTTTTAACTTTGTCCATCTGTGCAGCGAAACGTGCACACACGCACACACTTATTTCTCTCGATCCAAGAGGAACACCTGCGATCAGCGTACTTTGATCATCCCGAGTTTCCCTTCCCTAGAGTAAGTAAATCCTCAGACTGACCTTTGAAATACAGTCATTGGAGATTTATAAAATCGTGATGTGCAGTTTGGTTGTGAATTTGTGAAGTGGCCGAGGGTCGAGTGAAGTGTTGGGAATGAATATGAAGTTGTGGTTTGAATTGTCTTTTGATTGTTTTGACTCACTTATAATATTATTATCATGTCATTCACATTATTACTTGTTGCATGTCACTAAAATTTCAGTAACTATGCTTTATTTATGTTTATTCTAAGAAAATGGAAAATTGGTGGTTTTGGGGTAAAATATGAAAAATAATGTGATTTTGTGGGTGTGTGTGTATCACGACCCCAAGCCGAGATGAGGTATTATCTCAGTGGAGCTTCTCTGATCACTCAGGAGGGTATAAAATTGAGTGACGTCCTCTGGGTTGTCGTTGGGCGACAAAAAGCTCAATTGAGATGGTAACGCTCTCGGGCCGACTTCGTGGCCTCTCTGCTGGCAAAGGCTAGAGGGTGCCTAGTCACATAAGTGCCGAATGCAGAACTGAGCATCGCTCGTTATGAAGTCACGTGCACTGTCATTACTCACCGTGTGACAAAAGGAGTTAGAGTGTGTGGATGGTCCCTAAGGGAGACCATGGTGCATACCGTAATGAAATGGTGGCTTTCAAAATAAAGAATATGAGATTTTTGAGAGTGTGGTGCTTTCTATAAAATTGGGTAGGTAATTGATGTCATAATATTTGGTAAATGTTAGCAATCTCTAAAATCTCCATTGTTGCATAATTTCATAATTTCCCATGCTTGTATTTTTGGGTGTTAGATTTTAGTTTTACTTACTGAGATTTTGTGAAATCTCACTATGGTGTCCTCAGCTATTTTTCCAAACTTTGATGTAGATGACAGTTATGAGCTTGCAGGTTTAGCTCTACCTACGAAGTGAAGACTTGGGGGTCCTTTATCCCCTTGGCATCGTGTCGATTAGTTGGGTTATTTTAAGCAGATGGCTGTATTACTTTTTATGTCGGTGTTTGGAAGACAGGTGATTTATGGTTTTTGTTGGGTGTTGTAATTTTTAAATTATGGTACTGTTATTATTCCTAACTATCATTTTTATTTTACCGCTACAATTTAATTGTACACTATTATATTTCATGCTTGCACACACTTGCTTCCACATTGTGCTAGGGATGTGTGACCCGAGCAACCAACATCCCAGAGTCGCGACTCTCGCCAAAACACAAGTAGGGGACGAGGGCGCCAGAGACTTAGTTCTAGGATCTGGATGAGTCAAGAGCCTTTACTGACCGAGAGGCCTTTTTAGGGCCCTGCTAGTAAGATTTGGGCCTAGCGCATACGACGACCTAATGGAGACCTTAACCCGGCTCTGGCAAGTGGGATCTAAAATTCAATTTGAGACCGTTTCCAATAGGTTGAGGGGCCTGTCGGATTTGTATATTTTCTCAGTGGGTTAAAAGACAAAATCCATTTATCGATGAGGATGTGTGGGTTGGCTAAACCCTATTAGTCTAATTGGAGGGGGCTGTAAGGGGAACAAAGAGGTTATGCCGATATAGAGAGTTAGTCGAGAACAAATGAAGAACAAGCATGATAAGGGTTATGCTACTATTGTGATTCCAAGTGGAATCTAGGCCACAATTGTGTAAAACTCATATGTTTTTGCCAAAGGAAAATGACATAGAGAAATGGAAGATGGGGTAGAAAGGGGAGTGCAGGAAATGTAGGTACTAAATAGAAAAGACCCTCAAGAATTTATGTCTATCTCCGCATGTCTAGAGATCTCTTTTCTTGCTATCACAAGGTCACTTAACCCAAAGACCATGCGAGTAAAAGGAAAAATAGGATCTCAATGTGGAGTTGTCTTGATTGAATCTGGTAGTACCCATAACTTTATAAATCTGGCAGTTTTCAGGAGGGGATTATTGGTGGTAAAAGATAGGGAGAAGGTTAGGGTTAGGGTGGCCAATGGAGAGCAAGTAGTCAGTAATAGGAAAATGTAACTGGATTCGGGTGGCTATCAAAGGAATAGTTCTTACCTTGGATGCGTGTGTGTGTTAGTCTTGGCAAGGTGTGACATGGTCCTGGATGTGTAATAGCTTCAAACACTAGGTCCCATATTGTATAACTTTGACAAGCTCACAATGTAGTTCAAAAAGGCGACTAGCGGGTTCATCTACAAGGGTTAGCTTCAACAAGGTTGATTAATGATGGCCCTGTTAACATATTCAATCAAAGTGTGACTAAGAGGGTCTAACTATAGTTAATTGAAGAAGGAAACAACACCACATGCCACAAGCCCAGCCCGCTCAAAGCTCAAGTCATTGAGCAGTTCCCTAAGGTTCTTATGGAACCCATTAGGCTCCCTTAATGCTCACATGACCATTCTATCAACCTAATTCCTGAGGCAAGCCCTGTGTCAATATGGCATTACAATTTTCCTTACTACCAAAACGATGAGAGAGAGAAGATTGTGAGGGAATTATTGGACTTAGGACTAGTTAGGCCTAATCAAAGCCCTTACTCCTTCCTAGTCTTGCTAATAAAAAAGGTCAAGAGATCTTGGAGAATTGCGTCGATTTTTAGGCCCTAATCATTACCACTATTAAGGGCAAGTATCATATTCTTGTGGTAAAGGAAATGCTGGATGAGTTACATGGCTCCTAAATGTACTCCCATTAGACTTAAGGTCCAGATATCATTTTATTCAAGTAGGGGTGCGCAACAAAGTCTTGTACCCCACTACAATGTAGCCTTTATATAAGAGACCAATGCAATACAAGAGTCTCACTTAAGTAATGTGGTGCTAAGGCAATAGAAGAGTCCCACAATGCTTAAGTGAGCCTTTTTTATTATCTTGACCTCCTATATAAAGGTCACATTAGGCTATATTATAACTTACACATAATATACACTAACAAATTCAAAAACTAAATTCAAAAACTATGTTATTAGTTTTTAAATTATGATAATATTTACAAATTTAAATTTACAATTTGTGTCCAAATATGTGCATTTGGTCACTTTTGGTCCAGAAATAGTTTCTGGGCCATTTAGGCCACAAACACTATTGGAGTGGGCAAGGTGGGGTGGATGAGTGGTCTACCCCCGCCCTGGCACCAGGGTTGGGTACGGGGAAAGGTTGACCCCGTCCTCGCATGAGTGGCTAGCACCCCTAAATTCGAGTACAACCAATAGACATTCCAAAGACTGTCTTTCGTACTCATAAGGGCCACTAAAAATTTTTGTTGATGGCATTCGGCCTTACCAAAGCACCATCTACTTTTCAAAGTTTAATAAATGAGGTGTTTAGACCCCATTTTAAGGAAATTCATTTGGTGTTTTTTGATGACATACTGATTTATAGTAAATCTGAACAGAAGCATGATATACATCTAAGGGTGACCCTAGAAACTCTAAAGAAGCATCGACTACTTTCTAATCACTTCAAGTGTAGTTTTGGGTGTAGGGAAGTATCTTATTTGGGGCATATTATTTCGGCTCACCGAGTCAAAACTGATCTAGATAAGCTGAAAAGAATGACATATTGGCCCCATCCCACTCCCAAAAATCCTTAAGAGCATTCCTTGGGTTGATAGACTATTACAAGAGATTTATTAAAGGGTATGGAAGAATAGCAAGTCCCCTAATCGCCTTATTAAAGAAGGACGAGTTCGTATAGTTGACAGAAGATGTTGGAGGATGACCAGTGTGTGTTTTTTGCTCGAGTTAGAGAAGATGTTGCTCATGCATTGTCTTATTGTTCAGATGTGAGGAATGTATGGTTGGAATATTGTTCTCAACTGGGTAATGTGGATTCTATTATTTCCTTTTGGGAGTTGGCAAACTTGGCTCAAGATAGAGGTTCAGAGGAGATGTTGTCCAGATTTATAGCAATTGCTTGGAGGATTTGGTATAGAACGAATACATTTATTTATGAGCATGTATCATTGCAAACTAATGTAGTAGTGAATAATGATCTTTCTATATAGCTTGAGTATAAGCATTTGCAAGTCTTTGATGCTTCTAATAAGAAGATAAACAAAGTTGTGTGTTGGAATCCTCCTCCTATTAGATATTTGAAATTGAATGTTGATGGGGCTACCTTCTGTGATCAAAATTTTGCTGGGGTTGGGATAATCCGTAGAGATCATAATATTGATTTTGTAGTGGTTTTTAGCAAAACTGAAAGGGAAGTCTCTTCTGCAGAATTTATTGAGGCTAGTACTTTGCTAAGGGGATTACAGTTATGTGCTCAATAGGGAGTTCCAAAAGTAATGTTAGAAACTGATTATTTGATACTTGTTCATGCTTTGAATGATATATATGAGTTTATAACAAATTTTGATTTTATTCTACAAGATATTTGCAGACTCATACGGGGTTTTCAATACGCAAAAGTTGTGCATGTTAATCGATTGGGTAATATGGCTGCTCATTAGTTGGCAAGACATGCATGAGAAGTTGATGATGTTGTGATGTGATGGGATTATTATCCTTCATTTGTAAGTCAATATATTTGGCTTGATAAGAACTTTATTTATAAGGATTGATCTATTTGATTTTAATGAATGTTTTTCTCGTCATTAAATAAATAAATAAATAAACAAAATTATGTGTGTTTGGATGGATCGAGAGTATCTCCATCCATACAAAACTATTTTAAATGATCTGAGATTACCTTAGCACCCTAACAGGCCCTAAGAGTGAATTGTTTATTTCAAGACAATGTGCCACAAATCTTGAGACCCAAAGAGGCCAGCTTTCATTTGTAGGGGTGTAGAATCGGGGTAGATTTTTTTCCGGTCCGGTTCGAAACCTGGAATCCGGGTGCATTTGGGAGATTATTTGTTAAGATTACACTTGGGCGGGTAAGATAAATCCATATCCGGTTTTGCAACCCGGTTATCCATAACAGGGTCTTTTCTTCTTCTTCTTCTTCTTCTTCTTCTTTAATCCCTGCTTCCAATGAAGGCCAACAATGATAACCCCAACTTTCCTATGCAGTAATTTACGTTTCCTTGCCTATCCTAAGAAGTGGTAATTAATTTTTTCCTCTTGCTTAAAATATTATATATATGAAACTTAGATTCGAATCTAGATCTAAAAATAGTACAAAACCCAACATGATGATGCAGGACATAATCCAACAACTGAAGAGTTTGCAGATAAGAAGTCTTGAATTACTTGATTTAAGTTGTTTAATTTATTAAATTCTCCAGTTTGAGATCACTGTACGTAAAGAAGAATTCAAGAAACACGAAGGACGAGACAGCTCCGTGGCTAGCGTATATCATAATATTCATCTTAAGTTTTCTTATCTTGGGTTTTCCAAATTTAATACTCGTCATTGACATGCTTTCTTTTACTATCCTAGCTAGCTCCTTTAGGACTCTGCTTAGGATCTTATGCCTGCCATGAATGGACACATGATATATATAACATCTGATTGCCATATATTATAATATGTTTATTTATTTTGATTACAGTATATAAATGAAGGCAACGCATCAAAGCTGGTATAATCTCAACAAATTTTCATCTCTAAAGATCTCAGTACAGTATAGAATGAACTAAAAAATCTGGGCAATTTATCAAAAGTGGTATAAAAATATTTTTTAAAGTTTAAAATGGTTTTGTTTTAAGTTTTAATATTTAATCAAGATTAGATTATGTTACAATCCGGATATCTAAATCTGGATTAAATCCGATTACAATCCGGATATCCAGATTTATAGTCAAAAAAGGAAAAAAAAATCCAAATATCCAGTATTTGGATTGAATCTAGTTATCCGCCCGGATTAATTCGTCAAAGCTCTTGGATTTCCATGTCTACATCTTCCCATAAATATTTGCATGGTTGATATGGCAGCAACTGGAGATCAAGTGTAACGACATGCGTTTGAAGAAATGAAACGATCCGAGAATGAAAGGAACAACTAAAGAGGCTTCTGGAACACAAACTCACGCAATCTATCTCAAATCAATCATTAATGAAATTCACTATTTTTTCAACTTTTTTATAAAAAATTTAAATCCATCTGATCAGCAGACTTCATACAATTAAGCACATATCTCATTTCAATGATACACACAAAATATTACTATTTACATATCAACTCAGATCATTTGAGATCATTTCAGCATCTAAACATGACAATGTTTGAATAAATGAAACAATCCAATAATGGAAATGGATAATGTGAAGTTACCATTATGACCAAGTTTCTTCGTATCCCAGTGAAATGAAAAAGTGAAGAAAAATTTTACTCATCATTCTTAGACCACACACCACACATCATTTTTTTTTTAATTTTTTTTTCTCTTACTAAACATGTGGTGTATGGATGATGAGTAAAAGAAATCAATTAATTTTAAAAAAATAAAATTAAAAATAAGTGTGCGTGATATTATGTAATATGTAGAGATGATGATTAGCTTTATGAATAACAATGGTTAAAGAGAAACGTACGTACACTGATTGGAGTTACGGAGATCAAAGATGAGTGAGAGAGAGATGAAACGGTGCGACAATTTGACTGCGGCAGTACCGCCTGTTTGCTGGGGCCCCGGTGGAAATGGCCCAACCGTTAGAATAATAAAACTTAAAACAATAAAATGAAAAAAGAAATCACTTAGTAAATGCTAATTAGTGAATGCTAATGTGGTGCGGTATATTTGCCTGTCTCAAGACTCCAGCTAGAAATTAAACGTTCGCCTTTCCTTTTCTTCTTTTCATTGGAATGAACAACTTGGGACGTGCAATGGTATGCAAGCCCTGTAGCAAGTATGCTGGTTCTTTGTTTTTTTAGGAGAGATGCATGTAGTTTGAAACGCAAAAGCTCATGCTTCATCTACAGCACAAAGAAACCAGAGGCGGGTTTGCATGAGACAGAAGAAGATCAGAAAGAGAAATTGCATGCATTCGAACATTAATTTCATCGTACATATAATATAGAATATATGACAAACAGTTGATCTTTTTTCTTTTTTCCCATAACAGATCAAACATTACTTAGATCAGAACGGACGCCTTGTAGCTACGTCGTGGCACCTTCTTGAAGGTAGATTCAATAAGATCAAAATACAGCGGAAACTGCATCACAGCAAAAAAAGTTACCGGTAGGCAGGTTGCGGCATACACTGGATACGCCACATATTTCAACTTTTCGTCTATCACAAAGAAATGTCCCGAGCAGAATGTAATCAGCACTGCAGCTATGGAAATGAACAAGGACGTTAAACCTATCAAGAGCTTCGTTGGCAAATCCTTTCCGAAATCCTTTTCTTTATTCCTTGATGTTAAGATGGAGAGGAATGTGACCAAAGCCGTGACCGAGAAGCAGAGTGCGATGAGTGATGAGATGGCAAAGAGGTGGAATGGGGTTCTGTTTTCAAATGTTGGAATGCCATTATCCTCCTTGACGCCTCCAGGAACTGCGGTGGAGCTGGCAAATGCCACAGTGGCTATAAGTGCGGCGACAAGGGAGTAGGATTCGGAGGTTTTAATTAACCATTTGCCACCGTCCTTGACGAGCTGCTTGTGATTCTCGATGAACAGTTCCTCAGGGGTCTTGCCCTCGTTGTTGCAGCGGGTAAGAAGGTTAGAGGGAATGTTCTGTGTCACGAACTGCATGACGCCAAGCATGAAGTACGTACACATGACAACAATTAATTATTTCAAATATACATATATATATATATATATTTAGTTTTTTCTATATGTATACCTCAAACCATTTCATTTCCCATTGCATTTGCAAGGCTTCCCCGGGAATCAGCCAAGGCCTATATGCTCCAAGCTCAGCCGCGAGATGAGCTGCATTATTCCCACTTTTATCCACCACCCGTAACACCCTGTCTCTAATCATGATATTTTTCTGTAGCAGGATTTGAAATACATGTGGTTGTCTGTACTGCACCGCCAACAACATCACATTCTTGTTTTCTTCATTCATGTCGTGTATGGCAATCGGAAACAGTTCCAGAATTTTCTCCACAATTTCGGAAATGCCATTTCGAGCAGCAATTAATATAGGAGTCTCTAGTAATATAAGAACAATAATAAAATTACTATTAAGAATAATAATTAGCTTTGTAACTAATAAGAAATATTTCGCAAGTAGGCAACTGATCAGAAATATTCAATATTTTTCAAAAATAAAAAATAAAAAAAACAATTTAAATCCAAACATCTTTAAATTAAAATAAAAATATATTTCTAAAATCCTTTTTCCTTCACATGATCAGTGATGAAGCACCCAAGAAGGGTCTTCTCTACCATCTTGGACATGAAGCCGTTTGCAAGAACAGAACTGCATGCAGGTCCAGTATCATTTTAAAAAGTTTCTTCTTTTTTTTTTTTTCCCCCGTTTCTGAAGTTAACATTTTGTTGTACGTACGTAATTTCTGCAACATTGTCCATCGATTTATATTTAGTCTTCAATGTCTATGTTCAAGCATTGTCCATTTACATATATATTAGACTTATTAGTTGCTTGACTAATATACTAATTCATAATGATGAGGTTATATATTTAAGTTAATCAGGTAAACTACAAATATATGAATTTAGAAAAGGTAATTAACTAAGAATGCTGTGTTTCTAATAAATTATATGTACTTTTTTTTTCTTTCTTTTTTTTTTTTTTTTATCACAAAATAGATTATGTATATCATATTTAATGAGTACTTTTTCTAAATATTTTGACAAACAAATTAATTTTCCGTTTATGTATATGGTTTGATGAGTTTACATGTACATTGTTACATACATATATATATATATACACACTAATATTCGTGGGAGTTTAAACAACAACATCTATCTATCACATCAGACGAAAAACATGATTCCATCCTATTTGTTCAAATTTAAGTTGGTTTCATTTTAAAATTAAAAACAACACTATAAAAACAGTATATAAAAAATCGAGAAATGCTACTTATCATTTCTATTTCACACACTAATATGTGATTTGTCATTTTTATCATTCTATTTAAATACATATATTTACACATTCATATGTGTATATTTAAATAGAATAACAAAAATGATAAATTACATGTTGATATGTAGTATAAAGAATTATTAGTAGAAATTTTCTAAAAAATTAGACGAGGACGTTATACGAGTTGCATGCCTGGTTTAAATAAGTTCAATTTGCTAAATAAATTAGCACAAGTTTTTGTTCAAGCTTGGTGCAATTATTAAACAAGTCATACTCAATCAAGTTTTTACAAGTTGATCATGAACAAATGTTTACATTTGCAAGGTCCCGATTTATTGAGCCTTTAAACTGCTAAAGCGCCCGGTATGGTAAACTAGTGGCCAGTGGCTAGTGGCTGAAATTTGAATTCCCCTAGTTTTTTTGTCATCCTACGATATGATGTATATAGGAAATTACCAGTTAAGGAAAGAAAAGAAAAATATATATATATACATACCAATTAATCTAACCAAACTCCGAAACAATAGTAAGAAGTTGATGCATGCTCTGTAGTTCCTTTCTATCGGGTGATCATCATTTTGTTCCACGTCGTGCTCATCAACAATCATGCCTAATTCCAAAGTAACAGCAAGGGATAAGTAATACAAAAAAGAAAAAAAATCATATATCCTACAAGACAAATTCCATACATGATTCATTTATCCATTTCATTATCATTCTTTCATATATATATATATATATATACCTCGACCTTAATATTGTATCAAATGACATATTTTTTTATTTATTATTTTTATCATGATCAGTTACCTAGCTTTTGAACTAAAAGTGCTTGAAAGAGATTTTTTTTTTTGTTTTTTTTCCTCTGAACGCGGTGGTGAGTTGGGGATATATACAGTGATATATGATTGTTTTGCACCATCCAAGAAGAAGAAGACTCCCGCTTGGGAAAGCCGAAGGCTTGCCCGCTAGTAGATGGAAAGGCGTGATTCCTTCCTCATTAGCAACGTTAACGTTATAACCTCGTTCACCGTACAATTTAATTATGTCCAATGCCAAATCTGTCATGTGAAAAGCGATCAAAGCATTAAGTCTTTAATATTTACTTAGGCAATCATGATTAATATAAACTAATTGATTAATAATAATATAGAAGTCAAAGCAAAAAACATTTCAGGTCACAATAATATATATATATATATATATATATATATATATATTCCGGTCTCACCATAATGGTCTCCATTAATGGCGTAGTGAAGAATCGTGTACCCGTGAGTACCATATTTCATCGTTTTGGAATGGCTAAATTGCTCCTTATCCGGCATAAGTATTTGGGTAAGACATAGGAATGCTTGGTTTTTACCAAAGAGCACTGCCAATGAAAGAGGAGTTTCTCCCTCTTCATTACGTGCAACGATCAACGAAGAATCAATCCCTGCTATGCACTTACACATGGCAACATTCCCCACCACTGCAGCAAGATGAAGAGCGGTATTCCCTCCATCGTTTCTACGTCCAACAAACTCCTTACTAATTGGTAGTTCCAATATGACCTTTGTAATTTCCAGGACCGTCTTTTCTTGGCCTTCAGAGACAGCTAGGTGTAATAGCGTGTCCTTTGTCCTGGTGATACCACCGGCCGATAGAAGAAATGGGTTTTCCGTACATGTATCCACGACTTCACTCCATTTCCCTTTCATGGCCATTTCGAACAAAGTCTTCCCCTCTTCTGGACTTGAACCTTGGACGATGGAATATTCCATGTTTCTCTCCTTTCTACGTATTTATAATATTATTGGAAGCTAGATATATAGAATGGAGCTTCATCTTAGGTCTGGGTGCATGCATGCATGTGTGCTGATCATTTATAAACGCGCATGCACACACGTACGTAAGCACAGTCCTCCTCTATTAACGGTGTAAAAAGGCAAAATGCAACTTCATTTCAAGAGTTTTCATTGATTTACACGGAGTGATCTTTAATTTTTAGGATTTATAAAACTAATTTTGAGTTTGAAAAAACTTGCGTTTAAGTATTTTCGTTAACCATCTATTATTTTTTAACGGTACAAGATGCCACTAATTAGATCGAATATGTACAACGACCCGTGTTAATTAAATTTAATTATCCTAATTTCTCTAATTTTTTCTTTGAACTTTTAAAAATAATTTTTATAAATTTCAGTATATTTAATTAAAAAAATTCATGTGATTTTCGTTAAATAAAGCATATATATATATATATATGTGGACAAAATTAGTAAGGGAGTGAGCAAATATCAAGTAATTTGTTATAGCACAAATACTTATTCCTTAAAAAAGTTGCACATGAGGAGGCAGATCATGTTAATCGATCGGGGCAAAGCACTGAGGTGACAGAGACCAAATTATTCTTTTAAAATGGAACGTATAGAAATTGAAATAGAATATATGTACTGTTAAAGTTGTGCATAGATGAATAATCCGCATATATCCCCTTTACATCTTAAATCGTGAAAAATTCTACAATTATCTCCTACATCACCCACTGCAGTACGTGATTTGTCATTTTTATCATTCTATTTATAAACACATATTGATATGTAAATATATGTGTTTAAATTGAATGAAAAATTTGACAAAATTACATGTATGTAAATGTTTGGTGTGGGGATGACAAATAACATTTTCTTAAAATTCACTACAAGAAAAACGAGCATTTGTGATTGATTATTTATGACAAGAATGATTATTTACGATGAAAACAAACTCATTTTAGTATAAAATAATCATTTGTACAATAAATAACTGACCACAAATAAACAATTTTCTTATAGTGAAACTTAAATATTAGGTATTTCAAGGTCCTCTTAATTTGAACAAAATAGACGTAATAGTTATAATCACCTTTTAAAAAGAACCGAATAATTAGGAGATATCTCACAACCTTTAAATAGAGAAGAAAGCACTACACTTCCTGCACAAGATTAAAAATAAGAAGATTGCCGGCCACATTGATCTTGCTTTTATCCTACGCGTACGTTAATTCAAAGTGATTGCATGTGCAGAATTGCATACTTTACGACTATATATACTATTATTCTTTTTTATAATCAATCAAATCCTTATATATTTCCTACAATTCCTGGCCGTTCATTATCGAATAAAAAAAAAATCATTGAAAATTATACAGAAATATGCTGTCGTACTAATTTTTATTTAGGGAATCTAAACAAAAGTAGAGAAAAAAAATCTTGTTGGAGAGTGAATGCAAAGAAAAAGTAGAGTAGATTTACTTTACACATTGATAATCAATAAAAGTAATAAAAAAAAAAATCTAATTTTCGTTATTTATTTATTTCATTATAATTTCTGCAAACATGTGATCACGTTAAAATTAAAAAGAGAAAAGAAAAATTATTTATGCTGCTGGGCTAGTTTCTGAAAATTAAACGCATTCCCCTTCCCATCTAATTAACATGTGATCATCCGGAGAAAAGCATTAATTATATGTTTGATGCGCACATCTCATGTTTTGCGGTCACGTCTATAATCTATTAATTTAAAGTAAAAGGGATCGATACTCAATTTATTTAAAGTAAAAGCGAAACATAAACATTGATCTTAAACTTAAAGAATAATGTTGTCTGTCAAACTAGCTAATAGTAAGAGAGGAGAATTAATGCATGCATGCCAATTAAAACGTCAAAACTTAAAGAATATTTTCTTTCTTTATATAATGAGTTATAAGTTCGCCAAACGTGACATCTATACGCAGTTCATAATCCTATGATCATCAATATAAATATTAGCAAACCTTTAATTTGTGAATTTTATATGATTTTACCCAAGAAATAAGTCAATATTTCTTGTGTCTTAGAATGCTCAATACGTTATTGATCGATCTAGGTGATTTTAACAAAAGAACAAAAACGTTGTTTATGACTTTGGGCGGGCTAGTTTCAGAAAAACCTCATACCCTAACTCCATAGTAGCATGCATGCTGGAAGAAAAGCTATTTTATATATATTCGATATGCAGTCTGTCTTATGATATCTTGAAGGTGAATCTCTTAATTTAAGCTAAAAACAATCTATTTAAAGTAGAAGCTGCGCGCAAAAGAAAAAATGAATCTTAAGAATCAAGATCTTAATTATTAAAACCATATTCAAAATAATACTCATGTTCTTGTAACACCCCGTATTTTAGTGTATTTTCACTAAAGGATTATTTATATTAATTCAAAAATTTATTCTCTTATTTTATAATTATCAGATATTTTAAATGGGTTATTTTATGATCTTTAAATTGTGAAAAATTAAATTATGTTTTCTTAATATTTATTTATTGTTGTACATTTAAATTGTTCTTCTTTTAAATTAATTGATTGTGAGATTTAATTATTTTATTTTCATTGTATCATTACGCTTAATTTATTTTAATGGATTTGCTGTTTTAAAATCATTTTCGTTGGATCATTTTCTGTGACTTAAGATGTGAGAATTGGATCTCATTTCTTTTCCCCACTTTTCTTTTTCTCTTTTTTCTTTTCTTTTTCTTTTCTTTTTCCCTATTTCTTCCTCTTCCTTTTCTCTCCCTGCGCGCGCAGCCCCTCCCTCTCTCCCGTCTGATTTCTCCTCCACCCAACCCGCCGCCGTGAGCCGCCCGTGATCGACACCGCCCCTTCCGTTCACCTCTCCATCGGCCGGCGACCTCACCTCCCAAATCCCAACCCTTATCTCGCCGCCGATAGCCTCCACGCGCAACACCCAGCCGCGGCCTTCTCATCCTTCGCGCGCTGCTGTCGCGCAACCTCCGGCCACCATCTCTCCACTTCATCCTCGACCTCCGAGCAACCCAATGGATCTAACCCCAGCTCCGATCCGCCACCGGTGAAGCACATTCAACTCCATCTCCGATTTCGACTTTTTGGCCTTAAAACCACCCTTTGCGCCACCACCCACGGCAAACCACCACTACCATTGGCTTCACCGACCTCTCTAGGCCCTACCTTATCAATTTCGGGTCTTAGTTTGTCTCCATTCAAAAGTGGGTATTTGAGACCCACGGCCACAGTGTATTTTACACTGTTACGTTGCTGTGTCGCCACCTTTTGCACCACCGTGATCCTTCGAAAATTATTATATAGCACTGTAAGTATTTTTTCAAAGAACTTTCATGATTTAAATGTATTTTTGCACTAACATATTATTGTGATCTGGTTGAACATGCCGGACTGAGTCCGAGGTGTGGCGCCCCCAATCCCCCTTATATAAATACACAGGGATTGAGACGCCAGGATGGTGACAACACGGTCACACATCCCAACAAAGTGCCAGTGTGTGTACATGCAACAGTGTACAAATAAAATAACGCAGCGAATAGTCAAATAAGTACCAGAATTTAAATACAAATATTTAACACAATTTATCTTTAAAAATTATACAGTCATCCCAAATATAATACAAAAGGTAAATACAGTAATTGATAAAAACATAACTCACTAAACAGGAGCAATCCCAGATCACTCCTCCACCGGAGCCAAACTAAGGCTCGTCATCATCGTCTGCATCAAAATCTGCGATACCATAAAATGGTACCACAGGTAAGTATAAGCCAAACAACTCTTGGGATAAAAATACATTAATGCAACCAACAATATAGCAAAATACAATTAGCCATAAAATACCATTTTTTTTCCCAGAAAAATGATTATTTCCAACACACGCCAAAAATCCCATTTTGGCCCAAAATATCCGTAACACATTTTCCCATAAAATGATTCACACAAACAATCCATTTATCGGACACTGTAGGCGGGAATCGCAGGCGGGACTCTACCACCGTCCCTGCTTACCACCATCCCTACCGCGTGCACCGTAGGCGGGAATCACAGGCGGGACACAACCACCATCCCTGCTTACCACCATCCCTATCGCGTGCACCGTAGGCGGGAATCACAGGCGGGACTCTACCACCATCCCTGCTTACCACCATTCCTACAGTTCCTTTACACACAATAAATACTTAACAGAGCACTGTAGGCGGGAATCACAGGCGGGACACAACCACCATCCCTGCTTACCACCATCCCTACAGTCTCTTTTCCTTTTACTCACATGAAAATCTAAATCCAATAAATACATGAACATGTATGCAATCATGCGAAAACCCAGTTTTCTTTATAAACATGATCATGCATGCAATATGCGATGTACGTGAACAAGTCATAACCAACAACCACAATTCACAATGCAAACAAACACAACTCCGTCCACAATCCATCCGACCCCTGAAACTCCTCGGACTCAGTCCGGCAAAACAACCCAATTCACAGATAATATGCGTTAGTGCAAAAATATATTTAAATCACGAAAGTTCTTTAAGGAAAATACTTACAGTGCAATATAATAATTTCCGGAGGATCTCGAAGTTGCAAGTGGTGATTTCTGAGCAACACCACAGTGTAAAATACACTGTGGCCGTGGGTCACAGATACCCACTTTTCAACGAGGACAAACGAAGACCCAAAAATGGTAAGGTAGGGCCTAGGGAGGTCGGTGAAGCCAATGGTGGCGGTGGTTTGCCGTGGGTGGCGGCGGAATGGGCAGTAGAAGACCAAAATGCCCAAATCGGAAATGTAGTTGGTGGAGCTTCACCGGTGACGGATCGGAGGTGGGGTTGGGTCCAATGGGTTGCCAAGAGGTCGGGGATGAAGTGGTAGGAAGATGGTGGCCAATGGTGGTGCGACGGCGGCGCAACGGCGGAAAGAGTGCCGCGGCTTCGAAGAGCTACTGGTGGTTAACGGCGGCACGGATGGAGGTGAGGTTGGTGGGGTGAGGTCGCCGGCGGCTGGGGAAGCTAATGGGCTGGGCGGTGAGGGCCACCGCCGGCTCACGGCGGCGCTGGCGTGAAGGTGGCCCGCGGCTTCGTGGGGGGCGTGTGGGCTACCGGCGGCGAGGTAGGGGCTGAGATTTGGGAGGTGAGGTCGCCGGAGGGAGGGGGAGCTGGTCGGCTGGGCGGTGTCGCGCACGGCGGCGCGACGGCGGCGGGCTGGGCGGTGAGGAAGAACGGACGGAGAGAGAGGGAGGGAGAGGGAGTGCGCGGGAAGGAGAGGAAATAAAGAAGAAAAAGAAAAGAAAGAAAAGAAAAAGGAAGGAAAGAAAAAAGGAGGGAAAAGAAATGAGATCCAATCCTCATAACTTGGGTCACAAAAAAGATCCAACGGAGACGATTTTAGAACCACAAGTTAAATAAAATAATTTAAACGTAATGGTAAAGTCAAATTGAAATAATTAAATCCCACGGTAATTAATTTAAATATTAAAAGCAATTTAAATGCATAATAATAAATAAATATTTAGAAAGCACATAAAAATAATTTTCACCAAATTAAAATCATAGAAATAAACTTACTAAAAAATCCAACCAATTTTAAAATAAGAGGATAAATTTTTGAACAATAAAAAATAATCCTTCAGTAAAAATACACTGAAATACGGGGTGTTACACGAGGAGTTCGGGGGTCGGATGGATTATGGACGGAGTTGTGTGTTTGGTTGGTATTGTGAATTGTTGGTTGTTGTGGTGTTGTTTCATGTATATGGCATATTTGCATGCATGTTCATATTTGTAAATGAAAACTGGGTTTTCACATGATTGCATACATGTTCATGTGTTTATCTGAAAATTGGATTTTCATGTGAAATGATTTGAGTGTGTTTGAAACGACTGGATTGACTGGTTTGAGAAAAAGGAAAAGAGATTGTAGGGATGGTGGTAGAGTCCCGCCTGTGATTCCCGCCTACGGTGCACGCGATAGGGATGGTGGTAAGCAGGGATGGTGGTTGTGTCCCGCCTGTGATTCCCACCTACGGTGCACGCGGTAGGGATGGTGGTAAGCAATGATGGAGGTATAATCCCGCCTGTGATTCCCGCCTATAGTGCTCTGATTAGTATTCATTGTGTGTGATAAATATTCATGTGTGGAAAGGAACTGTAGGGATGGTGGTAAGCAGAGATGGTGGTAGAGTCCCGCCTGTGATTCCCGCCTACGGTGCACGCAGTAGGGATGGTGGTAAGCAGGGATGGTGGTTGTGTCCCGCCTGTGATTCCCGCCTATGGTGCACGCGGTAGGGATGGTGGTAAGCAGGGACGGTGGTAGAGTCTCACCTGCGATTCCCGCCTACAGTGTCCGATAAATGATTTGTTTGTGTGAATCATTTTCTGAAAAAGTGACGGACTATATTTTTGGGCCAAAATGAGATTTTGACGTGTGTTGAAAATAGTCATTTTTTGGAGAAAAATTGTGTTTTATGGCTAAGTGGATTTTGTCGTATAAATGCATGTTGGTTGCATTAATGTATTTTTATCCAGAAAGTTGTTTGGTTTATACTTACCTGCGGTACCATTTTGTGGTAACGCAGATTTTGATGTAGATGAGGCTGAGGGTGAGCCTGAGGATTTGGCTCCGCCCTAGGAGTGATCTTGGATCACTCGTTTTGGTTTGAAACTTGTAAAATATTTATTTTTGGATGACTATATAATTTTTAAACCTTTTTACTGATTCTTTAAATTGTATTAATAATTATGGTACTTAGTTGTATTAATTATCCGCTGCGTTGTTTTTGTACACTGTTGCATGTACACACACTTGGCACTATCGTTGGGATGTGTGAACCTGTTGTTATCATCCCGGTGTCTCGATTCCCGTGTCTCCTTACATGGGGGTCGTGGGCGCCACAGTTCTTAAGGATTTGCATTGTTAGAAATACTAAATCAAAGTATATACAGCGAAAGTGATATTACCTCGTCGGTAAATTGTAGATCTAGTGCCGTTGTTCCAAAGATTCTCCAATGTCATTTTTCATCCAAAATCCTCCCGACGAAGGTGGAGTGTGCTACGTGGTATTATACCAGAACAACACACACATATTCTACAATCTAGATACTGGGACTAGAGAGAACCCAATGAGAGAGAGAGATTTTCTGTTCTTTTTGAGTCAAGTATCATTCACAAGAATAGCCCCTCTAAATGTAACACCCGGTTGACTCTTAATGACCAGTCATCAAGTATCATGAAGTGGTTTAAGAGCCACTTCATAACCTCCAAGATAAGGTGAAGGAGTGCCCACTGTGGGTACCATTTTCTTACATCTCTCACTCACACATAGTGAACAAGACTTGAGGTCTGCATCCCTCAATATATTCTCAATCTTATTCATACTGACAAATAGGTCGTGCGACCATCGAGCACAACTGTAATAGAAAAATGGGACTACTATACCAAATCTCTCCGAAAGAAGACCAACATAGCAACATCTCTAAAAATGTCTCTTTAAGTCTCAACTCATTTGGTCACATCAGACTAAGCATCCTTAATCCCTCTCGAGTCTGAATGACTCAGTGTAATGCTCAATCTCCATAAAATATGATGTACTCATAGCTATGTCGCAACTTCCAAGAAGCAACATAATTTGCTGGCAGTGAGTACACACCAATATCGATGTGTTACCAAATAGTCTTCCTTTCGAGCTCATGTCATTTACTTTCAGTCCAATCGCTTTACCAGCAATATCTCTTTAGACCGTATCATTCATGGTTATAGATAACATGCCAAAGTAGCAGTTACTAAAACATCAATCTTGTGACATAATCAAAGGTCTCTTAAGGGTATAAATTAATTAAGGTCATCAATTATGACCTACAGGACTCACACGGTGAGAAAATAGGGATTCATTCGCTCACCTCTACTATTTATCATAAAAGCACATGTAGTATAAAATACATACTACGATTGAGTTCTCTTTCCAAAGAAAAAGTATATGTCTAATATCAATTCATCGTACAGATCTTAGTCTAATGGCTATCTTAGCACCTAACTCGAGTTCCTCCATTTGCTCGCTATCCATAGGCCAAAGAGGATCTTGTATCTTGCTAAACCACATGTTACATGGATTGTGGATAACCATGCACGATCCTTTTAAACATGATGGACCTCATCTTAGCTCCCACTAAGGCGACTTATCTTTTGTGTCTTACAACTTATCCCTCTTTGGACAAGCACCGAGTGACACATTGTCTCATATTTGCTTGCTACCTCTTTGTAGAGCTAAAGGCAATCGCTTGTGTGAGTGAGCCGATCTATACCTGTCGACAGACCTTTTAAACCATAACTCCTAAATTGCTTACAAAAAACGCTTCCAATCATACTACATGATCATAGATCACATCAGTATTATGTGCATGACGAGCAATACTACGAGGTAGACAAAAATCATATGGTCAACTAAAAATTATTAAACCACAACTCCTGAATGGTTTTTAATAACCATTTCTTTCCATGTGCATTCTAATGTGCAATAACTTTCCAAAACATGCTCCTATCAATAGAGTATGCTTTTACATATAAAAGTCATTTGCACAACCATGAAGTCAATAACAACTCATCACGAGTCTCATTTAAGATCAAACTCACAATATAAACTTTAGATTCTAGTCAGTAAGTCCAACTGTGACTTTTAAGAATTTACAAGGTGACCTCATAAGTCATTTAGTAAACCCAATCTGCGACTTCAGGTTTCATATGAATCTCTTGTAGTTAACAACAACATGTTGATACCAATCTTTATTTTCCTTTAAGGGTAAAACAATTAGGGCCTTTGCCCACAAAGATAATCATAATAGTCTAGTCATTACTTTTAACGACAATCACATCACAAATTCACTTAATCAAGTAAGTCATATTTACCTTTTAGCGAAATATTAACCACTAACACCCACGGGCAAACCATAATGGAAACACCAAATAGTACATGCAAATCTAGATTTTTTGATAATTTCATTAATTGTCTATGGATTTTGAACAAGAGCACATATAAACTGTTTTTCTTATACACAGTCTCACAAGACGTGAAGTCTTAACTACTTTTCACAAACCCATGTCCATTATCTCGTAGTATGGAAAACCTCTGATTAGGCGACAATTAATTATCTAAGACAACAAGTTCCTCATATCTCTTAAGATGACACTTTTCTAAAATTGTCAATAGTGTTCAAAGAACCTCATTTTATTCAATAGGTCGTTAACAAAATCGACTAAGTACATTGGATATCTTTGAATAGATGATTTGTTTAGGCTGCATGTAAGTAGCACCAGTAACATTCATTCACATTTTGTACAAAGTACTAGCAACACACATGCGCTTAAAGTACTTCATGCCTAAACATCATGAAAGCTAACCATCTAATTCTCCTATGAGAATCCACTATTTAACTCTTTCGAGAAAATTTTCAATAAATATACAATCAATAGCTATCTAAAGGCAACTCAATTAGTGCCAATAGATGGATCTATACCTCTATCAACTTCACTATTTCTGTCTCAATTAGATCAACAACCCAGATTGGATCATATAAGTGAAGTGAATCTAAGATTCTATATTGAGATTCCTACTATATGAATTCAATACATTTAGCGGAGCCATATTACAAATATTATCTTTTAGTTTCCAAACGACGAAATAATATTAATATATCGTTTCCACACTATTTGTTAGGATCTTTATATTCTAGAACGTTTTGGGAGTCACTATCACTAATAGTATATCATCACTCAAATGTATAATCACACTAATTGTTGAATTACTCTCACTATTTTCGGTGATCTTTTATATAAAAAAATAGAAATATTAATATTAAGGTAATGTGAAATGAAACTAAGGAAATGTAGAATGAAACGTTTTTTTCCAAAAAACAAGTTTACTCAACCAAAAAAATGATCAAGCTTCGATCATCTAGATTTTTAATAAAATTCACGTTTACACAAAATAGTTACTCAGTCTTTTTCAAAGGAAAATGAACTTGATCTAAGGACAAAAAATCAGAATTAAGGTCGTAACCCCATATTATGTCAACCAAAGTGTGATGTAACACCTGTTTTGCGCCATAATTCATTTATAATTCCATTCTCTGCATGTCATTAAATTGCGAGATAAATGTTCTCATTATATAACTCATACGATTGTGATTTTTAAAAAAATATTTTAATTGAAAAATATATTTCCCATAAAAAAGGTTTGGAATCACATTTATATGATGAAATAATATTTTTATCATTTTATATCCTTAGTGTGCATGTATAGGAACTTTCACATAGAAAATGCACATATTACCCTTTCTCTATGACTCTTTTAAATAAAAGAGAGAGATCTTATTAGCGAGAAAGTATTAAATTTGTCAAGGTTCACATCCATTATTCTATGCCTCCACGGCACATTTTAGTATAACATCTCTTCATTTGAGAAATAATATCTCTGAGTCAATGAGTGAGCATTCAACTTCAAAACCTTTAGGAATTTTCATTAACACCATTGTTTTTAATGAGTCTTAAATCAAATTAGGTCTACATTTCTCTAATATCGCATTAAAAGCGCTAATAAAAAATTGTTTTGTGTAACAAATGTCGTATGTGACGTTTTTAGCCGCTAATTAGAGATAAATCATAATTTCTTGCTTACTCAATATTTTTCATATTCTCCAATCTACTATAGGAGAGAAAAGAAAAACTTTGCAAGAACTTATTTTAGCCTAAAACCTATCTTACATCAGTGCAGCCATGAGCAAAATTTTTAGGCTTAGTTAAGTCGTACCTAATTATTCAAACTTTTACCATAGTTACTATGAAAACCTCCAAGGTGCTTGGTATTACATTACTCTCAAGGGTGCTCTTAAGGTCATATATCTATAAAAACCTATTTGTTCTCGTTATAAAAAAGGAAAACTTAAGCAACATTACCAATGCTAATACTACAGAGAGGTGCACTGATAAAACCTTTAAGATGAATGTGCCAATAATAATGTAACACCCTATATTTTAGTGTATTTTTATTGAATGATTATTTTTATTAATTCAAAAATTTATTCTCTTGTTTTAAAATTATCGGATATTTTAAATGGTTTATTTTATGATCTTTAAATTGTGAAAATTAATTTGATATGTTTTCTTAATATTTATTATTGTGATGCATTTAAATTGTTCTTTATTTTAAATTAATTGATTGTTGGATTTAATTATTTTATTTTTCATTTTATCATTACGTTTAAATTATTTGAATTGAGATGCTGTTTTAAAATCATTTTCGTTGGATCATTTTTGTGACCCAAGATGTGAGGATTGGACTGCATTTCTTTTCCTCACTTTTCTTTTTCTCTTTTTCTTTCTTTCCTCTTTTCTTTTTCTCCCCATTTTCTTTTTCCTCCCCTGCTTTTCCTTCCCACGCGCGACGTCTTCTTCCTTCTCTACCCGCGTACGTGCGTCGTCCTCCAGCCGCCGTCGTGTGCCTCCATCCGGCGACACCGCCCCTCCCATTCCCTTCCCCACTGGCCTGCGACCTCCCCCTCCGGTTTTCAGCTCCTCCCTCGCCGTCGTGAGTCTCCACGAACAGTCCAAGGCTGCGGCGCATCTCGAGCTCCTGCGCTGCCGTCGCGCCACCCCCGGCCACCATCTCTTCACCACTTCATCCTTGACCTCCTAGCAACCCAATGGACCCAACCCCAGCTCCGATCTGTCACCAGTGAAGCACATCCAACCCCATTTTCGATTTGGATATTTTTGGCCTAAAACCACCATTTGCGCCGCCATCCACGGCAAACCACCACCACTATTGGCTTCACCGACCTCTCTAGGCCCTACCCTATCAATTTCGGGTCTTAGTTTGTCTCCGTCGAAAAGTAAATTTTTGAGACCCACAGCCACATTGTATTTTACACTGTTACGTTGCTGAGCCGCCACTTCTTGCAGCTTTGTGATCCTTCGAAAATTATTATATAGCACTATATGTATTTTTACACTAACATATATTATTGTGATCTGGTTGGACATGCCAGACTGAGTCCGAGGAGTTCGGGGGTCGGATGGATTATGGACAGAGTTGTGTGTTTGGTTGATATTGTGAATTGTTGGTTGTTGTGGTATTGTTTCATGTATATGGCATATTTGCACGCATGTTCATGTTTGTAAATGAAAACTGGGTTTTCACATGATTGCATACATGTTCATGTGTTTATCTGAAAATTGGATTTTCATGTGAAATGATTTGAGTGTGTTTGAAACGACTAGATTGATTGGTTTGAGAAAAATGAAAAGAGACTGTAGGGACGGTGGTAAGCAGGGATGGTGGTAGAGTCCCG
Organism: Juglans microcarpa x Juglans regia; assembly: GCF_004785595.1. NCBI lineage: Eukaryota > Viridiplantae > Streptophyta > Magnoliopsida > Fagales > Juglandaceae > Juglans > Juglans microcarpa x Juglans regia. The sequence continues at coordinate 24,206,328 of NC_054601.1, read as the reverse complement.
CCTGTGATTCCCGCCTACGGTGCACGCGGTAGAGATGGTGGTAAGTAGGGATGGTGGTTGTAATGAAATTCAACCATGAACAATCTAGGTTAATATGAGTTGGTGAAATTCACAGTAATAAATAAAGATTATAATGAAATTAAAATTCATGAGGCAAAACCAGTTTGGACTGAGCCACGAAAATCTTCCTCTCTTTAAGGAGATTCAAACTCTTTGAAGTATACAAAGTTTCAAATGAACCGAAATAACAGAATTCCTCTTGACTTGACTCCTACAAAATACAATTGTGACACCCCATATTTTAGTGTATTTTAATTGAAGAGTTATTTTAATTAATTTAAAAATTGGTTCTCTTATTTTAAATTATCGAATCTCTTGTTGGTTTATTTTTATGATTTTTAATTTGTGAAAATTATTTTGATATGCTTTATTAATATTAATTATTGTTTTGCATTTGAATTGCTCTTTAATTTAAATTAGTTTGTTGTGGGATTTAAAATTATTGTGTTGTTGGATTTTTATTATTTTGTATTTTAGCTACGTTTAAATTATTTTACTTAACTCGTCGTTTTGAAATTCTTTTCGTTGGATCATTTTGTTACCTAAGATGTGAGGATTGGACCTCATTTCTTTCCCTCACTTTTTCTTTTTCTTCTTTTTCTTTTCTTCTTCTCTTCTTTTTCTTTTTCTTTCTCCTTCATTTCTTTTTCTCCTCTCTCTCTTCCTGCGCGCAACACCTTCCCTCTCCCCGTCCATTTGCATCATCCTCCACAGTGCCGTCCTGCGTCGCCCATTATTGTCACTGCCTTTTCCATTCTTCTCCCCACCGGCCGGCGATCTCACCCCTCTATTTTTAGCCCCTCTAGCGCCGTTGTGAGCCTCCACACACGGCTTCAAGCAGCACGACCCATTGAGCTCGCGCGTCACCGTCGCGCCACCATTGGCCACCATCTTTTCATTACATCACCGGCGACCCCCAAGCTACCTAACCCACCCATCCATCTCCATTTTCGATTTGAGATTTTTGGACTTCAAACGCCGCCCACGCCACCACCCACGACCAACCACCATCACCATTAGCTTCACCAACATCCCTAAGCTCTTTCTTAATAATCTCAAGTCTTCATTTGTCCCCGTTCAAAAGTTGAGTTTTTGAGACCCACGACCTTGTGCATTTTTTTTCACTGTTACATTGCTATGTCGCCACTTCTAGCACCTCCGTGATCATTCGAAAATTATATTATAGTACTGTAAGTATTTTTTCAATGAATTTTTTAGATTTAAATGTATTTTTGCACTAATTCATATTTATTGTGAATTGGTTGGTTGTGCCGGACTAAGTTCGAGGAGTAAGGAGGTCTGTTGGGTTGGAGGATGGAGTTTTTTGTGTGACAGGACTATGTTGGGATTTGTTGGTTGTTGGTTATTGTGTCATAACATGTACTTTGCATAATTGCACACATATTCATGCTTGTAAATGAAAACTGAGTTTTCGTATAATTGCATACATGTTCATATGTATATTTGAAAACTGGATTTTAATGTGAGAAATAGTTTTTGGGTGCATGTGTATCACGACCCCAAGCCGAGATGAGGCATTATCTCGGTGGAGCTCCTCTGGTCATTCGGGAGTAGAATATACTGAGTGACGTCCGCTGGGTTGTTGTTGGGTGACAACGAGATTGGACGGGATGGTAACGCTCTCGTGTAGATTCCGTGGCCTCTCTGCTGGCGGGGGTTAAAGGATGCTTGGCTACGAACGTACTGGGCGCGGAACTGGACATTGCTCGTTATGAAGTCACTCACACGGTCATTACCCGTGGTATGACCTAGGGAGCCAGGGTATGCAGATGATCCCTAGTAGAGATCATGGTGCATACGGTTAAAATGAATATTGGGCCATTTTTTAGAAAAATGTTGGATTATTGATTTGTGTCATTTTCTAGGAAAATGACTGGAAAATATTTTTATGAAAATATTTGGAGCCAACAATGAGATTTTGACATGCGTTGGAAAATATTCATTTTTAGAGAAAAATGTTCTTTTAGGTCTAATGCATATTTCATTATATGTATGCATAATTGTTGGTTGTATTAATGCATTTTTATTCTCGTGGGTTGTTTAGATTATTACTTACCTGCGGTACCTTTTTATGGTATCCTAGATTTTGATGCAGATGATGCTGAGGTTGAGCCTGAGGATTCGGCTCCTCCGGAGGAGTGATATGGGATCACTCGTTTATATATTTGGTCTTTGGATTATATTTTTTCGAGATAACTGTATAACTCTTTTAAACGTTTTACTTATGTAAACTTGTATTAAATAATTCTAGTACTTAGTCAACTTATTTAAATTATCTGCTACTTTGTTGACTGTTCACTATTGCAAGTACACACACTTGACACTTGTCGTCGGGATGCATGACCTTGTTGTCATCATCCGAGTACCTCGATTCTCGAATTTCCGTACATGGGGTTCGGGGGCGCCACAACATTAGCCCAACAGATCGCCGTATATATAGTTCGAACCAACTCTACACAAGAGGTTGAACTCAAAACTCCATTAGTAAAGACACTTCTCTTTTATCTGGAAAATTTTCAAAAGTATCTACATTCTTATTTTCTCATCTGATACGACAAAGACACCAGAATAAATACTCGAAGTACTGAACGGAAATAGGCCATCAAAATAATTGAAGTAGCCAACTAACTCCTAGAAAAAAAACACTTGGAACTTATTTATACCCATGAATTTCAATGCACTTCTCGTACAGCCTTTTTAAAACCCAAAGATTGGAATTGTTTTAAAAAAATGACTCTTGATTCCAAGCTTTTAATGTTGTGAACATAAATTAAAAAATTAAAAAAAAATGATTGAGTTAACGCGCGACCAACCCAACGGCTCTCCTTTCCTTATAACCGTATACGATTTTTAAACAAAATCAAACGGTAAAACAAATGCTGGAAATAAAACCCATAAAGCACTAACCGTTCATAACTTAAAAATCGCTTGGAAATCAAAGATGCTGTAAAAGTTTTTCTTCAAAACTCAAGAAATAAGAAAAGAAAAACTAAAGGAAAGCTTAATTACAAAAGCAACGGTAATGATAATAAGAAAAAGGTTACTAATAAATACTATTTATTTAACAATACCAATATATATACAAGATGTTATATATATGATTTTGGTTTTCAGCTGATCAATCAGAGCATCTATTTTAAGTCTCATGCACCTGAGCCTCTATTTTAATTAGTCTCATGCACCTTTCATGCACCTTTTTTTTTTTAATAAGAAATACTGATCATCTTCGTTCAAGATTAAACAATTACAAACATTTATCAAGCCAAATGGCCTAAGAAAGAAAGTATACAATCCCACCACATCTCAATACTATCAACCCTCCCAGCATTGCGGGCAAGCTCATGACCTTAACTTGAGTAGCCTAGTTCGTGACATGTGATCTAGTACTTTTACGACTCAAGTTATCTAATGCGGGAATTTAATTGCATACCTATATACCTTTTATATATATATATATATTAATATAAACAAATTTAGATTTCTTATAGTTCTTGTCTGACTTGATCTGAGACTTGGAGTGATGAGTCATGAGAAATAGATACATAAATCTCCCCTGCAAATACTATGACATATACTTTATATCATGTACTGTCTCTTCCATTCTAAGCCGCAAAGTTCGAGTTTGAACCGTAAAGGATCCTCATCCAATATAAGCAAATAGCTTATCCAAATATATCCACAGTTTCTCTCTCTCTCTCTCTCTCTCTCTCTCTCTCTCTCTCTCTCTCTCTCTCTCTCTCTCTCTCTCTCTCTCTCTCTCTCTCTCTCTCTCTCTCTCTCTCTCTCTCTCTCTCTCTCTCTCTCTCTCGCACTTGCCTTAATTTGCCTTCTTTTTTTTCCCCCCATTGAAAGAAACAAGTTAGGATGTAAACTAACTAAATTAGTACTTATGCTGGTAGCTAGTTTTTTAAGACATGTTTTAAACTGCAGATCAGAAACTCATTCTTCATTAGTTAACAATACAAATGGACCATTGGAGGAAAGGGTAATTTGCACGAGACAGAACAAACAGAAAGAGTACTAGTCGAGCATTAATTTCGCATGTACACATAGCAAATAGTTTTTATTTTTTGTCAAAAGCCGATCATGCATGCATACGGGAACATGACAAATAGAACTTTTTATTTGATGAAATGGAAAAACGAGAGATTTGTTTTCCAACGTTGGAGTGCCTGTCCCCTCCTGTACGCCTCCGGGAACTGTGGTGGAGGTGGCGAAGGCCACAGTGGCTATGAGTGCTGCGACGACGGAGTAGGACTGGGAGGTGCTGGTTAGCCACTCCGCACCTTTCTTGACGAGGCGCTTGTGAGTTTTGATGAACACCTCCTCCGGGGTCTTTCCCTTCTTGTTGTAGCGGGGCACAAAGTTGGAGGGAATTGAGTCCGTAACAAACTGCATGAAGCCAACCATTCAATATGCGTTATCTATATATATAATGCTAAACTTAATTGACCCAATCGATCATGTATGAGTATGGTAATCGAAAATGAAAAACATTATTTTTTACTTTTTAATTATCATCTTTTGATTCTTTTCATTATTCCTTGAACTGACATGAAATGGTTAGCAGATGATTTAAAAGTGAAAATCAAAGTTTCAATAATTTGAGACTTAACTTGTCAAGACGAAGTGATGAAAGGATAAAAGGGTACGTAATAAAAAAAAAAATTGATCGAGAATTTTAACAATCACTATTTATCTCAAAAGTTTAAACTGACAGCTAAAGGGGTAAATTTAATTATTTCCATTATCTTCTTAATTAAATAGTATAAAGTCATGATGTAGAGTCAGGGTTTGAACTCAAGAACTCTATTCTAATATATGTGAAATCACCACTTATCTAAAAAATTTACACTAATGATAAAAGGTAAATTTAGTTATTTGCAATTATACAGCACATAAAACTAATACCATATATTGTTGTTTCTTGTATATATATTACCTCATACCACTTCATTTCCCATTGCATTTGCAAGGCTTCGCCTGGAATTAGCCAAGGCTTATAGGCTCCGAGTTTGGCCGCGAGATGAAAGGCGCTATTCCCGTCGTTATCCACTACCCGGAACACACTATCTCTGATCAGGATATTTCTTCGTAACAAGAGTTGATATATATGCGGTTGTCTGTTCTCCACCGCCACCAACACTACATTTTTGTTCTCTGCATTCACGTCATGTATGGCAACGGGAAGTAATTCTAGAATTTTCTCCACCATTTCGGCAATGCCATTTCTAGCAGCAATTAATAGAGCAGTCTCCTTTTCCATTTCCGCATTCATTTCCTTCCCTGCAATATTATATTAACGCAAAAGGTCAGTAAAATAACATCAACAATAACAAGGAAGAGGAGAATGAAATTTGATCCCAGGGCCTGTTATGAGGGATGATTGGAATTAAGTCTGATATGCAAAATTACTGTTTATTTATGGCCAGCTATTTCTTGCAAAAATTATTATTTCCTATTAAAATGAATTTATTTTTATTACAAATAGTCATTTGCCGTAAATAATCTTTCAAAAATACTTGTTTTTCTTCTAGTGGTAAGTACATTATGGACTGATTCATGATGCAATCAAATTGGTCATGTTTATAGTTCCTTTTACTAATCATTAAAATGAACTTGAAAGCAAAATTACCAAGTTATTTAGGGAGACAAATTCCATGCTCCCTTAAGTATCCTTGATCAACACAAAACTCCACGCTCCGAAGACAAGGGTCTTCTCCAGTGGTTTATTACCAAAATATAAGGATACTGATCAATTGGAAAGGGACTTACCATCCTCAAGCGAAGCTTTTTTCACCACTCCGGTACGACTGTTTTGCTGGCCGTCGCTACCTTCAAGATTTCTTCCCATTTCACTGCTTCCTTCCACATCTTTTGATGTTTACAAGATAAGTTAACTCAAAAATACACACACACAGACACTCAAAAATACTAATTGCTAGCTAGCTAATTAATGATCAGAAAGAAGTATATTATATATCAATTAGGATCGTGCATGCCTTACCCTCTCTGTTCTCAGCTTCAAAAGAATCACCATTAATACCGCTCAAGACACTTGAATATGGATTTGATTCGTCCTGATCTTCTTCGGCTAGTGTATCCAAAGGTTGCGAGGGCTTCGTGCCAGCGTGATAATATTCGTACATGTTAACACCCTTTAGAAGTTCGTTCATGATCTGAATCGATAATGTGTGCTGCTGTTTCTCTTCATATATCTTTCTTATCGTGGGAAGTCCTAATTAACATAATACACAAAATACCTTAAATTTTGAAACAAATGAATGCTGCTTTTTAAAAGTATAGTACTAGATAATAATGCATGCTCAGTAGAAATAGTTATAACTTTTGACGTTGTATACTGACATATATACCTAGAGCAAGAAAGATCAGCATCATCCTGTTTGCAAGCTTCAAAATTTTGTAGAAAAGGCCATTATAATTAGCCCGAAAAATTTGAAACCTCCAAGCTGTTTCATTGGTGGCTTCGAATATTTCTGTATAAGAAGACGCATGTAATTCATGTTATAGTGTCAATATGCATGAGAAATGTTAAACCTACAAATAGAGTTATAATTAACAAGAAATTCTACAGTGATGTACTACAATATATATTGTGAAATTACTTTTGTTATAAAATATATTTTATGAAATAATATTAGGTGATATATATCGATGTGTAAACTTATTTTTTATAAGTCTCTTTGTAAACCTATCTAGCATATCTCGTGCCAAACAAAGAGTCTAATCATATGCTCGTATTGCTTGCCTGGATTTCCTCCCTGTGTTTGGTTCTCTTCATCCGTGTGTACTCCAACCTTCCTTCCGATGGCGACTAGAACTTGAGAGAGAGAGAGAGAGAGAGAAGTCATGAAGCTCAGTTTGTAGCGCATAGCAAATGAATAATAGATACAAAAATTAAACAAAAAGTCTTACATCAGTACGTTAGCTAGTCTGCATTTGTGTATATATGCTATTAATGTTTCTAATACCAACAAAGTGTTAGATGCATGAAGCTTGAAAGCAGTTAGTTGCAATTTCCCGATCAACATGAAATGGCAGATATGGTAAAAGTTATTTCTGGGGTCGTAATGGAGACGACATGATCGAACTAAGTATTGATCGATGTTTAGGTGCCTTGCTATTTTTATTCGATTGTGAGTCGAGCTCAAGCTTATAACTACCAAACTATATTTTGTATTTGTTATTGGTTCATTTATTTTCTTGAACGAGTTCCACTTTCTTCATGATCAAGTTGCTTGAATAATATTAATTTGTTATTTTCTTAAACGCAATAAATTCTCATTATAATATATATTTTTAAATTCATTATTTTTTTTTATTGTTTTCTTACTTGATTATGCTGAGATTACATATCTAATTTAGTTCGCTAAATTATTTTCTTCATGTACATACTTTTTATATGACTTTTTATGAGAAAATAGATTATGTGTCTTACATCTTATCTTATAATTTTTCGACAAGCAAGTTAGAGTTTATAAAAATAGTTGATCCGTGTATATATAAACATATATTACATTAGAAAGTGCACACGTGTATATATATATATATATATATATATATTAAAAAGCTAATTTGCATTGGCTTGCTTGTAAAAAAAAAAAAAAAAAAAAACAACAAAAGCCAAATTTTTTTGTTTAATCTTGGTTTGTTTGTTAATTAATGAATCAAACTCGATCTAGTCGAGCTTTTACAAGTTGAGCTCGAGTTGTTTATAAACAATTTGGTTCATTTAAAGCCCGGTAATTGCATTAAACGGCATGCTAAAGCCGGTATGGTACTGAACCGTACTCATAGCTCTATTCTGGCCACAGCTGGTGCTCTTTGTCATCCTGCGATGTTTATAAGAAATTCACAGTTAAGAAAAGAAGGAAAAACAACGGCCAGTTACATACCAAATGTAATGAAATTCCAAAACAGTCGAAAGAAGTTGACGCATGTTCTGTAGTTGTCGGGATAATTTGGCCGATTCCTTTCATGTTTGGGACGTCCTTGATCTACCGGTAGCATAGGGAGCTGGGGATCATAATAGTCGTGTGGTACCACGTCCTTGTGCTCATCATTAATAACATATATGCCTTCCAAAGTAACAGCAAAAGATAAGTATAATCCACCAATTAATAATATTTATATTTACCAAATTAATTAGCTCGTAATTAATGTCATACAAACAAAAACATCATATTATCATATAATAGATCAAATGCTAGCTATACATGATTCATTTAACCTTTACCTTATATTCTTTCATCATCTTTCAAATTTGCATTAGATTATTTAATTTGGAAGCTCTTTATTAGTTTTCGCACCATGTTAATTGCGCAATTAAAAAAAATAAATAAATGGAAGACAAATTAACATAATAGAATTGTAAGCTAGCAGAATTCAACGACGTGATTAATTTAACAAAGGAAAAATTAAAATTAAAAATAAATTTACAAACATAAAATGGGTAGAGGTCGAAACCTAGGGTTTCAGTCTTCATTTTTTTTTTTTTTTTTTTTTGTATTTTCAGATGCCATTTTTTTAATATATGTTTTTTTAATTTTTTTAATAAATCTCGTAGAACCATGTATTGGCATTAACAGGTCAATAGAATAAAGTGATAATAAGTATAACTGAAAAAAAAATCTTCTTTTCATTTAATACAACATCATTATGATAAATAAACGATAGTGGTTGAAGGATAATAAATTGCTTCTTAACTAAGCATAATATATATATATTCAAACAATTATTTTACCACCAACAAATTATGTGTTAGAACTTCAATTTAAAATGGCATTATAAAAAGGGATTAAATATTCTTTTACTTGCAAGTTAACGCTTTACATTATTGTTGATATGCCGATTTATAAAAAAAAATAAAAATAAAACTTAAATAATCTTGGGAAATATCAAACACTATCGTATCCCCTATGCATGTCAATGATATATATATATCTTTTTGCAATTAAATATAATTTATCTGAATTTTTTTTTATGGTATCGTTACTCTAAAAAGAATGTAGTTTTTTTTTATTTTTTTATTTCTTTAAATGCTAAGCAGTGATGATACGATGATACATACAATGATAAATGATTCTTTTGAAAAGTCCAAGGCGGCTCCCGCTTCGGAAAGCTGAAGGCTTTTCGGCTAGTAGATGGAGAGGAGCAATTCCTTCCTCATTGACGGCGTTTACCAGTACTTCTCCAAACAGTTTAATTATGTGCAATGCCAAATCTGTATACGAAGCAATATTAGTTGGTTAGGATCAATGAATAACCAGATGAAAAAAGATCACTTTACGTTAATTGTTCTTATTTGAAAATCGATCTAGATCAGATAGAAAATAAGTTTCATGAATCCCCACCAAAATGGTCTCCTGAAATGGCGCTGTGAAGGATTGTGTCACCATTCTTCCTCCTAGAGCAACTATAGACCTCATCCAACGTAAGCATCTGGGCAAGACATTGGAAAGCTTCTCTTTTACCAAAGAGAACAGCCATGAAAAGAGGAGTCTCTCCCTCATGATTTCGAAGAGCAATCAATGAAGTATCAACCACTGCTATGCACTTACACATGGCCACATTCCCCATCAATGCAGCAAAATGGAGAGGAGTGTTCCCTCTCTTGTTTGCAACTCCAAGAACCATTTCTGGATTTGGTTGCTCCGCAATGATCTCTGTCAGTTTCCGGACCGTCTGTTCTTGGCCGTCGGAGACAGCTAGGTGTAATGCTGTGTCCTGTAACCTGGTGATGCTGGAGACTAGAGCCAATGGATTTTCCGTACATATATTGACGACCTCATCCCATTTCCCTAACATGGCCTTTTCAAACAAGGTCGTCTCCATTTCCAGACTCGGTGGCTCCATGAATGTGACGAAATCCATCTCTCTCATTTCTCCTACTACAATAGGATTGAATAGGGAAGATTAATGACAGAATTTTATATATATATATATATCGAGAGCAGCCAATGACAGGAGTTCTAGCGCGTGCTCCCGTGCATTGAATTATGTATATCTCATCTTATCTCACAATTTCTCATAATTACTTACCAAATGTTAATCAAATATAAATATTTTTTAATTTCAAATTTTTTACTTTTTCATCTAATCATTATATAATTATTAAATTTCTCAAACTTTCAAACAAAATATAAAAAACCATAGAATTTTTCAAATTCTAGAATAAAAATAATATTCTAACAATATTTTAATTTTATAATATTTTTTATTCAATTTTTTTTCTGTAGTTATTTTTTTTAACTTGTAGTAAATCAGCAGTGAATGATATAGTTTTACAGTTTTGGTAATGCTTTTAGTAAAATTGACCTAAGTGAATGATTTAATTTTAGTTTTCATTTTTAAAATTTTTAAATTTGAAAGCTAGAAAATATTATTTTTAAAAAAGTGGATTAAATATGAAGCTAAAATAAAAAGTCCAATAAAAACCCAATCATTGAAAAGTTTCTTACAATTTATTACTCAAATATTATAAATATATATATATATATATATATAATTCATAGAGATAGACCTCTCAAAATCAAATGAAGAAAGTATTTGATTCTTCAAAATTATAAGCAATCAATCTTAACATGACCTGTTGATCTTGGATAAATATGTGGCCCACAATTGTTAAGAAATAAGTTTAAAGAATATAATGATGCATCGACTTATAAGAATGAATACAATATAGGAATTTAAAGCCATTTGAAATATTTATATGGACAGCAAAAATATAATAGACATATATATATATATATGACATTAAATATGCTTTTATCTTATACTTGAGCTATCGAAATTCGAATAAAAATTTAAAAGTGACATTGATATGTAAAATACTATCATGATTCTTGAACGGGGGAGATATTAAAGATATAAATTATCCTATGCAATAGGCCCCGCAAAACTTGGGCCTCAAAGGAAAGTATGTTCCAATTAAGTTGCTTTTGATCATCACACTAAAGAATTTTAAACTAAAGAATTTTATTCTCACTTTTTAAAAAGAGAAGCAAAGGATATAATATGTGACATGTCTCACGGTCCTTTCGATTAATAGAGAAAGCTGCACGATGCCAGATTACCAAAGGTGCCTAACTTGTTCTTTCTTTAACATACTTTATATATATATAGTGTTTAATTATTATTAATTTTTAGTTTCTTTTTGTTGTAGTACTTCTTAATCAATCTGGCCGCCGTTATTGTTCATTTCCTGGTTCATGACTCCTGAAAAAAGAAAATTAAAAATTATATACAAAAATATGATCTTTTAACGAAATCTGAACATGAGAAGTAGAAATAATCCACTAACAAGCACTACAACAGAACATGCCTTTTGGGACCAAATTTTTCGGCCCAAAAGATTGGACTGGTTTGCTTTCAAGACTAAAATTTAAAACTTTGAAAACTTTGAAAATCTCTTATCTCATCATTACAACTTTCTCAAATTTCTATACAAAATAAAATAAACCATTCAACTTTTTCAAATTTTAAAATAAAAATAATATTAAAAAATATATTTTAATAATATTATATTTAATTTCTTAACTTTAATCTCAACTCATCTCATCTCATCTCTAAAAACAAAAGAGATAGTTTTTGTATTGGGACAAAAATAAAGTGTCTCAAGGTCGTCCCAATATTACTGTCTCAAGACAAAAATTACAAGTTCGTGCCAAAAAATATCTCTCACGTCCTCACTTTTTTACCTCTCAATCCCATACGTACATCTCTAATAATAGTCTCATACAACTCAAAAAGCTGGCCGAGAGTGATGATCACGTCGTTCCTTTTATCCCAATTAATTCATGATTCCAAGAAAAACGCTTCTTCACTTCAAGAAAACAACCACTAGTACTTGCGCGAAAGAACTTTAACATTATTTCTGGAATTACTCGAGCAATTAGAAATGGTGTCTTGACCCCGTGGCCATCTTGTTCTACCACAATCCAGAGGTATGCTCTGTCTATATATATAAGATTCTATTTATTTTTTGTTTACAGCCGTCTATTAATTTTGAATTTATGCTTGGATTTGTTTCGCTCATCATCAAAATTATCACAAAATATGTAAAGACTGACTTTTTTCCTCATAAAAATTTAATTACAAAATTTCTCTTCTTTTCGGGTTTTTGTTTTGTTCTTCTACAATCTTCTTGGTGGGTGAGAAGTACTACATAGAGTGGAAAAAAAAAATTAAATTATCTTAAAGGCATCATGCATTAATATGCTGTCCTTGCTAGTTTGTAAATTTGATCGATTTGTTTAGATGTTCTAAAACCGCGGCAGATTGAACAAGTTTTTCTTGTGCATATACTTCTAGTTCCTTCAATAATCAGCTTGTTCAGTGTTTAGATCATGATCACATGCAGATCAGAGATAAACTGTTATATTCATTTCTCTCAGAAGATTTAGTGCGAAGTTCTCTATCTCATCTCTATGTCTTGGAGGCTGAACATATATCAACCTCAATATGATCACTACGCCTTCTAGTACTTTCAACTATTTTTTTCGAAGTAATGTTATCATGTTAGAAACTCGCCATATATAAAAAGTGAGTTTTTTTATTTTATTATTATTATAATTAATAAGAGGCCGTTAAATCACAATATTACTCTGAAAGTTATAATTATAAAATGAAGCAATTTTTCTCCATTCGAATTTTTATTATTTAAAGATATTACTGGCTTACCATGGGGAGGATCCAGTATGCCCGTGGTAGCCGTACGTTTTTGGATCCATGGCATTAGCACTCATGGTTAATCAAATTATTTGTGTAACGGAACCTGGCATGCATAGGTACGTACTGTTTCGATTGTTAGGGTATAATTCTCTTTAAATATAGCACCAATGCAGTAACTTTGTTATATATGTGTTTATTATTCATTCTTCAAAAAAACTCTCACATTCTGATATTGTTTACTGGTACTTTGACTATATTGATACCTGGTTCAAATTTATGTTGTTCCAAACCCCAGAGATGACACATCTTGGTTTCTTAATTTTAACACGAAATTCAAGACTGATTTTCCTCTTTGGTTCTTGAGATGGTGGAACCAATTTGGCCATATTTGTAATACCTCATATGATATGGATAAAAGTAGGTGGTGTATGGGATCCCACATTGCTTGGGAAAGAGAAGTTCTTTCTCTTTATAAGGTTCTAATGAGGCTCTAATTATATCATTGACTAGTCCTTTTGGAGTATAAGCCATGTGGTTTAGGCCTTCCATTGGGGTGTTACAAATGGTATCAGAGCTTATCCCAACCAGAAATGTGGGACTTGAGCCGTGCCACCTACAATGGACAGACACGACGAGGGCGTCGGGAATTTAAGGGGGGTATATTATGATATCCCATATGATATGGATAAGAGTAGGTGGTGTATGGGATCCCACATTGCTTGGGAAAGAGAAGTTCTTGCTCTTTATAAGGTTCTAATGGGGCTCCAATTGTATCATTGACTAGTCCTTTTAGAATATAAGTCATGTGGTTTGGGCCTTCTATTGGGGCGTTACAATATTCCTGAAGTATTTCCTAATAACCTTCAAAAGACCATTAAGTGTTTTTCCACTGCTTTCAAAATGAATCGTTATAATAAAAAATTCCTTTACTTCCTCTATTTTTACAAGAAATACAAGATTCAATATTGGATCTTAAAATGGAGTTATATATGAACGGAACAGAGATATATTAGTCCGTTATTGGTTCATCAAATGGTGTGACAGATATCCCCACACACAGGACGTCATTGATAATGTCGCTAGAGATTTTCCTCAAACTGCTGTTGATCTCAAAAGCATTGAAGATTTTTCTGATGTTAAATAATTAACCCTGCTTGAATACCCCTTTGCTACTCCCCTTGATATTGCTAATAGGTTTACTACTTTTGGTAGTATCCCTACTATTAAACCTGCTTCATTTTCTACTGCTTTTAGTACACCCTATGATCCATATGCTAAGCCGACCCATTACCTCCACCCAATATTTTCCTGCTTCAAAAACCGATTATATCGAAAAGCTTTTTGTCTAGAATCTGTTTTACGTAGAACCAAATAGGTCTATATGTACAGATCCTTCTAAAATTGCTTCTAATTATTTTTCCCTAGTTTTCACTGGATTTCCGAGAATCTAGCAAAAAACATGCAATGCTACTCTGGCACTCTGCTATCCTGTTCCAAACAAAATCCCTTATTATTAAACCCATGATCTTTATTTTAGAGATGTACGTGGGTCTTGTGCCGTTAAGCCACAGGCTGTTGGCTATTGGCTTATATATAATTGGATATTAAATAAGAAGTAAAATGACGAGTTATATATATTATATAGGTCCTTCATTATTTTATTATAATTAATAAGAGGTTAAATCACAATATTAATCTGAAAGTTATAATAAAATGAAGCAATTTTTCTCCATTCGAATTTTTATTATTATTTAAAGAAATTACTAGCTTACCATGAGAGCATCCAGTAATATAATATACCCGTGGTAGCCGTACGTTTTTGGATCCATGGCATTATCACTCATGGTTATCAAATTATTCGTGTAACGGAACCTGGCATGCATAGGTACTGTTTCGATTGTTAGGGTATAATTCTCTTTAAACATGGCGCCCAGTAACTTTGTTATGTTTATTATTCTCTTGATCATAAGCTTCTTATGAATGTTTATATTCTAAAAGTTTATATTCTTATTAACACTCACTGATCTCACGTACTGTAGGCTAGATTCTCCTTAAATGAGTAGGCCCTCCAACACGTTGAATATTTAGGGTGTGTTTGGATGTTGAAGTGAGTTGAGTTGTGATGATAAAATATTGTTAAAATATTATTTCTTAATATTATTATTATTTTAAAATTTGAAAAAGTTGAATTGTTTATTATATTTTATATTGGGATTTGAAAAAGTTAGAATGATGAGTTAAGATGAGTTGAGATAAGTTTGGTAACCAAACGCACCTTTAATTAAATATGGATAGATTGTAGAGTTAGGATTCGAATTCATCCATATCTCTGTTTTGATATTACGTGAAATTACAACTTCTTCAAAAAATTTAAGCTGACAGTTAAAAAGAAATAGATTTAATTATTTATATTATATTGTTAATTCACTCAACTTGAACTTTCCTTCTTTTTTAAGAAGAAACAAGTTAGCAGTTGCAATGGCATGCACTAGCTAAAGGTATATTTATATATGCTGGTAGTTTTTCAGAGCAAGAGGTACAATATAAACGCAAAAACCCATTGATCTTTATCAATGATACTAAGCGACCATAAACGGGCGATTTTTGCGAGATAGAACAACCAATATTTACAGAGAAGTCTAGCCCAACATTAATTTCATACAAGATATGACAAACGATTCTTTTTCTATTCTTTTGTCAAAAACAAATCACACATATGCACATAGAGAGATCATGATCGATCAACTTTATTTGATAAAATGGAAAAAGAGAAAAGAGAAAGGAAAAGGAAACAAATGGGAAAAAGGACATCAGAGAGTTGCCTTATAGCTTCGTCGTGGCACCTTCGTAAAGGTAGCATGAATAAGATCAAAATATAGCGGAAATTGCACTGCAGCGAAAAAAGTTATTGGCAGGCATGTTGCTGCATACACTGCAAATGCTACATACTTGACGTTATTTTGTACCACAAAGAAATGTCCCGAGCAGAACGAAATCAACACCGCAGCTATGGAAAAAAACAGCGACGTTAGACCTATCAAAAGCTTCCTAGGCAAGTCCTTTCCGAAATCTCTCTCTTGATTTCTTGATGTTAAGATGGAAAGGAACATGACCAAGGCCGTGACCGAGAAGCAGAGCGCAACAAGTGATGAGATGGCAAAGAGCTGGAACGCGGGTTTGTTTTCCAGCGTTGGAATGCCGGTATCCTGCTTGAGGCCCCCAGGCACTGTGGTGGAGGTGGCGAAGGCCACGGTGGCTATGAGTGCTGCGACGACGGAGTAGGATTGGGAGGTTTTGGTTAACCACTCACTACCTTTATTGAGGAGGGTACGGTGAGTTTTGATGAACACTTCCTCTGGGGTCTCGCGCTCTTTGTTGTATCGCGGGACGAAGTTAGGGGGAATGGACGAGGTCACAAACTGCATGCATGAAGCCAAGCATTAATTAGTATGTTCTCTGTGTCTATAAACGTATATAACTGGCCTTTAAGTGATCTCATAGTCGAGAATAAAAAATGTGAGAAATATTTTAACCACAAAAATATTATATAAAAATAAATTTATAAATTAGTGTAACTTAATGTAATATATCTGGTTGTATAACTATTTTTATTGTAATATAAATCTAATATATCACATGAAATCATATCAACTTATGGTTATAACATTTCTAAAAAAATATTATTCTTCATCCTTTTCTTATCTTACGACGTAACATGAAGTAATAATAGTTAATAGAATAAAGAATATGATTTCTCATTGAATATATTCGAGATCAACATATACCTGACAAAAAATTATTACCAATTTATAAGTTGTGTGCGTGTATATATATAATTCTTATATATGTGTATGTGTGAGTACGTGTACCTCATACCACTTCATCTCCCATTGCATTTGCAAGGCTTCCCCAGGAATTAGCCAAGGCTTAAAGGCTGCAAGCTTAGCCGCGAGATGAAAGGCACTATTCCCTTCCTTATCCACTACACGAAACACGCTGTCTCTATTCAGGATATTTCTTTGCAGCAAGAGTTTATATACATGGGGTTGCCTGTTCTCTACTGCCAACAGCACTGCATTCTTGTTTTCTGCATTCACATCGTGTATGGCAACCGGAACCAATTCCAGAATTTTCTCCACAATTTCGGCAACACCATTTCTGGCAGCGATTAATATTGCAGTCTCGGGTTCATTTTTCGTCGTTATTTTCTTCCCTGCTATATATTAACGCGAAAGTTTAGTACTATATATAACATGAATAACATACAACAACGTTTACGTTTGGAAACAATTTCCCTCTCATTTCATCCCATCTTATCTAATCTCATTTACTTCTCAAATATCATTCAAACACAAATACTTTCAAACTAATAATTACAACTTTTTCAAATTAACAATATTGCAGTCCGGTTCACTTTTCGCCATTATTTTCTTCCCTGCTATATATATTAAAGTTAAAGTTTAGTTAAATAATCTTAGATCGATCAAGAGACTTGAGGTCCCGTTTGGTTTCACAAATAGTCTCAACTTATTTCATCTCATATAACATCTCAAGATCTAAACATGCACCATTCAAACACAAATACTTTTATTTTAAATTTTTAAGTTTTTCATTTAATCATTATAACTTTGCCAAACTTTCAAACAAAACACAAAAAATAATTCGGCTTTTGGGCTGCAAGCTTAGCCGCAAGATGAAAGACACCATTACCTTCGTTATCCACTACAAGAAACACGCTGTCTTTATTCAGGGTATTTCTTTCCAACAAGAGTTTATATATATGGGGTTGCCTGTTCTCTACTGCCAACAGCAATGCATTCTTGTTTTCTGCATTCACATCGTGTATGGCAACCGGAACCAATTCCAGAATTTTCTCCACAATTTCGGCAACACCATTTCTGGCAGTGATTAATATTGCAGTCTCGGGTTCATTTTTCGTCGTTATTTTCTTCCCTGCTATATATTAACGCGAAAGTTTAGTACTATATATAACATGAATAACATACAACAACGTTTACGTTTGGAAACAATTTCCCTCTCATTCCATCCCATCTTATCTAATCTCATTTACTTCTCAAATATCATTCAAACACAAATACTTTCAAACTAATAATTACAACTTTTTCAAATTAACAATATTGCAGTCCGGTTCACTTTTCGCCATTATTTTCTTCCCTGCTATATATATTAAAGTTAAAGTTTAGTTAAATAATCTTAGATCGATCAAGAGACTTGAGGTCCCGTTTGGTTTCACAAATAGTCTCAACTTATTTCATCTCATATAACATCTCAAGATCTAAACATACACCATTCAAACACAAATACTTTTATTTTAAATTTTTAAGTTTTTCATTTAATCATTATAACTTTGCCAAACTTTCAAACAAAACACAAAAAATAATTCAACTTTTTAAATCTCAAAACAAAAATTATATTAAAAAAATCATATTCTAGCAATATTTGAATTTTATAATACATTTATTCTAACTTTTTTCTCTCATTTCCCAAAACTCCATAAAACATCTTAACTCAAAATAATTTAGTACTATTCACAAATTATTTTACTACTATTTACAAATTTCTCATCTTATCTTATCTTAGTAACCAAACAGGGCGGTCGACTTAGTTTGGAATTGGAATTAGCTAGGTACTTACCATCCGCAACGGACTCTTTACTAATCCCTCCACTAGAATTGGTTTGCTGTCCGCTAGCTTCATGTTTTCTTCCTCCCTCGCCTAATTCTTAGTTTTTAGAAGGAAATTAAGTTAATTAATTTACCGAAAGCACAAGATTCAAATGAACTCATAGCAGTTATAATTGGGAACTTAATTAGTTTGTACGCATATCAGAAAGAACTATGAGTGATCGTGGATTGTTATACGTACCTTCTCTGTTCTCAGCTTCAGAAGGATCATGAATATTATCAAACGCATCTAATGGGTCTGTTTCCTGTAAATCGTCTTTTGATCTGGCCGGCACTGTATCTTTGGGCGCTATATCTGACTGTTTTGAGGGCTTCTTCCCAGCGTGATAAAATTCGGACATGTTAACACCCTGTAGAAGATGGTTCATGATCTGAATAGACAGTGTGTGCTGCTGTTTCTCCTCGTATATCTTCCTTATAATGGGAAATCCTTAATAATGTAACACAGAAAATAATATAAATAAGAATTTAAAATAATAATAATACTATTATATAAAAGTATAATATTAGGTACGTAATTAGATATGATCAGAAGGACAACAAAAAAAACAGGTAAAAACAGGATAAAATCTTTGTGAACATTCCAATAGAAGTAGTTAGTTCTACAGATCATCACACACCTCCTCCAAGAACGATCAACACTATCCTGTTTGCAAGCTTGAGAAAATTGCAGCAAACGTCATAATTAGTTGGAAAAAATCGACGGTTCCAAGCTGCTTCATTGGTAGTGGTAACTTTGGATTCTGCAGAAGATACGTACAAGTAATTTATGTATCTACTAGGCCTATAAATACAGCCATAAAAAGAATATATATAATTTAACAACAGCACGTTGCTTGATGTTTTTACGATAGATATTTATCAATTTTTTTATAATTATAAAATGGATTTGATGAAATAACAATATCATGATACGTCAATTTATGAATATTATTTTTATAATTCTTTCAATAAACCGCGGCCATTTGATCTCATGCATGCCAAAATAAAAAATTTCAAAAGTTCTAGTTAATTTATACCAGGCTAACCTCTTGAAGATTGAATTCTGAAACTAGGATTGAAAATTTCATGTGATCATTAATTTGTTAAAAAAATTTGATGTAGTACTTTGAAAATTTGACTGACAATTTTTATATGTATACATGAACATGATATGTATGTTTTCTGATCCCATGCATTACCTTCACAATCATGCTCCATACTACGAATTCAACAATTTTACTGTACTCACAAACAGTCAGATTATTGGAGATGTACATATTTTAGCCATAAAATGATTTCACAAAAATAAACTCATAAATTGATGTAACTTTTATTATAAAGTAAATCTAACGATTTACATAAAATTACGTTACTTTATAAATTTACTTTTGTAAAATTCCTTAGCTAACGATTGTCTCATGAGAATATTACGCGAGTTGCTTGCCTGGATTTATTGTAGATGTTTCAGGGTTCTCTTCAGCGGTCTGTACTTCAACATGTAATCCCATTGTTATTTCAGGGTTCTCTTCAGTATGTTCTTCAACATGTAATCCCATTGCAATTTCAGGGTTCTCTTTTGCGGTCTGTACTTGATCTATTCCCATTGCGTGTCGTACTTGAGGAGAAAAAAGAGGTTCAATCAGTAGCGCATGCGCATATATATATGGCAAATGAATCAAAAGAACATAAAACTGCATGCATGCCCTCCTCAACATGAAAGCAGGTTTGATAAAAGTTGATCCTAGCTAGGGCCGTTGTATTTTTTGAATTTACATAAATAGTTTGAGTTTTATATATATACACTTATACATAACTATATATAAAAAATCTTCACAACCTCCTTACACTCCACACTCCACATTTTTTTTTTAATTTTTATTTTTTTTTCTTTTATTAAATATTTATTATATGAATAATGAATAGAAAATTTTAAATAATTTTAAAAAAATAAACTCAAAAAAAATTTTAAAAAAATGTGGAGTGTGGAGTGTGGTGGAGGTTGTGTAGCAAAACTCAACTATATATATATATATATATGCTCATGAGACTCGTACGTGTATATTCGTAGGAACTTAAACCACATTTATCTGTACATCAGAAATAGTACAATTCCCTCTTAAAATTTTAAATTAATATTAAATTAAGATGTGATTGTAATTCCAACTTATACAAGTTAAGCATAGTTTAAAATGAGTTTGACTCATTTAATAAAGGACAATGCTAGTGCCATCGAGAAAGGTGATCCGGCCTGCATTGTACCAATAGTACAAATTACACTTTTCTTCTCTTTTTATTTTTTTTCAAATATTTTTTAAACTCATTAAAACATTTAAAAAAAATCATAAATTCATTCAAAACACTTAAAAAAAAAAAAAAAAACACTTGAGATCCATTGCTTCTCTGAGAGAAGCATTTTCCTTTAATAAAATGTTTGAAGTCGACTCAAGTTTTTACAGTACTTAAGCTCGGGCTGTTCATGAATAGCTGTGTTCATTTACAACCCCAGTTGCTCCGCTGCACTCTCTGCTAATTAAGCAGATGTAAACTATAAGAAAAATAATTACCAGTCAAGAAAAGGTAAAAGAAAAATGAGTTACGTACAAAATATAAAGAAATTCCAAAACAATCGATAGAAGTCGTTGCATGTTCTGTAGTTCTCAGGATAATTATTTGGATTCCTTTCGTAGGCGGGAAGTCTTCCTATCGGTTGCATAGAGCGCTGGAAAAAATGATCATCTGGTTCCATCACGGCCTTGTGCTTATCAATATATATGCCTTTCAAAGTAACAACAACGGATAAGATGAACGATTATTATCCGACATTGATGTCACGCAAGCCAAAAAATCATGCTATCCCACCAGATCGAGAAATCCGATAATTCAGTACGGAATGGATAATAATAATCATGTACAACAAAAAAGAAATGCTACTCATGCATCCTCCCCAGACTACACATGTCATTTGTCATTTTGTTTTTTTATTTGAAAATACATATTTACACGTTAATATATTTTTTTTTATAGACGGTACACATCAATATATATGTTTAAATAAAAAGATAAAAATGATAAATCACGTATTGGTGTATGGTGTAAAAAATAATAATTAGAATTTTTCACAATAGGATTTTTCACAACAAAAACATATATTATTGTAAGCTAGCATATATATGTACATATATATAATAAATGTTTTAATTATAAAAAAGTTAAAAAAAATAAATCTACAAATCAACGTAATTTAATACAGTATATTAAATGGTAAAATTATTTTTTATTATGAAATAAATCTAATGTATAATATGAAAGCACATTATTTTGTGATTTTATTTATATAAAATCTTATATATATATGTATATATAATGCAATGCCGACATTAATTATAAAAAGGAGAGGAAAATAAATTCAAAGAGGTAATATTTGTCTTGGTGATATGTAGTACGTACACTTATAAATGATTCGTTGGAAAAATCCAAGGCGGGTGCCGCTTGGGAAAGCTGAAGGCTTGTCCGCTAGTAGATGGAGAGGTTTGATTCCATCCTGATCGACTGCGTTTACCAGTACTTTCCCGTACAACTCAATTATTCGCAATGCCAAATCTGTCGATATGTGAAAACGAAGCATTAATTCGATCTTTACCCATCTTAATTAATGTAATATTTATCATACACAAAAAAAGAAAACAAAGATACAATAATAATATTACTCACCCAAATGGTCTCCAGAAATGGCGCGGTGAAGAATCGTGTCACCACGTGATTTCCTGGAATAACTGTAGCCCTCTTTAGAGGGACACAAATCGTAGAGACGTTGGAAGGCTTGTTTTTTGCCGAACAACACTGCCGTGTAAAGAGGAGTCTCTCCCTCATTGTTACGTTCTCCGATTAATGAAGAATAACCATTTGCTATACACTTACACATGGCCTCATTCCCCATTAGTGCAGCAATATGGAGAGCGGTGTTCCCTCTCTCGTTTTTAGTCCCGAGTAGCATTTCGGGATTTGGTAATTGATTGGAGATGATGATATCTTTGAGTTTTCGGACCGTCTCCACTTGACCGTCGGAGACAGCTAGGTGTAACAGTGTGTCCTTCAACCTGGTGATCCCGGCCACCAGAGACATTGGGTTTTCCGTACATATATCGACGACTTCATCCCATCTCCCTTTCATGGCCTTATCGAACAATACGTTCCCCAATTCTGGATTCCTTAGATCATCTGTCATCGTTGGATCCATTGTTGCTGTCCTTTCCAATTCTAGGTATAAGATTACTATTCTAGTGCTTGGATGAAGATAGGAAGCCAGACAAAATTTAGATATATGGATATATGGCATGCAGCCGATGACACTACTAGTGCTGGTGGGTACTGTGTGTTGATTTATACTCGAGAAACCAAATCCTGTGCCGTTCACACTTTCAAACCAGCACTTTGTTTGATATGTAAATAAAAAGGAAACATACTTCTAAAAAGAAAGATTATTCAATGGATGCATGGGAAGTGGATTAATAAATTATATTTACAATCATAGAGTTCATAAACGTTGCACACTCTTTTAAATAAAGTGAATAAATATGGGATCCATATAAAAAATTAATGTTTTATATGTAAATCCCACTCTTTTTCAAAATGAGTGCATAACACTTGTAAATCAGCCCAAGACAATATCTAACATTACTGTTAACAATATTTATTGAACATTTAAGCCTCATTTGGATAATAAGATGAGATGGAAAATCTATTAATAATAGTGAAATGGTTTGTGAAATTGTAAATAATAATGAAATGGTTTGAGTTGAGATGTTTTCTTAGGTTTTGGAAAATGAGAGAAAATTTTGAATAAAAATATTATAAAGTTAAAAAATATTGTTACAATATAATTTGTTAATGTTATATTTGTTTTTTATTTGAAAAAATTGAATTGTTTACTATGTTTTGTTTGAAAGTTTGAAAAAGTTATAAATTTGTAATAATTAGATGAAAAAGTTAAAAATTTAAAATTGAAAAGTATTTGTGTTTGGAGAAATGATATTTGTAGTAATAGAGTACTGCGCAAGTACCGCACTCATTTTGAAAAAAATGAAATACTTTAGACACAAAGGAATTATACAAAAGTATATCAACAAACTGATATGGTTTGATGCGATACGTAAGATCGTAAAGATATTTTTATTCTAAACTAGATCTAACGGATCCCATGAAACCACATCAGTAATTTGTAGGTTTACTTTGTGTAATCTCTTTATATATATATCAATTCTCTTAAAAAAATGAAT